>NC_051080.1:50130711-50452301 GCF_004664715.2 Peromyscus leucopus | reverse complement strand
TGGATATGCATACATTATAATCAGAATAACCAGTAAAGCGTAGAGAAACGTACCAATGTATTTTTACTTTTTTACTCTAAAACATAGTGGAGCCAATTAGAGGTAGCTTTTCTTACCTTGTCATATGAGGAAAACATAATTTACTGAAGCCATTCCATTTTTTTTTTTTTTTGTCTATTGATGAAAGGAATACTATTCAAAGAGAAGTTTTCTTGCTCGGAACATTTCCATTGAGCAGAGGTGGTTAATTTGGGGTTGGAGCGAGGGTCAACAGCTTTTGTACACTTCCTGAAATTAAAAGAAAACTTGTTTCCTTTGGGGGCAGGGAGGACAATGTAGAGCTAGACCTTTCCGTAAAGTGTCCAAGTGGTCCAGGCTTCAACTCTTTCCTTTAATAGTTTAAGAAATGCTAGTTAATTGCATAGTGGAGAAACTTTCTTAAGGAACATGGTGTCTAATGGTGCTTCAAAGTGATGCAAATTTTGTTTTCTAAAAGTTGTTACTTCCTACGTGGAGTTTCAGCCATTCACTAGGGGTACACCTACCATAAAGCCACATTAAATATTTTCTTTGGCACAGTCCCCTTCCTCAAAGATAATAGTTCACTTTTCTAGTGGAAAAGCCCTCCTTAACACAACACACCTCTTCCAAGAACCTCCTTCACTTGCCTACAGAGGGACAAGAAGCAGTGCCCCATGTAAAGACCCAGTTCTGTTTTATGGATATGAAATGCTCATGGTGCTATCACTTTCCACAGATTTTAGCTACGAACAGATGTTAGTTTGTGTGTTGGTTACCCCACCGTCTTGTGTCAGCTTCTGGTATGGAAAATGTAAGACTGAAAGAAGGCTGTTCCTCCCTGAGAAAGCAACATTAAAACCATCGCAGTTAACACATTTGGATTGAACAAAAAAATGATAGTTGATTTAATTTTACGTAAATCTAGAGAGCTTCTGAAACATACTAAATATAAAAGAATTTGTTAAAACCTCGAATGATCTAATTTGATCCCACTAACAAGGATTATCTCTCTCTCTCTCTAGCCATTTATGTCTACAGAGAGATAGTTATACTGATGTCAACTTCTTTTGCAGTTTTCAGCCAATGATATGCAGCACCAGCTACATTATGACTGGATGCATCCATCTATGGAATACTTAGAGCCAGGGTTCAGTATGCTTGCATTCTGGAGTGGGCTGTTTATGCTAGATCCTAGCTTCTGTGTCAGCACATTAAATGATTTTTGTACCATAATAACTTTTGTACCTTACCTGTTGCCAAGGAAATAAAGCTTGTGAATCAACCACCTCAGCAATTAAAATGTATAGACCAATAGAGGGCACACTTTGCATTCTTTTCTTGCTTTGTTCTTAAGTTTCTGTAGGATTCATACCTGTGATTCCCTGGAAGCCCTGCTCTGCTTTCTCCATTGATACTGTGATTGTCTTGATGTCATTAGATAGAGGAACAAAAGCAATAAGTACCCAAAGCTTTATCTCGTCCCAAGTACTTTTGGCTTTGGTTCCTCATCTTCTTTCCAGAAAGGCAATCTGAACCAACCTCACAGCTTTAATACCCGTGATGTGAATAGTAAAGTTAGAAATTGTCTTAGTTTGCAATTAAACACCAACTTCTCTACTCTCTTAGAAAAATTTCAATTTAAAAATATTATTTAAATGTTTTCCATTAAAGTGCATGTTTAAAAGTTTAAGCTGTTGATGAAGTTTGGAGTTGCCCAAAGGACTCCAAATTCACATTTCTCCTTAATCTTTACAGCTGGATCCATCACCACACATGTGCATAAACCTTTCATAATTTAGTGCTTAAAATGGTTATCTAATCTTACTTAAAAATATAAAATTTACCTTTTCTAAAAAGTGTACTTTCATTATCTTGTATTATAAAATGTAACTCAGTTTAAAAATCTGTTACTTCATTATCCTCCTCACAGGTGTTCCAACACACCTTTCATTCAAATCTAGCTTTTAATGTAGTGCTGTGGATATTGCTCTATATAAATAAAACACTGATGGCCAGTGACCAGGCAGGAAGTAGCTTGCCAGGCAGGAAGTAGATGGGACAAGGGGAGAGGAGAATTCTGGGAAGCGGAAGGCTGAGGGGGAGGCACTGCAGCCACCACCAGGACAAGCAGCATGTAAAGACTTGTCCTGACTGTGGGCAAGGCAGGAAAACTCTAGCAACAAATTATGAAAAATCTTTTCCTCTTCCTTTAAGATGTATTATCTAAAATTGCTAGAAAAAAACTTGAAAAATACTCCTTGAAGATTAGATGCCTGAAGTGAGACTCCAGTGTGATGTACTTGCTCCTTTAAGCAGAGCTCAGAGCATCACTCTTCTGTAGCTACTAAGGGTGACCTCAGCACGCCTATGACTTGAAATGATTTCAGTGCATCCAGCACTCAAGTTTGGTTGAATTCAAGGAGAAAGGTTTGAAGAAATGGGGGGCAGTTACTGCTAGGGAAAAGAAGAAAGAGCAAAGAAAAGATGGCCATCCCTAGTGTGTGAGTGAGGCTTATCAAGTGGGAAGAGAATGTGAATGATTTTACTTTTCTGAATTAATACAAAATTAATGTAAAATTAAATTTAAATTAAAATTAATGTAAAATTAAAATATTTCATAGAGGAAGATATATATATATATATATATATATATATATATATATATATATATATATATATACATACATACATACATACATTAAAGAGACAGTTAAACACCCTGACTTTAGAATTTGCTTTTTTCTAAGACCCAGGGAGCCTCATAGGAGTGCCAAATGCAGGATGTTTGAGGACCATTCACACAGGACAAGTCAGAATGTGGACAACTGAACTCAAATGATACATAATAGCTACTTACATATTTATTCTTGCTGATAACTGTTGGAATTCAGACGATGAGATGCCATTCTAAACAGAGGACGTGAAACAAAATTACTTCTGCAAGTAATCATCAGACACCTAGCTCATCAGTCTAGCCTTCAGTCATAAGTAATGCACATTGATGTTTGGTCAGAATTCCTAAAAGAGAAGGCATGATTATCAGTTCTCATGTGTCATTGACATCAATTTGAAGAATTACAGGTATAACCAACATGAGTTGGTACCATATAAATAGTTTTCCATAATGAGGTAACTAGGGTAGAAGATAAGTACTTGAAAAACATTAACAACTACAATTTGAAAGAGCTTGATGGCTTTAAAAACCTGTCTGCATAAAGCAGTGTGGGCACATTCTCTTTGGATACTTACTGTACTTATATACTGTATTTGATGAGGAAGGGATTGACATTCACTGGAGAGGATTCTTTAGCAGAATAGACGTCTCTGTCTTCAGAGTATTTGAAGTAGTATTTTCTTAGAGATTCGATCAAAGACAAATTGTATGCAAACCACATTTTGTTTTGTAGAATGTGAAACAGAATAGAACATTTAATATGGTGGGTGACTGATCATAGAAACAAAGCAGTGACTGGGAATTATGGGATGAATTGCCTGATGAAATCTTAACTATACAATACATAGCGTTTTTACTTTTTAAGAGTAAGGAATTGTGGAGAAATGGGGTATTGGATTAGTTTTACTTTTATTTATTTATTTATTTATTTATTTATTTATTTATTTATTTATTTATTTTTGAGACAGGGTTTCTCTGTGTAGCTTTGGAGCCTATCCTGGAACTCACTCTGTCGATCAGGCTGGCTTTGAACTCACAGAGATCTGCCTGGCTCTGCCTACCAAGTGCTGGGATTAAAAGTGTGCACCACCACTGCCCGGTGGTTTTATTTATTTTCTTTTTTATAGAAAGAGATTACTATGTAGCCCCATCTGACCTCAAACTCCTGATTTTCCTGCTTCAGCTTTGCTAATATTGGGATGATAGGTTTGTGATACCACATTGAACTTTATTGATTCTTTTACTTACAAGATTATGATATGACAAAATAAGAATGGGCTGTATTAAGAGACATGTTTATCATGACTCAAGAATAAAGCAGATTAAGTCCCCAGCCTGTTAGCAATCTTCTGTACTATTCTGAATATTACTCCCCCCAGAAGCACACACTCTCATGTGGTATTATTTCCCAAGGCTGCTGCAACCACGTGCTGCAGTCTGGTTGGATGAAAACGCCAGAAATTTACTTTTCCACAGGTATGGAAGCTGCTTGTCCAATGTTAAGACAATAATACGTTGGCAAGTTTAAGCCTCTTCTGAGACTCTGGAGGGGAATCCCTTGTCTTCTCCTGCTTCAGGTAGCCCCAGTGTCCTTAGGATGGCTGACAGGATGACACCAGCCTGTCTCCCCCTTCATATGTCACCTCCCCTGTCTTTCTCTTTCCTAATGAGAACAATAATTATGCTACATGTGCTGGCACAAGCCTGTGAATCCCAGTATTTGTGAGGCTGAGGAAGGAAGGATCAGGAATTTGTAGCTAGAGTTTTCCTGCCTGGCCCACAGTCAGGACAAATCTCTGTCACCCGCCAGTCCCACAGCCGCTCAGACCCAACCAAGTAAACACAGAGACTTATATTGCTTACAAACTGTATGGCCATGGCAGGCTTCTTGCTAACTGTTCTTATATCTTAAATTAATCCATTTCTGTAAATCTATACCTTGCCACGTGGCTCGTGGCTTACCGGCATCTTCACATGCTGCTTGTCATGGTGGTGGCTGGCAGTGTCTCCCCCCTCCTTCCTGTTCTCTCAATTCTCCTCTCTGTTAGTCCCACCTATACTTCCTGCCTGGCCACTGGCCAATCAATGTTTTATTTATTGACCAATCAGAGCACATACAGACCAGCCCACAGCAGGAATTCAAGGCCAGCCTGGGATACATGGTGAAACTTTGTCTTACAGCAAACTCACAACAGATAAAGAATACCAGTTATTATGTATTAGCATTCAACTTATTGTTATGTTATTTGCAGCTATGAAAACCCTGTTTCCACAGTAGGTCACAATCACAGGTACTGGGAATGCGGTGTATTTTTGGAGTACAGAGTACTGCACGTAACATACTGACTGAATCAAACTCGACAGTCCTTAAACCCTCTTTGATTTTCATAACAGCTCCATAGAACAGATGTTGTCATGTGGTGATAACGGTACCCAGTAGCACACCCGATTCAGCAGTAGCCGTGACAGAAGTCAGGTGTATTCTGCATAAAGCAAGGGTGATCCCAGTGGTGGTCCATGGACTTGGGCACACAGTGACCTTGGGGATGGGATGTTTTAGAGATATTCCATGCATGCAAGTATTTGGAGTATGTAATCTCCAGTTCCTCTCTGCTTGTGCAGTCTTAGTTAACTCCACGAATCTAAAGATTCTCTCATTCATTCCTTGATAGAATAAATCCACACATTGATTTTGCTTCTTATTGCTTATCGCTTTTCCAGTAGCTGAACATTGGGTTCAGCTGCTCCCCCGCAAAGTTCACTGTCCTCTAAGAGCTGTAAGCACCTTTTTGGGGAAGAGTATAGCAACCTCAAATGGCCTGCTGTCATGGCCTGTGGTGTTAGAGGCATATTTTTGTCCCTGTGATGATGAGCAGTATCTGACACTGGCATTGGGAAGCCCATGGGCCATTCCCATTTGTATGCTACATTAAGGTCTTGTGAAGCTATATAATTGTTTTGAGAATTTTAGACATAACTACTCTACCTCATTTCCATCCCTCCCTTTCTCCCTGAAACTTCTGTATTCTCTTTATTCTTGCTTCAATTGCTGACCTCTTCTTTGTTACATATGTGTGTTTGTGTGTGTGCATGTATATAAATGCAGCCTGCTGAGTTTATTTAGTGCTGCTTGCATGTGTATTTGTTTAGGGCTGACAGACCACTTGGGATTCAATAATCAATCAGGAAGCTTGATCCTGAAGATGACCAATTCTCCCTTTCTCAGCAGCCATTAACTACCTTGTGGCTTCTCATTTTGGGGTGGGGCCTTTTGAGATTTCCCACATCTACATTAGTGAGTCCATTGATGATGTTGTTTACAGGTCTTGTTCTTCTTAAGCTTCTGTATACTTTTTCAAGTGCACCACAAGAAAAAGTGGTAAAATCGTATATAAATCCTCATGTCTGCTGTGAAAATTAAACAATCGAGAACTTTCTATACTTAATGTTTTGTCATTTCATTTTTGTTGGCTGAAATGCTATGAGGCAAATACTGGGTTTATAATATCTTATGATATATATATTTCTGAATTTTTTGTAAACATGGATATGTTTTTGCCATAATGTAATGTCATTCAGGTGCCTAACAAAATTAGTTATTCCTTGGCAATGCCTGTTATTAACCATATATTAGATTTCCTCAATTGTCTCATTTCTCTTTGTATAGCTTGCATGCATGAACCAACATTTAAAAAAAAAGAAAAAGAAAAATGAGTGGGTAGTAACCCACTCATTCATTTAGTTAAATATCCCGAAGATTCTTTTAAGTATTTGTTATATGCCTGTAAATTGTGATGGTTAATCTTGACACACCTGAGAAGAGAGACCATCAGTTGAATTATCTCCATTAGATTGACCCGTGGGCATATGCGGAATCATTTTATTTATTGCTAATTGATGTAGGAGGCCCTCGATCACTGTGGGCAGTACTTCCCCGGGAAGGTGCAGGCCAATAAGCGGTGCTCCTTGGTGGTCTCTGCTACAGTTCCCTCTTGAAGGTTCCTGCCCTGACATCCCTCAATGATGAATTGTGACATGGCCATTATAAGATAAAATAAGTCGCTTTCTTCCCCAACCTGCTTTTGGTCATGATGTTTATTATAGCAACAGAAAGCTAACTAGACCATTATTATTCATGTTAATCCATTACCTGTGACATCTCCACATGTATATTACACTTCTTCAATGTTTCTGGATTCTAGGATAGTATTTCTTTGCCATTCATTGTGTGTGTGTGTGTGTGTGCCATGGAATGTTTAACCTTTGGCATTTGTCTACTTCTTTGTGTGATTCATTTAACATTTTCCTTTATCTTTTACAATTTTGGTGAACTGAAAGACTTTTCTGGAAGCCTTGAGTAGATGCATGTTCACTCCTGTGGCGAGGATACATCACAGGGGTTTCTGTGAGTTCCATGATGCCTTACACCAGAGGGCACAGCACACATGTCTTGTGATACTAGACTAAGAAAATGGGGTATTATGGTACCGGCTTGATCCCTTCACTGTCAGGTTCCCATTAACCATTCATCTGACGCTTTCTTCTATTGATGATCTGTGTCTGAGTCATCAGTTTCATTAGAGGTTGCAAAATAGTGTGGCTTTAAGAAAATTCTTTCTACATTTATTAGCTGAAATTCTACTAAAAACTGTTCCCTTCAGCCGTCGATACTTTGTTGTGAAACAGAGGGTTCATAGCAAAAGTAAACAAAACAGACAAATGGACAAAACCAAAACCCAAACAAAACAAAACAAGAACCCCAGTTCTCAATTAGCTACTACATTTTCACAGTACGCGTTGATCTGTGTGAACCAAGATGGTGAGTTGACGTCACGGCAGGAAAATCAAATGCTTTCATGTGTGTCAGGCTACTGCTTGTCAGAGGCGGGAGGCCCCATCTTCTAGCAGTTTCTGTGTCCTGGAACAGTAGTAGTGGAATAACAAAAAAAGATGTGCTAACGGGGTGAAATGCTAGCCTTCTGCAAGCCCGAATTCTGTTAGGCATCTTCTTGTGATGTTTCCTGTTAACAGCTTTCAGGGAAGCCTCTAAGTGAGCAAGCAGTTGCTTCATTCAGCCTGGTATACTTTGAGGTTCATTGAATAATAATACTAGAAAAAAAAATCCAACCAAACAAAAAACGTTTGGTGCAACTTAAACACCTTGTGGGAGGTTTAGAGAAAAGAGGAAGGAACATCTTTGAGATCAACTGCATGTTTAGAATACAAATAATGCCACCTGAGAGGAATTAGTTTCCTCAAAGCTTGACCCACATGGCAGCTAGCCACTTAGGAATTGTGCCTATAGCCCATCCATGGTTGATTATTCTGCTAGATACTTCACCTTGTAGACATATGGAGAAAAGTGCTCATGATTCCATCTTTAGTGGTGGATAGAGAAATTGTTAAAAAAAAAATAATAAGTCTTTCCTAGTTTATAGTTGTAACTAGTTCTTTCTGCTTATAGAAATCTTTATCTGGCTAAAATTTGAACTCACTACTATTACTCAAGTTAGCACTGGTATAGAATTTACAATAGTTTTTCTGTCTAACAGTTTAATTCAGATTTTCTCCAACTATTAAGAAGATTAAGTAAAGGAACCTTTTATTAATTTTGAATATATTATGAAAATTAAACTGTATGCCAGTCTTAAGAACCCGGTTTCCAGAGAAATAACTATACTGCTGTTGTGATTTCATTGTTCATAAAGTGCCTTCAAAGTACATTTTGTATATGTATATAGTACAACAACATTTTGAAAAATGTTGCTGGGAATTGAACCCAGGTCCTCAGGCTTCTAGAGAGGCTCTCCATTACTGAGCTATGTTCTAGGCTGTGTAGTACTTTTAACAGAGCAAAAAAAAAAAAAAAAAAAAAAAAAAAAAAAAAAAAAAAAAAGAAACTAGTTATATTGTGAACCAGAAAATAGAATTAGGAATGTGTACATATTCTTTTATTAATACAAGAAAGTATAAATTTGTTTCTTTAACCAGTACAGTATTTTTAAAGTAAGTAAGTAAATAAATGATATTTAATAATTGAGTGTAAAGACATTAATTACTCATACCACCCCTTAAAAAATTTGGATTCTGAAAGTTGTTTGTTTTGCAATAAACCTTCTAGTTGTCAATATATTTAAGTGTTTGGTTTTGGGACCAAATGGTAAGTTTTTTATACTTGCATTCATATAAGGAGTTGGCTTTTTAAAATGTAGTTTCTAAAATGATTATGACTCCAAAATTCATTAATTTTTAAGAGGCAGATGGATACATCACCATAACAAAACTATCAGTAATCTTTCCATTAAGGCAACAATCATTATTAACATTTTAGATTTTTCATTCCAGTTTTTTTCCCTTCTCTGGTGTAAATATGAAATATATGTTCTTAACTAGTCTAACAATTTGGAATGGCTGCACCATGGAATAGTCCTCATGACATTTTAAAATCTATTTTCTGTTGGACAGATAATACTGAAAATTATGTTTTAATTTATGTTTATCAAAACATAAATATAAAAATTATATTTTAATTTATGTTTATCAAAACATAAATATAAAAATTATATTTTAATTTATGTTTATTAGATTAATTTAGATTTAATTTTAATTATGTGTATGTGTGTGGGTGTGCATGTAAGTGCTTGTACCTTCAGAGGCCAGAAGAGGGCATCAGAGCCCCTGGAGCTGGAGTTACAGGGGCATGTGAATGAGCATATGGCCTGATTGATGGCTAGAAACCCAAATCTGGTTCATAGAAGAGCAAGAAGCAGTCTTAAACACTGAGCCATCTTTCTAGCTCTAATAATAAAAACTTTAAAACCCTGAAGTGTTTATTTAAAATACTGCTATGAATGAATAAATATCTTATGAGATTTTTCTCATTTTTTTTCTTTTATCCATTGACAGAATGGATATAATAATATATCACAATGATTACATTTATTGGCTACTTAATTGTGTGCCAAACATACTTTCTTGTTGCATTCTCTTTTGGTTTGTGATGCTAGGGTTTGAACTCAGAGCCTCAGGTATGATAGTCAAATTTTCCATCACTTACTTATTCAGCCCCTTGAAACATAGTTCAGGGCTATATATTATTTAGGCACCCAAAACCCTCTTGACATACCTTATTTTCACCCATTTTACAGATGAAACATCAAAGGCACCAATGAGTGAATGGTATTCCCAAGGTCACAGAGTTGGCAGTGGCAGAGCTAGAGGTTGAGTCTAGGCATCCTGGCTCAGCCATTCCCTTTACCAAAGACCTGGAGATGTGAGGCTTTTGATTTTTACTGCCAATGGTTTTCTAGAACATTGTACTGTTTGTGGTTCTTTGGGTGAGAATGGGAGATGTATTTCTTTGGGCCTATGATAATGGGTTTTTCTTGTTGTTGTTTATTTTATTTTTTAAATAAATAAACATCTTGTTTAAACCTGTTTCCATTGAGAATAAAGGCATCTCCCTCATCTCCAGGTAACACATACTTAAATAGTAAGACAAAACTTTCTTTCCTGTTTTCCCCTGGCTCCAAATAAGATAAAATGTTCATTGCATTGCTCTAATGTTTTTCCTTTTTTTTCTCGGTAATGCATGTACCCTTCTCTAGTATATATCATGTTTCTTTTTTCTAAATCTGCTACCATCTACAGGTCACTCAATGGCCATCTTCTTCCCTACTCAGTAGCCTCCCAACTTATCTTGTGCTCTCTTCTCCACTGGAAACAGAGTGATTGCTAGAAAACCAGTTAAGAGTTTTTGGTTCCCCAACTTAAGTGCTTTAATGGATTATGTCCATTGTATCCCAAATAAATCTCAAACTCCTGGCCCAGTCTGGAGGACCATGAGATCTGAACCCTATCTGCATCCCACTTCTTCTTTGTTATTTCAATCCTGATTCTCCTTTCTGTTTCTCAAACACTCAAATTGTGTTTCTGTGTCAGGACCACTGCAGTGTGTCCTGTGCACTGTACAGACAAGCAGCACCTTTGTCTTCCTTAGGTTTTCTGCAGTAAACTCTCAGGACCAGAACAAGGCACAAACCGGGATGTGTGTGCCCTTCCATGCCGGTGATGAGGACCTCTTTGAACTTTATATCCCTAAAGTCTCACTTATGCCCCTCTAGTTCCAGCTCCATTATGCTGAATCAGCTGTTTATTTCTTAAGCATTCTATAGTTTTCTCTGTGTTCCTGTAAGAGACAGCACTGTTCACTCATTGATTTTTTTTATTTTCTTTTCTGTTCCAAAACCAATATCAGGATGGCACAAATTGTATAGATCCAGCTCTTGAGCAGAGGCAACCAATCGCAAAGGCTACACTGATTAAAAGATATAAGCACTGTATCAAGTTCTCTATCAGTATTTGTTTAGAACAGCTCCTTCACTTAAAAAAAAAAATCCAGTCTGATTAAACTGAACAGAACCAACCAATTCTGACTAGCCATTCCATGAAAACAAGTTAATACATAATATTAGAAAAGTGAAACCAAGCAGTGTTTCCTACCATCTTTTGGAGTAGTAGGGGTCATGGCCTGAATTTTAATTTGTGAAATAATGTATTCGACTCTATGCTTGTCCCTAGTAAGCCTTTGTGGGAGCCACTCATGATGTTATGATGTTGTATCCTTCTTCAGTTTATTTATTGAGGTGGGAGTCCTTCTCCTTTTGTTCAGCATGGTGTTGCCAAATAAAGGGAATTCAAGGGAAACCAAATCAGTATTTAAGCTTCCTTAAATGCGAATGACAACAATTAACAAAATAATGCCAATACTGGCAAGTCTGCCTAGGCAGCTTGCCTTGGTCCCTGGCTCCAATGTGCTGGAATTACATGTCACTACCACACCTACACCTGCCTGGTGTTTTATGTGGATGCTCGGGATCTGAACTTTGATCCTCATGCTCCTGTGGCATATGTTTTATCCACTGAGCCATCTCCCCAGCACCCCTCCCCACACTGTCCCATTGTATGTCTTTCAGCTTTAACAAGACCTTTCTGATCCCATCTTGTACCAAGTCTTCTATGTCCTCAAACCATTTGTTCATTTTCTCCATGCGTTTCTATTTTTATTGATGAGGTGTGTGATAGTTTGAATGTAACTGGCCTCTATAATCTCATAGGGAATGGCACTGTTAGGAGATGTGGCTTTGTTGGAGCATGTATGGCCTTGTTAGAGGGAGTGTGTCACTGTGGGGGTGGGCTTTGAGGTTCCTGTGCTCAGGGTCCTGCCCAGTGTCTCAGTCAACTTCCTGTTGCTTGCAAGATGTAGCCAGCACTATGTCTGCCTGCATGGCGCCGTGTCCCACCATGGTGATAAAGGACTGAACTTCTGAAACTATAAGCTACCCCAATTAAATGTTTTCTTCATAAGAATTGCTTTGGTCATGGTGTCTCTTCACAGCAATAGAAACCCTAACTAAGACAAGGTGTTTGGAAAATAAACTGTTTTAAATATTTTCTCTAAATTATTTAACATCTCTTAGGACCCACAATAAGAAGCAGTCAACTTTGATGAAAAAAAAAAAATCATGGTCTTTGTGCCACCCCCTTTCCTGCTGATAGAACCACACATCTCTGTTTTAATTATGCTAAATTTATAGTCTTAATTTAGATCCCACCCACTTCCTTCCAATTCTCCTTACCATTCTCATTCTCAACTTGGTGACGTTCAAGGGCATGCTGTTTAGATTATTTTGTAGCAATGGAATCCCATTTTAGCATTCACATGAGCTTTCATTCCTCCTCTGTTTAAATTTTCAGTTTTTTTTTTTTCATCAGACATGGTGGTGGAAGGAGAAACTGAGGGGACTGGTGAAGAAGACGTGGCTTATGGCAGCTCTTGTGCACATGCTTTCCAGAGAGTTGGCTTTTCTAGTGTTAATTGATTCTTCACTTCTGATACACCAGGGATGTGTTGCTGTTGCAATTATTGTAATTATTGTCATTTCTTTCCCAGGAAGAAACTGAAAGTTCAAGCCAGTTGTAGTGAATCAAGGACTCTCTTGCTCTGAATGAACTTAGATAACTTGTTCCTCCTGGTCTTGGTGTAAACCATGCCCTATGCTCTGCTCAGTGAGATGCGGGCAGGTTGTCAACTGTGGACAGATTTCAGGTCCTGCTTAGCTTTGACTTGCTGGGGGCAGTTGTTTTCCCCAGCAATGTTGTTATTTCTGTTTGCAACTTAATTGCTTTGCTTTTTCATTACACATGGAGTTTTTTGGTTTTTTTTTAAGCTTCCTTGTCTCCTTCAGATACAAAACAACAACTACCCCCCCCCCAGAAAAAAACAACCTTTCACTTTCAATTTTTGTTAAGCTAGAAATAACCATAAACAGGTTGGAAAACAAAATAAATACCCACATACAGGTAGCCTAGGATAAATGATTAGTATCTTGCCACATTTGCTCCATCAACCTGTACCTATTATTAAGCATTTAGTAGGTAAACTTAAGGCATGTATAGTTGTCTTTGGAAAGCAGTCCTCCAGTGGGATGTATTTCACTCTTGCATAAACTCTTTAATAGGTAAATTTTATTCTAACTCCCTATTATTAACCGCATCAGGTCCAAAATCTTATGAAATCAGATGTGGCATCATCTGTGGACTTGTAACTAAAAAGCATCTCATTTTTGCTGGAAGACTCTTCTAGAGCTGTAGAAAGCATTTGAAAATGCAACAGATACAAAACAGATACTTAAAAGAAGTGATTTGAAGGGTGCTGTTTCCCAGTATTTATAAACTGTTGTGGAAACAGAACGGTGAGTTTTCTAATGCATTTTCTTTTCCCAGAGATCATGGAGTTATGTGCATGATTGTAGCAGGAATCTTAGAGAGTCTTATTAAAAATCAAACCCGGGGCCAGTTATTGGGGTGAAATGCTGGATGGTCAGAGAGACAGAACAAGCCACAGCTAACCTCACCTGGCCAACTTTTCAGCTGGTCTTGTTTCCTTAGACTGGAGGTCTCTGAGTCCTCATCCAGAATGGGTCCCAGCTGAATTGCTGCTCAAAATCCTGAATGCTTAACCAGGCCAAATGCTTAACCTGGCCAAACTCTAGTTTCTGGTCCTCACACCTTATATATCTTTCTGCTTTCTACTTCCACTCCCTGGGATTAAAGGTTCACTTTCTGGGATTAAAGGCGTGTGTCACCATGCCTGGCCATTTCCAATGTGGCTTTGAACTCACAGAGATCCAGTGGGATTTCTACCTCTGGAATGCTAGGATTAAAGGTGTGTGTGCCACCATTTTCTAGCCTTTGTATCTAGTGGCTGTTCTGTCTCTGACCCCAAATAAGTTTATTAGGGTGCACAATATTTTGGGGAACACAATACCACCACACATGATAGAAAAAAAAATGCATTAAAGTAATTCCAAGCTTGGGATGGGAGGATAGAAAGAGCTTCTTGTGTCCTTCCTAAATGTTGGTGTTTTAAACGGGGACAGTAATGCCTAAGTTACTTGTCACCAAAGCATCTCATTTTGGAAGGCCAAAATTCCAGGTACATGAAAACGAATATTTTAAATGTTGAAAATTTAGGAAACAAACACATAATTTTTAACACATTTATTTTCCTGGCATAGATTTTTCTGTAATTTCGCTGTGACTTTCTCACTTTCTCTTATTTCTATTTACAGTTTTCATGTTCTTGTCCTCTTTGTATAAAGCAGAGCGAGTAGACTTGGATGGGTGGGCTCTACTTTCCTTGCCAAGATTGCTAGAATTTGCTTTCTTAAGGCTCCTTGTGATTGTCTTCACAAATTTGTATGAAGTATATCATGAGAGGCAAGGCACTGAATGGATAGCCCTCTAGGTCAAACCTGCATATTTTCAGAAAGTTGTCCAGTTCCCTAAGTCTTCGTTTTCTCTGTCTGTTAAATGGATGTTACTAGCACCTACTTAGGATAATCATAAGGACTAGAGAGATAATACTTCAAGAGTACTTAATGTGGTTCTTGATAATAGGCACATAGAAAATCTGAAACAAAGCATATTATGAAATTAAGAATCTGACAAAAGCAAATCCTTTAAAGAATGAAGAAAAATCTTACTGTGTTAATTCCTTAACTTATCCCAACCTTGAGTGGACCCTGTAGTCACTGCAAGGCTCAAGCACTGTCCAAACTTCTTTATTTTCCTATCAAAATTAGATAAGAAAGAATGTTAGAATAATGTTAGGTAGAAATAATATGTTTTGAACAGCATGTATGGGTGTTATACCTTTTGTTAATAAAACAAGAAGTCACAAATTTCCCTGAGTTCCCTTCAATATACTTGACCTGGATTCTGATGTAAGATCAATTTTGAGTTGCAATTAAATTTTTGTTTTTGTTTTTCGAGACAGGGTTTCTCTGTGTAGCTTTGTGCCTTTCCTAGAACTCACTCTGTATCCCAGACTGACCTCAAACTCACAGAGATCCACCTACCTCTGCCTCTGCACCATCGCCACCTGGCTTGCAATTAAATATTTTTAATAAGATTGGAAGTCTTGAATTGTATTTCTGGTCACATTCCTCTCTAATACTTTGTAGTCTGGATAAATGCGTATGAGTTTCAGGTAGTATGATGGAAGAGTAGGAAGGTGATGATTCCAATTACTGTCGTACTTCTTCGGGGCAACTACTGGTAAGGAAATGACTGCGGTCATCGAGCCCTCTGACCACTCATTCTTGTCTCATGGTGTTCCTGTCGGCTTGTGAGTCACAGTAGCCTTTGTCTTCATCTTTGCCCCACCCTTCTACTCTCTGTGAGCATTAACTGTATTTTCTCCAGATACTTGGAATCAACTACTATCTTTGTAAATAATTAAGATTTCCTTTGATGGCTACGTAAAGGCTCAGTATTTCATGCAACTTCAACAGTTCATTTTTTTTTCTTCTTCTAGAAATATACTGTGGATTGTCCTTAATAGTTGCTGGGAGAGGAATTAAATAGACTAAATATTTAATTCTTGTACATTTTATGTGTATTTTGGCAGAATTGTGTCAGTATACTGCGTGTGACTTGAATTCCGGGCCTGACCTGTGCCTTGGTCAGACTCAAGGATGCAAGGACAGTTAGTGAAGGAGTGCTCCGCAAACAATGCACATGGCTCATGGAGCCCAACTTTAGTCTAAACACTAAACTGGCCAGATCGTGTAAGTGTGTTCCTTTCCAAAATGTTTGGCTTAAAAACTGGTCACTGACTCTTTTGACTGTGAGTCTTAGCTTTTCATTTCCCCACTTCTCATACCATGTTCATATCCTAATGGTTTGTCTGACACTGAATAGACCATTTTCTTCCTTTCTAATCTTCTAAATAGTGTAAGAGAAGTATTTGTTAAATGTTTCATGGTGTGTGTGTGGTGAGAGAAGAATCTATAATTGTTCTCGATTTGGATGTTTCACAAGGCAATCAAATCCCAGATATTATAATCCACGATAAATGATAGCACATTTTATCTTTGCATTTGTGAAATCTTATTACGCTGTTCTGCAAATGGATAAACGTTTTCTTTTCATGAAGCCATAGGCCTAAATTATGGCTGCTCATTAACAAATGATTTCCATACTCTGAAACATGTGTGGGCAAGCCTTATTTGGGCAGAAACTGCCTTGATTTGCATTGCCTGGGACAGAGCTAGGACTTTTGCATTGAACTATACCTCTTCTGTTTTTTGGCCTCTAGGAGATAAGAAGTATTTCATGTTTTGATACTCATTTACTTATGTTGATCTGACACAAGTATTCTTCATTTCCTTGTAAAGTGAAGGCGAGAGAAGAGGTATGTAGCTGTGTTTTGTATTACACAGTTAATTCCAACCATATATATATATGTATGTATGTATGTATGTATGTATGTATGTATGTATCCTGGAGCTTGACTCTGTAGCTGTTTGGATATAGTCAGCAGTTAGCAAATCCTTCATGTTTCCCCTGCAACTCACTTATGACAATGGAGGAGAAAAACATTTTACTGTTTAAGAACTATTTCTCGGGATAACATTTACAGATGTGATGTCTAGAATAATTGAACAGCACAATTCAGATAACCTTGCACTGCAGTGACATATGGGTCAGCCTGTTCTGCCTCAGTCCCCTGAATTTGTAGTACTTATAAATCTTGATATTTATAGAGTGAAAAAAGATCTTGCTGATCTTAAATACATCATGTCATCTAATAAAGGGGGAAAGGAATTCATATTTGTTTGGATTTTGAAACCATTTCAAATACATAGGCTTTGCAACCAAAATCTCACTATAATGTCTCCTAGAATCAGAGTCTTCCCCTATTTGATCACTTCTTAAATATATTTTGCTTCCTTTTTGGACTGTAGGATGAGTATGTTTTTATGATGTCATGCACCCACATTAGAACTGCAGTGTAACATGTCTTGGGACCTCGCAACTTCTTTTGGGACTTTTAAGCATAGAGCCCTTGAGTGCCTGCTGGGTATCAAGCATTATGTTCAACCTAATTGTTCTTTGTAAGTTAGTAAACATGTTGCTTTTTATTTTTTTTAAGTGGTAAACTGAGACCATCTCTTTTCTTTTTTCTTTTAAAGTTGAGTCAAATGTAGCCAAAGCTGTACAAGTCCTGTAAAATTCCTGGCCATTAACACAATGTTTTGCACAAATGGCTCCTTCATTTCACTTTCCCTGGAGTATTCTGCCCCATGGGGACATCTTTCCTTCCCCATCCAGGCTGGAATAGCTGTCACCAGGCTGTAGAGCATTTGCATTCCATTACTTCTTGCCTGGCTATCACAGTTACAAAGTTCAGCCAAGTTGTCACGGGTATCTCTTTAATTTTCTTTCAAATTAAACATGGAATGAGAGAATGTTGGCTTGCTTCACAATCAGAGGTGCTAAGACCATGTTTTGGGTTTTTTCCAAGATGTATAATTTTCCCCCTCAAAATACATTAGTAAGAAGTCTAGGCCACGGCAACCATTCTCCCATAGCAGTTTACCAAAAGTGTGAGGTCAAATTTTAGATGCAACTGCAGAAATGAATTTTTCGTTTTGTTCCTCAGTATGCAGCAAATAGTCCTTGTTCAGCAGTGTCCCACAGACGAAGCAACTGGAAGGCACCCCCACCTGGCAAGGCTGCAGAGCTTGCAGTGGGCATCTATCCCTTGGCATACTGCTGTCTCTCAGTGGGCTTTTATCTCTTGAAAGCTTTTTACCAAAAAGAATGCAGATTTTTAAGTGGCAAATCATTAACCTTACATGTAAATAGAGGGAGCATTTTAATCAAAACAAACTTCCTCCTACAAATTGAGTCTACTTACGCATAAGGTTTAAAAGCCCCATTTGTCAGGGCCCTGGCTGTTACGTAATTGCTCTTATCTCCGTCTCTTCCTCACTCACTGACTGCCCCAGGCTGCTTTCACTTTCATCAGCCCCTATCTAGAATCATTCCTACTCAGTGCCTCTTCCCCTCAGGCAGTAATAGCTACTGTTCGTCTTTGATTTATTGTTTCTGTATGCTTAGTGTGCTTCAGCTGTGCTCCTTACCAGTGTTTATTGCGTGTACACTTTGCAGCAGCCTGATGGAGTTGGTGTGGGTGGTGAAGCTTAGGAGTTGAAGGGGCCAGTGAAGTGAGGCGCAGGCTCCTCCAGCTGTCCTGCAGTGAGGCCAGCAGTTCCCCGGTGTGTGAGACTGCCACTCTGCTGTCTTCTTGCTGCCTTTTGCTTCTTATCACCGTTGTTCTATCAGCTTGTCATCTACTCAAGCGACCAGCCCTTGGACTCAGGTTCTCCTTCCTCAGGCTCCTCTCTGCCGCTGGGCATCTGAAGAAAGCCGTGTGAGAAACAAATTGGTTCCCTTTTTCTATACTAGCTCCACTCCTCATCTTTCCTTTCAGTGTTTAATGAGTGCCAGCAAAGAGTCACAGTGAAATTTGGGTTGCCGATGATAATGCATCATTTCTAGAATCTTCCTCCTATGAAATCCTTCTTTTCATTTCTCTAGATTTCTCAAGAAAAAAGGCTGCCCCACCCTATGTGCTTTCTTGGCTATAATTTCCTCTTCTATTATTTAAGAGTCTTCTATGTCATCTGTTCTGCTCCCTTTCCCCTTCTATCACAAATCCACTAGCTGTTGACTTTGCTTCACTATTCTCCAGTTCCCTTGTGGTCCACAGGGTTCTCCTAAGCTTGGGGTTAGTAGATTCCATGTGGGTGACCCTAAATATCTTATTCTTCATTCCATCTTCTCCTCAGTTACCAACATCCTGACTGCAACCAGGGTTTCTTCTATTCTCAAATGAGCTTCTCTTCTTGAATATAATTTATGCTATACAACTGTTCTTGTTGTCCCTTAACTGGTTTTATTTTTGACCTTGTAACCAAACCTTGTAATTCTTATCTGGTAACTGTTATTAATATTTTCAGCATTGTCAGCATAATGATAGAGCTAGAATTCTGAAGGGATTTGTGGTCTCTTCACAGGATACTACCCTTTCCACTTTGAGCTTTTGTGATTGGATTTCCATGCTGGATGCTGTTCAATGGCTTTAGCCTTGTCTTCCTTTTTCCTATCTCTTTTAGTAACAGGTATTTAGCTCTCTTTTGCATGAATTTCTTATTTATACTATTTTTATTTGACAGGGAGGAAAGGTGTCTTAGTTCAGTCTGCTGTAACAATGTTATGGTCTAGGTAGCTTCTAACCAACTGAATTTAGTATTGTGGAGGCTGAGGCCAAGCTCTGGTATCAGCATAGTTGGGTTTTGGCCTGGTTTCTTGTGGACTAAAAACCTGACTTCTCATTGTATCTTCACCTGGTACACAGAGTTAATGAGTTCACTGGCCCTTATGTGTAAAGGAACTAACTCATTTAATTTGGCTGCCCTTTATGATCCAGTCACCTCAAAAAGGGTCTTCCCTCCCAATTCCAATACCTTGGATGTTAAAGTTTTAACATATAAATGAGAATGGTGAGGACACAAACATCAGATATTTATAATAGAGGAAGAAGTCAGTCTGTCTTCTCCCTTCTTAATGTCAATCAGAGGAGACAGGGCCAGGGCCATCCCAGTATGGAGGCTAGATGGATACAATCTCATGGCTCTGTTTTCTGTATTGAAAAGATCTTTAAGACAAACCACCTTACAAACATTTTATTTACTCTTAAACATGGAGGAGAACCCTTGAAGCATTCCTTTGTTCTAAGCACAAAGCCAGATTGCCTGTGTGTGAATCCTGGCTTTACTATTTAATGACAGACTAACTCTGGGCAAGATAGTTAAACCTCTACATGCTTCACATTCACTTTATGTATAACTGGGATAGCAGCATTACATAGGATATAAAAAATATTAAATGAGTCAATACATGTGAAGTAAATGAAGTATGGCAAGGAGTACATTCTTAAATGATAGAAATTAACATTACTTTGCCAAGCAATGAAAAATTGCCAAGAGTAAAAGGGTCAAGTATCACTGCAATTTATAGTATAGGTTCTGTCTTACACGCCAAGTTACTAAAAGGCTATGGTTGAATACAGCTATGATTTAGGAGCTCTTAAAACACACAGCATAGTGAAAGAATGAGTGGAAATGTAGGGGAAATTACAGATTCAGGGGTCCCATGTAGGAGCTGACCAACCAATTTAGTTAGCTAACCCATTAAAAAATGTGAGTAATAACTTAGTTAACTTATTATTATATAGCAAAGTGTTTTTAAAACACTCTCTAGGTGATAGGCGCCTGTGGCCTTTAAGGGATTCTCAAACTTATACACTAAACTGGTATTGTGTAACTACAGCCCCTCATTGACAAATGCTTGGCCCATGTTTCTCAGTAGGATGTATCGTAGAAGAGCATTTTTCATAGGAAAATGTTAGTGCACATTAGTGATGTGGGGGTGGGTTTTGTTGTGCTTTGCTGAGATCTGTGCAAATGGTAATGCACCTGTGATGGTTGCTTGGCTTATTAAAGGGAAGTTTTAGTGGTTTACAAATACTGAGAATTTGAATGCAATTTTTTAAAAAATGTTCATTTGTGATTAGTTGCAGGGGCAGTTTTCACAGAATCTGAGGATAATTCTCTGTGTCTTTTTTTGTAATTAACAGAATCAAGATAAAAGTCTTGCTTTAGGCAGCCATGGATAGATGTTATGGTTTCTGAACCTATCTTGGGTGGGAGTAGCCTGAAAGAGTACTTAAAGATATAGAAGCCCTGATTCCAGGACAGCTAAACAGAAACAGACTCCTTGTGGGCAAGCTTAGAGCATGTGCCCAAATCAGGGAACTCTAAGAGCAGAGAAGTAGGGAGAAATTCAGTTGCTGTATCCTTCCGTATTGTGGGACTTGAGTCTGTGATACTAATTTATACTCAAAGCTGAGACTAAACAGTTATAAACATGAGAATGAGTTGATGCTTGCAGGAAGTACCACCATATTGTGCCTGCCTTATACCAATAAGGGGATACAAAAGGCAAGACACAGTAATTTGAGGGAAAAATGTGATTCAGAACCTTCACTTTTGTTGTGGTGGGGACTGAACCCAAGACTTTGCACATGGTAGGCAGATGCTCTACCACTGAGCTATATTCAGTCTATGAAGTTCCAATTACAACTTCTATTGCAACTGCCAGACAATGATGATCTAGTCTCTCTGTGTCTCTCTCTCTAACTTAAGCATCAACCTTCTCTTTCCCTGCTGTTTTTTCCTCCTTTCCCTTCTTAAGCAAATATTAAAATGTAGAAGACAAGATGATACTAGAGACAATTTTCAGTTTGATTTAAATATTTGTGTTATATTATAAGAGGTGAATAAGTAAAACAATGCTTGGGAGAAAGTTGGTAATTTCAGTCAAAACATGGAGAAAATATAACTTAGCTCCTGTGGAGGAATCTTGTCCTAGGAGGTTATTATGTGTTTCAGTGTCCTGTGTACAAAGGTATATCTTTCCTGGACTTGATAGTGTAAGTAGATTTTCCACTTCAGATTTGGTGTGTGTGTGTGTGGTGGTGCTGGTATGAAAAGGCTAGAGGTTGATGTCAAGTATCTTGTTTCTTTTTGTTTTATCTGTGCCGGGTTTTCTATTGAATTTCAAGCTTACTGATTGGGCTAGGCTCCGCTGGCCAGTAAGTGGGTCTCAGAGGCTCATTTGATTTTTTTTACGAAGATTTGACCACAGTGTGAGCACAGCAATAATCTCCTGTTTTGTCGTCATTGTGGTTCCATCCTGTGACTGTACCTATTTGTCATCATTCTGAGTCTCAAAGGAAAGGAAACAGATATCACAATCTTTCATTTAAGCAATTCATAATCAACGGACAAATAAAGGCTAACCCTATATCTATCACAAAGATTTAGCATTTCCAGGTTATTCTGCATAGGCTTCCTTTGTTTTTTCTCTTGTCTCTGCTACAAGCATTTGCTATTCATATATATCAATTAAAAGGAAATCTCACAACATTTTCGTATCTGTAGGAAATGTGTTCTTATCCTACTCACCCCATCTTTATCCTCTCCTCCCTCCTCCCTCCCATCATTCCTGGAGGCCACTCTCCTCTCCCCAGCCATTGTTCATTTATAAAATGTCTGTATTTAGCAATACTTTGTCACATTCATCAAAGGTAGTAAGTGCTCAGTATCACTGAGTACTTTGTCCTTGAATTTCTCAGGTTATCTCGAAAATGCTGCTCAACATTTTGTCTCATTGAATCATCGTCCAGTTAGGAAAAGGGTGCCTTCAGAGACACAGTTAAAGAACACTTCAGTTTTGATATAGTTAGAGGAAGTAAGGAGGGAATCCAAAAAAAAAAAAAAAAAGAAAACACAAAACAAAACTTACAACCTCATGGGATTTCTTAAGTATTTTGTGGAAGGAACTAATACTTTCAATTTTCTGTCCTTCACGGGCACTATGATCTATCCTCTGAGAATGAGCGATCTGAAGCACTTTTTAAACAATGTAAACCACAGCTTCTGGTTTAATGAGGGATTGCTTCTTACATTGCATTTCATGTCAGCACAGATGCAATGATTTCATGTTCTAAAGTTAGCACCCCAATTACTGTTTTGATTGCTCTTAGCAAAATGCACACAAAGAATACAGTGACTCAGCGAAAGGTATTGCCAGTGGGTTGTGGTTTTTAGCTTTCCAGATATGAAGGAATGGCATAAAGAATGCACACTTGTTGTTGCCTTTCAGAAAGTGATGGAGTGGTGCACAGGCCTTCCACACATTCCCACCACAGCACTGAAGCACAGACTGCTGTCTTTTTTCATTTGTTGTTTACGTATATTTTTTCTTCCTACAACAGTGACAAAGATGTGTGAAGTATTATATGCAGGTCAGTTGTATATCTCTACAGCTGCCTCCTCCTACTCTTGACAAAGTCTCATGTAGCTGAGGCTGACCTTGAACTCTTGTAGCCATGACTGACCTTGAACTTCTGATCCTGTTGCCTCTACCTCTTGAGTTCTAGGATTGCGGGTGTGCACCACCACAACACCAGGTTTTATGCTGTGCTGGGAATGGAACCCAGAGCCTTGGTTGTTATAGTTACATACTCTACCGATTCAGCTACATCCCTACTCTATGAGCTACTTTTAATAAGCAGTAAGCCATTAGTTCCCCTGTGGTCACAAAGACCTATAAACATACTTGTTTTCTTTTTTAAAGATTTATTCTGTGTGTGTGTGTGTGTGTGTGTGTGTGTGTGTGTGTGTAAGTCAGAGGACAACTTTCTAGGATCAATTTTCTCTCCCTACTTTGTTTTTGAGACAGTCTTCCTGTTTCTGTGGCTGTAGTACACAGGAGGCTTCCAGCTGAAGCCTTCCATTGCCCACCTCAGCACAGGAGCACTGAGATTATAGAATCTCACCAGGCTGTTTTTATGTGGGTCCTGGGATCAAAGTTATCAGGTTTACATAACAAGCATTTTTATCTGCTGAGTCATCTCACTGGTTCTATGATTTACTTTTTCTTAAAGAGAAAAATGTGACTCCTGAGAACCTTAATGTTGAACATTAGTTGATGCCTATGTGGCACTTCATTCTCACTGTGAATATATTAAGAGATACCCAGTGAAATGTGACATGGTACCTGCCTTAGCGAGATGCCTGTCTTCTGAAGGATATGGAGGATGAGTGCTGTCGAGCAGACACACTAGGACCAAGCAGGGTTCTAAGCAATACAGCCCTCCCATAAAGTCATGGCTGACAAGAGATGCTTGAGAAGCTAAGATACTATGCTATAATTTTGGGACAACACATAACTTTGAGACAAAAGCAGGTAGTTGTCAATAATTTGTGCTGTACTTAATAAGAAATGTTTATTTTTCTGAAAACAGCCAGGAAGATTGGTAGAGAGAAGTCAATTTTTATTTCCACATCTTAATCATGAAGTTAAGAAAACACATATATACACACACCCACACACACACACATGCACACGCACATACAAACTGGTAAAAAAAAAAAAAACACAAAAAACCTAAAAACCAAAACCTACCTAAAAAAATAGTGAATCAAAAGAAGACAATGTTTACTCATTTTTAGAAACTGCATTATCCCCCAAAGCCAGAAACTGACTTCAGGGACAATGATAACACTGATGTGTGTCTGCTCTCTACAAGTTTATCATTTTCAGAGATGAAGCTCAGTGGGTGAATCTCAGAGGATGCGCAATACAGGGACTATATGTTTTTAAATTCATGTGAATATGTTGAGTGAAGCCCAAAGTTGGTAGACCCCACAGGTGTTTTTCTGTAACTTGGTGTTCTTGTCCTGTCTTTGTTGTCTTTAAACAAACTTCAGTCTTTGAATTGAACAAGAGACTAATGCCTGCTGTCTAGTCAAGGTTCCTGGATTAAAGCTCTCACTTATGTAGGCTGTACCTTAGTGACAGCTGTTCCTTCGTCCTTTTTTTTTTTTTTTTTACCGTTTGTCAGGTCAGCCATCGCCATCATTGATGGGTCGCTTGGACCACATTGGGATGAGACATCAACCTTATTCTAGTCCATTGACCTTCTTCTCTTTTACAACTTGTGCTAGAAATGGAGGAAGCTGGTTGTTGCCTTCCAAAAGACTGCAGCTGATGACAGGGAGGTCATGTTTTCCCTTTTTTCCATTTACAGGAAGCAAGCAAAGAAACAAATTCCAACTAAACCTCTAATATTCCACATTCCTACTAAATTTATTTCCACATTTTATTCACATTTGATCTTGAATTTTCAGTACATGAAGATATTTAGATTTTCTGTCACTTACTCTTCATGTCTAGATGTCAATATGCACATTCATCTTATACTGAAAGATTCTTTTACAATCATGAAGGTTTAGCCTTTTTCTTTTGAAAATGGATTAACAATCTGCAAACTTTTCAAAGTATGTGTGATATATAGTTTTAATTCAGAAATAAATATTAATTTTTTAAGTTGGTGGCATAATAGGGCCATCTAGTTATCTAGTTATGCCACAAGAAAGGAAACTTGTAAATGGCTCCATCTGTTTACTCTTATAGCGTCCTGAGTTTCTTGCACCTTATAATGGTGATCCGTTAGTGATGTAAGATCTTTTCCAGTTATTTTTTTTTCTTTTCAAGACAGGGTTTCTCTGTAGCTTTGGTGCCTGTCCTGGAACTCACTCTGTAGACCAGGCTGGCCTGGACCTCACTGAGATCCACCTGCCTCTGCCTCCTAAGTGCTGGGATTAAAGGCGTGCGCTGCCACCACCGCCTGGCTCTTTTCCAGATTTTAAGGACCCTATTTGGAGCCAGTATTTGAAGGAATATTGATATGATGGTAGAGAGGCCATTCCTGTGATATTTTGGCCAAGCATGTGGCTTCATTCTGCTTATGTCCTAAGAACTTAAGTGAAGCAATGGACTAGTTTGTTTGGCAGAAGAAGGTCAAGGCAAGATGGTATTCAGGCAGGTGCTGAAGAGACGAGAAGTCACCTGTACTGCATCTTGCAGATGCTTCACAGTGTAAGGTTCTGTGCTATGATGACATGACAGGCGTCTACAGTTTACTTGATGAGATTGCCAATAGTTAGCATTTGTTTTTAACTGTTTTAGATTTTTAGAGGACAACTACATGTCTTTGTTATTGGTGAAAGATGATAATAGAAGTAGCTTTTGAAAAATAGAAAAATAACTGTCCTAATTTAAACTGGATTCGGACAGTCTTGTCTACCCAGGCATAGGTAGTATGGGTAGCTAGAAGGCTCCATGTGGTGGATGGCTTTTGTAACAATTCCAGAATGGCAAGCTTGGTCCAAAGAAGAAATGATGCTGGAGGCAGTTGGTCTGCACTACACAGCTCACTATTTATTCAAAGCTCTTCCCAGAGAAATCTCTTTCCCTTCATGGGAAAGATTGGTAGGGAGGAGGGGCTTGGGGATAATACTATTTGAACAGGAGCTCCTTGTGAGGGACAACTTATTTAGCCCTGTGACTCTCTGAGTCACTGAAATTCTTAGATCATGGCAGATCAGTTCTTGACAAAGAACCGGGAAATTGATGGTTTCTTCCTTGTCAGGTGAGGATCTTGAAACTTCATTTATTGAACAATATATGGAATGGTTAGTCAAAGTTGCCAGACGTGGAACTCTTTGATATACACAGTTATCTCCCCAGGGCAACCACTGTGCAAGATAGAAATGAAGGGGAAAGATCAAAGACTGTCATTAGACCTGGAAATGACTTAAGACGGTTTTGAAGGGTATGAAGGGTGGTTTTAAATTTTAGAGCCTGCCTAAAATTAGATTGTGTGATTTAATTTTTTGATGTACCCCAGTATTTTAAAAATACTTAATATTCATGCATGCATATGATTGGATCCAATATTTATACATGGGTTTATTTGTATCCAATCCATTCCCCACTCACTGCCCTCCAATTCCTCCTGTATCCCATAACCTCAAGTTCTCCTTGGTAACCTCCAGTAACCCTGTCTTATTTAGAGCTTCTGTTGCTGCAACAAAATACCATGACTGAAAAGCAAGGTGGGGAGGAAAGGCTTTATTCAGCTTACATTTCCACAGCACTGTTCATCATAGAGGGAAGTTAATACAGGACTCAAACAGGGCAGGAACCTGGAGGCAGGAGCTGATGCAGAGGCCATGGAGGGGTGCTGCTTACTGGCTTGCTCCCCATAGTTTGCTCAGCCTGCTTTTTTTAAAATGTAGAACCCAGGACCACCAGTCCAGGGATGACACCTCCCACAATGGGCTAAACCCTCCCCCCTTAATCACTAATTAAGAAAATACCCTACAGCTAGATCTTATGGAGGCATTTTCTCAATGGAGGTTCCCTCCTTTTGGATGACTAGTTAGTGTTAAGTTGACATAAAACTATCCAGCATGACTGACTCCTTGTCAACTTGGCACACCAACACATCACTCTTAAGCTACAATTATTCCTTTCTTGTTCATCCCCAAGAGCACACATTAATAGAAACATCACAATATACAACATTTTACAAACTTAAAAAGTCCCACAGTCTTACAAATGCAAATGCTTTAAAAAGTGGTCTCTTTAAAAATATCCAGTTTCGCCGGGCGTTGGTGGCGCACGCCTTTAATCCCAGCACTCGGGAGGCAGAGCCAGGCGGATCTCTGTGAGTTCGAGGCCAGCCTGGGCTACCAAGTGAGCTCCAGGAAAGACGCAAAGCTACACAGAGAAACCCTGTCTCGAAAAACCAAAAAAAAAAAAAAAAAAAAAAAAAAAAATCCAGTTTCTTTTAAAATCCAAAGTCTCTGTGAAACATCAGTATCTTTAAAATATGTTTAAAGTTTCTCAAATGTGGACCCCTGTAAAGTAAAAAAGTTAAGCACTTTCTTACTTCAAGAGGAAAGAACTAGGGCACAGCCACCATCCAAACAAAGCAAAACCAAACTCTGAAAGTGTAAAAACTCAATGTCCAATGTCTGGGGTCCACTCAAGCCCCACTTCAGATTGAACGTCAATGTGTCTGTTTGGTGTTTCTTGTATTTGTATGAATGGGGGACCACCTACTGGACCTGAGGAGCCTACTGGGGCACCCACCCTTGAAGAAAACTGACGCTGCCATCTGGCAGCCATCAGCTGCCCATAGCTCCACAACTCAGGGTGGGCCTCGTGACCCTCTCCATGCTGGCATCGTAAATGGGTTCATTTTGTACAAGTCTTGGCCTCTTAGCCCCAGCCTTTGAGAGTTTGTGCTTGCAGCTGAGCTATCAAGTCTGGCAAATACTGTTTCGCTACAGGCATCCCTCTGTCTCTTACAGTCTCCCCGCCCCCTCTCCCATGATGATCTCTGGGTTTGGGGGACAAGTGTGATAGCAATGTCTGTCCCATCTAGGGCTGAGCCTTTCATCGTCCCTTACTGTCCACCTGTTGTTGGTCTCTGTGTTAATCACCATCTACTGCATGAAGAAGTTTCTCAAATGAGGGTTGAGAGATACATGAATCCATGAATATACAGATAGGAACTTAGGTAGGGGGTACTTTTTTTTAACTATGACCATTTGGCAGAATAAGGGCCTATGACCTAGGAAGCCATGTTTTTGTTTTATTTTGCTTGTTTGTTTTTTTATCCACTTAACAATACTAGACATGAGTTCCATCTTGGGGAGTAAGCTTTAAATTCTATTAAAAAGTGATTGGCCAGTCCCACAGCATTGATGCTACTGTTGGCAAGCACTGGTGAGCATAGTTTTCCAGGCCAGTCATTACTGTATCTCGCAGGGTTCACAGCTGGGTGGGACTGCTGGTGTCTCTTCTATTCTGTGTAGCATCTGCCAGCACCATAAAAGCTGGCCAATAAGGATGAAGTTTCAAGTTTGTACTAGCTTGATTTCCTCATGTCCTAAAAACCACATATGTGGTGTCTTTAGCAGTAGGGTCTTACCATCAAGTTCTGGAGAGGAACTGAGAGCAATAGCATCTAATGTTCAAGGTGGTGGGTGTGTCGATAAGCTTTGCTGAAAATTATTTCAGAAGTAGAGAATGGTTAAAATTGCATAAATATTCTGGTATGCCATACACTTTGATTCCTTAAATGATAGTATTTTATATGGAACCCTGTGGACATCGACACTATCTTCACAGGGAGGATATAGGAGAGAGTTTACAGACCTACATTACAAATGGAAAACCAGATGAGACTATATTGGCAAATTAAGTAAAAAACCAGCAATTTGTAGTTTTTTATAGGTACTTATTGTAGTAATTACTTTGAAGTAAATTGGTATTTGCTTCTCTTGCCTAAACTTGGATCATATTATTTGATTTTTATTGCAAAATAGTTTTAGACTTATGGAAAATTTAAAAATTGTACCAAAAATTTTTCCATATCATCTGTTTTGGTTCTTTAAATGTTAATATTTTATCACACTTAACACTTGCAATATCATATTAACTATTTTTTCCAGAAAATTTGCAAGTTAGATGATCTTTATCTCTGAAAAAATCCATACATATTTATTTCCTTAAAACAAAGCCTGTAGCCGGGCGGTGGTGGCGGCACACGCCTTTAATCCCAGCACTCGGGAGGCAGAGCCAGGCGGATCTCTGTGAGTTCGAGGCCAGCCTGGGCTACCAAGTGAGCTCCAGGAAAGGCGCAAAGCTACACAGAGAAACCCTGTCTCGAAAAACCAAAAAAAAAAAAAAAAAACAAAGCCTGTAATCTGTAAATCAGATGCAAATATTAAAATTAAGGGTGACTCAACACTGTTTAGTCCATAGGACTTACTCAGATTTTGCTGCTGCTTAGTAATTGTCATTTGTGGTAAAAGGGGAACTAACTTCCTGACTTGGTTTTAGACCCAGTCCTCCATCAGGCATTGGGGTTTAACATGCTGTTTTATTTATTTTCTTTTTTTTTTTTTCCGAGACAGGGTTTCTCTGTGTAGCTTTGCGCCTTTCCTGGAACTCGCTTTGGAGACCAGGCTGGCCTCGAACTCACAGAGATCCGCCTGCCTCTGCCTCCCGAGTGCTGGGATTAAAGGCGTGCGCCACCACCGCTCGGCTTTTTTTCTTTTAATCTGAATCACTTCATGAGAGATCTTTGTCTTTCTGGACCTTGACATTTTTTCTCTTACTAAAATTTATTTTGATTATGATTTCTGCTTTCCCAAGTCCTCTAATATCCTCTCACCTCTCCTTCTACCAGAATCCACACCCATTCTGTTTCTAGAAAACAAACATCTAAGGAATACTAAAATAAGAGAAAAACAAACAAACCAGAATAGACAAAACAAACAGAAGAAAAATAACCAAAATAATAACACAAGAAACACAGAGATCCAGAGACGCATAGGAATACCATAAAAACATAAGACCAGAAGCCACAGTATATATGCAAAAGGCCTGTACTGTTAACACACACACACACACACACACACACACACACACACACACACACACACACACACACACACAAATGAGACTAACATCCTCAAAAGATGCTATTGAGTTTGCTTTGTGTTTGTCAACTATTTCTGGGTGTGGGATTTGCCTTTAAGAGTGGTTTGTATTCCAAGTAAGACTCTATTGGAAAGAACTAATTTTTCATATGGGATTGATTCTCAATTGGAGATAGCTTCTGGATTAGAAATGGGGACTTGTGTCCACTTTTCCTTTCAGTCCTGGGATCCATCTGGCATAGACCTGTGCAGGTCCTGTGCATACTTCCAGTCTCTGTGAGTGCATATGGTCACTGTTGTATTTGGAAGACCTTGTTTCCTTGGTGTCCTCCATCCTTTCTGACTCTTATAATAACTGTTTATGCCTCCTTTTCCACAGGATTCCTGGAGCCATTGGGCAGGGATTTGATGGGAGACATCCCATTTACTGCTGTAAGGTCTCCCACTCTTTGCACATTGTCCAGGTGTGATTCTCTGTATTTGTTCTTGTCTGCTACAGGAAGAAGCTTCTCTGCAGATGGCTGAGCAAGGCACTGATCCATGAGTATAACAGAATGTCATTAGGAGTCATTTTGAGGCTACCTTCCTTTAGCAGAAAAGTAGTATTTTTTTTTCTCCTAGATCTCTGGCCTAACTAGTCTCAGATTCTTGGTCATTCAAGCAGTGTCAAGGATGGGTGCCATCTCATGGAGTGGACCTTAAATCCAATCAGATATTAATTGGTTACTCCCACAAACTTTGTGCCACTATTGCCAGCATATCTTGCAAGCAGGTCACCATTGTAGATCGAAGGGTTTGAACCTGGGTTGGTGTTTCTCCTTTGGTAGCATGCAGAGTACCTTCTAGTACCGTGAATAGTTGTGAAGGTTCTGTGTAGGCACCAGCTTGACTTTTCCATGTTCAATAAGTTGTGTAAGTATTATCTTTGGTGACAGGGCCTTAATCTCAGTTTGTGGAAAGTAGCCAACAGCCTTAGCAATAGCATGAGTTGTTTGGAGGTTCCCATGGGCTCCTTTGCCAATAACTCTATTAGATGTAACCCATTCCCATCACTGTGAGCTTCCTTTCATGATGAGAAATGTCTAGTTGGAACTCTGTTGGCCCCATTATTTGGCAATTTCATTTAGAGTACCTTATTACATGTATGTGTGTGTGTGTGTGTGTGTGTGTGTATATATATATATAGCCTCTGTTGTATCGGGTTTCCATTGACCTATTAAATGACCCTTAGTTTTAGCTCTTAACTAAAGAGCTGTGCTCCCTACCTAACCCCCCCCCCCTCTTAAATCCCCCTACACTTTGATCCTCTTAGTCCTACCTCCTTGTGCTCAAAAGTTCTATGTCAACTTTACACAAGCTAAAATTATCTGAAAGGAGGGAGCTTTAATTGAGAAAATGTCTCCATAAGATTGGGCTATAGGCAAGCCAGTAAGCAGCACCCCTCCATATCCTCGGCATCAGGTCTTGCCCCGACCCACATTCCTGCCCTGTTTGAATTTCTGTTCTGACTTCCTTTGATGCTGAACAGTGTTATAGAAATATAAGCTAAATAAACTTTTTCCTCTCCAAGTTGCTTTGGTCATGGTGTTTCATCACAGCAATAGTAACCTAAGACACTCCCCCATTCATAAATTTTAGAGGAATGTTGATGTGTACATAGTCTTCCATTTGGCCTTCTCTCATGCTTCATCATGATTAGATTGAACCACTTCATCTCTGTCTGAGATATGACAGGAATGTTTTCCCTTAGTATATTGTATCAGGAAGCACCTGGTGTCACCTTGATCCAATTATGGTGACATTTATTCTCATCATTGCATTAAAATTTCTTAGTTGCACAGTCACTGGTTTCTCTTTGATATTACTAGATACCTTGTATAAGACATTCTGGCACTATATGAAATCCTTTTTCTTTAAAGGAGGTTTTATGGGAGGGTTTAGAGGGGGGACAGGAAAAGGAGAAATATTGTAATTTCAAAAAATAAAAATGTATTAATTTTTTTACATTGCACGCAGTATCACATGTCTGAAGGTCAGAGGACAAATTTCTGGAGTTGGCTTGTTTTTGCACAATGTAGATCTTAGGGCCCAGACTCAGGTCATTACTGCTTTTGCTGGCAAGTGCTGTATCTGCTGAGGCATCTTGCTGGCCTGAAATTTTGTTTCTTATCACACATTCATTAAATGCTTTTAGCTAGAGTGAGAAACTATGACTATGGAGATTTCTAGCAGACGATCTTCTAGTTCATCATTTATTTTGTATTCATTGAATGGCATTTTATAGTAAGGAAGAACTTTTGCTTCTCCCTGATTTATTTATTCATTTATTTACTTAGGCCTCATTGGATCGTGTTTTGTTATTTTCTGCTTGGATAGTTATAATCTGCTGCCATTTATCTTGTTGATCAAATAGTCTCTGATTGGACATGAGCCTCCCTGGTCTTGATGGCATGTTCTTAGCATTCTGGGAACACTGCACTGCTCTCTGGAACCAGATGTCTTCAGCAGATTTTGTACTTTACTTGACCCAGCCTTGGAGTCAGCATTTCTCCATAAGAGTCATTTGGTTGAGAAGGGTAACTTAGAAAACAAAATTTGTATGCTGGGTAAGGTCTTGCTTCTGGGCCTTTTCAGCAAATGGAGCCTGGAAGTAGGCATGTGTTTGTGAACACACCTATATATAAGTTTACATAAATCTTCTGTTTTTAATCTATTTTTGGGTTTCTTTTTCCCAATCCTTGTGATTTTTCTTGATTTCAATATGGCAGATAGTAACATAATTATGAAAGGTGAAACAACAGAGAAAGATGTAAGAGATGTTCATTTTTCTAACAGCCCAGCACTTTTACACTGTTCACATTCTCTTTTACCCTTCTGTATATTATGGGTCTTTTTTTCCACAAAGGAGCCCATAATGTTTAATAGTAAAATTACTTAATAATCAGTTTAAAATTAACTCCTTTAGTTCATTCATAGTCATCCATACTCATTAATTTACTCTTTAGAATCAGTAAAGATGACCACACTTTGTCATTACTGGGAGACAATAAAATTGTATTAAAAAAATAAAAATGTATTAATTTTTTTACATTGCACGCAGCATCACATGTCTGAAGGTCAGAGGACAAATTTCTGGAGTTGGCTTGTTTTTGCACAATGTAGATCTTAGGGCCCAGACTCAAATTAAACTGATTATTAAATAATTTTTAAATTTATTTTTTTGTTTTGGAGTCAAAGGATATCAATGTATAATATTCTTTAACATTAAACTCTTCTCTCTCTCTCTCTCTCTCTCTCTCTCTCTCTCTCTCTCTCATCATTATATCCTGAATATAAGTCCATATCAGTTTAGGAAACTTACTTTTTTTTTTCTGAGACAGGGTCTCACTTTGTAGCTCTGGCTGTCCTGGAACGCTGTATGTAGACCAGGGTAGCCTTAAACTCCAGAGACCTGCCTGCCTCTCCCTCCTAAGTGCAAAAATCTGCTTCCTTTTTAATGATGAGTGTATTATACTCCACTGCATGGATGTACCGTAATTATTCAACCACTCTTCTGTATGTGAGTATTTGTTGCATCCAGTGTTTGGCAGTCATAAGTTGTGTAAAATTTTGCTGCAAAAATAATCTTCTGCAAGTATATTTTATGGTTAATATTTTAACTTCATTTAGACAATCCAGCTTTTTAAAAGCTGTCTTTGATGAAGAGTTACATTTTTTATCTCTAAGTTACATTTGTAAAAGTGTTTTCATTCCTTTAAAACTACCCTCAGTATTTAAAATTGTTAACTTCTACTTTTAAACATAGAAACATATATTGGGACTATACACCATGAAATTTCAGTAATTTAATTCATGTTTAATGTGTGGTCAAAAGAACCCTTATGTTTCCTGGCTTTTTATTATCTTAGGTAATCTGAGTAGCTTTTAACAAGAGGTTCTAAAAGAATTTGGGTAACTGGTTTTATAGCGGTAATTGAGACACAGCTCTGCATAACTCCTTCCGTCTACCACTTCCTCCCGTGAACAGGACAGAGGCCTTAAAGACCATGAACCTGGCCAATTGTATTGCCACATTAATAGTTCTTTTATTATCAGTCTTTTTTGAGACATATTTTCTATCAAATATCTATAATCATAACAAAATGATTAAATATTATTAAATAGCCATATCTATTGCAGCCTTAAAGCAAAGATGTTGCAGGGCCACTCTGCAACACCTCCAGTGTTTCCTTATTCTGTTTGCTTGTCCACCTATGGGGAAGCCAGTCTTAATTTTATTTGGGTATCTTTTCTCTTAAGTGTTCAAATGCTGCTGGTTGCTTAACTTTTAATCTAAAAATCAAAGCATATCTTTTGAGTTCAGATGCCATGTGTTGCATTTTATCTGATCCTCATGCACTTGAACTCAAGTTTCCTCCACAAAGACCCTGTTGTTTCTGGTCTGGTTTACTTTAACCAGAAGCTGGTGGTTTCTAAGCTTTGCTTTCAGATGGCCTGTGGGGGCAGAGTAGTGTGTTCTTCCAGGATGGTGAAAACCCTTCATGTTTTCTCAACTCTGAATTCAGAGTATTTGATGAAAGGAATACAATTTTATTGTCTCCCAGTAATGACAAAGTGTGGTCATCTTCACTGATTCTAAAGAGTAAATTAATGAGTATGGATGACTATGAATGAACTAAAGGAGTTAATTTTAAACTGATTATTAAGTAATTTTACTATAAGGAATCAATGTCCCCTTCACTGTCTTTTTCTGTTTCCTTTCCTCCCATTTTATTTTGACTATATCTGTAATATACAAACATATCTTTATTGTATAGAGAGGGAAGGTAAAATCATGTTTCCCATGCTACTTTTACTGCTTTCCCCCAATATAATTGTATTTATACTTATTTTTGTTGTTGTATGTATTGGAGACATTCAGCATAGGTAATTACTATGTCAAACAAATTTGCAAGTCCATCATTTCCCATAGTTATATATGTTAAGAGCACTTAAGATAACTTTTTTTTTGTCTTTTTCTTCCTGTTTATTAGCTACCTGACCCTTCATTCCACATAAACTCAAATTGGCCTGGTGATAGTCGAGAAGTGTTACTTCTCCCCAAAGGGAAGTCTGCATGGGTGAGCACGTGAAGAAAATTCCCTAAATTTTGGTGCTATTGATAGAAGGGAGAGAATTACTTCTTTCATTCTTGGAAAGTTGTTTAGATATCACACCTTCTCATTTTCTCATCTGGTTTCTTCTTCTGGCTCTTTCAATCCTCTCCCCAACATCTCAAGAAAAAGAGGGAAACTTTATGAGGTACATCCTGCCTCTGGAAATGATTAAGAATGAGATGAGACTTTCTTTAATGGACTGCCAAGCTTAGAGAACTAGGGTGGGTATAGCACATGCCAGGCAGAGTTCCTTTAGATAATGAAGGTCATTGAAGCCCTTTCTTATTGCTGTCTGGGCCCATTGACCACGAGACAAAGTCTTTAAGGCCAACCAGAGAGAAGGCCAGATCCTTATGCTTTAAGGCAGTGGTTCTCAAACTGTGGATCATGACCCCATTGGGGTCACATATCATATTAACATTATAATTCATAACAGTAGCAACATTACAGTGATGAAGTAGCAATGAAATAATTTTATGCTTGAGGGTCACCATAACACGGACTGTTATAAAGGGTTTCAGCATTAGGAGGGTTGAGAACCACGGCTTAAAGGGTGGACATCAGTGCTCCTGTCTAGCATTCTGGAGGAATTATCACACCCCTCCAACACCCATGTTCTCCAGGCTCCCAAGAACAAGACAGTTTTTACCTGTGTTATGGAAGCGGGGGGACTATGGAAAAGAGGTTTTATGTTTAAAAGACACCTTAAATTAAAAAGAAATGGGTTTTCCATATGTAAGAACTATATTGTATTTCTGTTTTTTTTTTACTTATGGAATCTGTGTCCTGTACCTATGGAAATGATATCCAGCTAGAAATTGAGGCCTGAGGTAGCTGAAGAAAGGGAATCTTTAATAAAAATACATCATTTATTTATTCAACCTACTGAGTCAAACTGCTTCAGGAAGTTAATGATTTATTTGGCAAGGAGATACAATTGATGATCCTTTTGAACAGGTGATCCATACAACATTTTATGGTATTTAAAATGGTTGTGAGAAAGCCTTAGGGATATTTGTCCCTTTTCCACTCAATGTTCTACTCAATTTGGCATGCCATGCAGACATATGCTGTTAGACTGTATGTTGCTGATGACAAGGAGCCTTGTTTTAGTTTCTGAGGAGCAAAGGAAAAAGAGTATGTGGTGGGGAGAGACTGAGAGGATAGAGGGAGGGGAAACTGTAATTAAGATATATTGTATGAGAAAAGAATCTATTTTCAATAAATGAAAAAAAAAACAAACAAAACAGCCTTCCTTGAAACTCCCTTTTTTTTGGTAATATTTTTGTGCAATAACTGATGTCAGTATTAGATGCACTGAGCTGGACTCTGGGTGTGTCAGGATATATAGGCATTGACATCCCTATGGGAAGCTTACTCTCTCCTGGGAAGATACAAAGCACAGTTATGTGGTTTTACCAGATTGTGAGAAATGTAATAGAAATATCTCTGGGGGGATTTCTGGATTTATATAGGGTCTTTAGCTCGAAAAGAATATCAGAGAACTATTTCTATGGGGATTCCATGTTCTTTAAGTTCCTTGTCTCTCTTGAGTGAGGTAATTGTATATTGTTTTAATTCCTCATTGGTCCATCCCAGGATAGAGTAAATAATCAAAATATTTGTTAGTGGGCAAATGAATAAAATGGAGACTATGTGAAATACAAATTTGATAATAACTAAAAATAATGGTATGTATTTTTGGAGTGGATGGAAAGCAGAAGCAGAAATTTAAAGTTTGTTTTATGCTTTGTATACATATCAGACCTAAATCAGGATGTTACTCAACATTATTTTGGAGGTGGTAGAAACCATAATGGATTTTAAGTTGATGTAAAGGGATTTTATTTCTAAATAAACCCCTTGTGATATTCTTTGTGGAAAAATACATTAAAAGATAAGGAGGTTTAGAGCATGAAGGCCGATATATTCTGGGGTGAGAAATGAGGTGATCTGCTTTCTAGGCTTCCCTTTTTATGTTTAAAAGCTTGCCATCTACATATAAGAATTTTCTTGACTTCCTCTTTTCAAATTTGAATGTCCTTTATTCTCTTGCTCAATTGGTTTTGCAATAATTCCATCTTGGTTATGTATGCACTAGAAGAGAAAGCAACTCATCAAAGAGACATTTGTACTCCCACTACACTTTTACCATTATTCTCAAAAGTCATAATATGTAGTCAATCAATCAGAGTGCTCATTGGCTGTGTGTGTGTATGTGTGTAGGATACTATTCAATTATAAAAAGAACAAGCTCTTGACACTGTGGCAAGGTAGATGGAGTTGGGGGACACAAATAAAATAAACACAGAGAGACAAATATAACATGTTATTATTTGTGGAGATGTGAATACAAATATGCCTTCCAGGAAGAGAGGGAAGTGTAATGGGAGGGAGGATGGAGAGAGGCTAAACTTGGGAATTAAAATACAGCTAGGTAGGAGGAATTAGTGTTGGTGCTCAGTAGCCTAGAAGTGTAACTATACTGTAGCTTATGATATATTTCAAAGTATCTAAAAGAATAGAATTTATAAGTAGGTAGAAATAATACATACTTGAAGAAAAGAAAATTCTAATCACAATTTTATCATTAGTAGTTGCATATGCACCAACTTATTTTTCTGTACTCCATACATATGTACTGATACTTCATGTCAACTAAAACCAAGGCAATGGAGGAAATGCACAGGGTGAGCAGAAGGAGGCATGCAGAATGCAGATGGGTGAGAGTTGGCATTATCTGCACTGAGTGGATGAGTCTAGGATGGAAAAATGGTTTTTGATGGGTGAGATGTAAACTTAAGTCTCCTGGACAGGGGTTCTAGTTAGGCTGTTGGTTTCCCATCAAAACCGAGAAACTAAACTTGTACCAATCATGTCTCTGCTTAGAGTACTAAGCTATAAATCCTGCCTCACTACCCAGGACCTGGAAAAGAGAGGTTTAGTCAATTTTGCTTAGATTTTTTTGGTCCTAGATATGTAGGCAGAAAGTAATAAATGATACTGGTCTTATTATTAGGAATCTCAAACAGCCTTCACAAGAATATGTGAATAACATCATGTGCCATGAAGGACTACTATATTTATAACAAAAGTGTATATAATGTTATTAATATATGATCAATCAACAAGTCCTTTGGCATTTCCTAAGACTGTTTATTGCTCTTATATATGATAACAAAACAAAAAAAAACTTGATTGAAGAGAGAAATGAATAAAAATAATGTAAAAAATGAAAATAACAAACAACCCAACAGCCAAGAAAACAGAAAGCATCAAAGAGAAGTTTAAAAGTAGTATGTAAACATGTGGTTGATGGTTGCCTTTGGCAAAAAGCCTCTGGAAAGCCCATGAAACAGAGCTAGTCACACACAGAGTGTGGGTCATCTTTGCAAAAGATAAAATAAAGATGTAAATAGGAAAGGGCTAAATGGATCATAGTCGTTATACTGTTAAAAGAATCAGTGTGGACTGTTTTTCCAGAGGATCTGGGTTTTGTTCTTAGCACCCACATGATAGCTAACAACTGTCCCTTACTCTGGTTCCAGGAAATCTGGCACCCTCTTCTGGCCCCTATGGGTATCAGGTATTCAGATATACATGCAGCAAAACATCCGTGCATATATACAAAATTAAATTAAACATTTAAAAAAGAATCTGTGTTGGATAACATACTGAGTTTTGAATTGAATTCATTTTGCACACTTGAACATATCAAAAATTGTAAGGTTCACAGACCAGAAATAAAAAACAAATCTACCATGTTTGTTTCTCTGTTTGTAAATCTTTTTATAGCATAATATATATTTGCTGGATTTAAATATACAATAAACTGAGTTTTAGAATTATTGTAAACATGCATGCAGTAACAGATACAATCCTTGAGTTGGCATGAAATCCATTTTAGTATATGAATCATTCAATATAAGAGCCAAAATTACTAAAAGATGAAGACATGGAATTTAGAGTATTGGCACTTTCAGATTTTGGGTATTTTACAGACGAAATCTTAGCACTTGGTGATATATGCATTTAGTTTTAATGCTTTGTCTGGGTTTTCAATCATATCCATACCTTCTTTCTGTCCTATTAAACACAGACATTTGGCAAAGAAGAACAAAGAGATTTAATTCCAACTAAATATGAAATTCCTCAGGCTTGAATGATGTCTTTATTTTTGCTAAGTCTAGAAAGATGTAAGTTTTAGCTAACAGTGGAACGGCTTGAACTTTTGAAAGCATACATGTATTGTTTTGTCTCATATGTAGGGAAGTACTTCTGTGTGGCCTAGTTTTATTCGATGTGGTTCTGGTTAAACTGGTTGGCTATTTGAGGTCTCCCTATTGACCTAGCAGAGTTTGGGAAATATCATTTAAATACCACAGTGTGAAAGGATTTATTACAAATGTCATGTATCATTAATATAGGCATTCTTCCCCATAAGTCCAATTTTTTTTATTTAAGAAATTGTAAAAAGCTCTTGGATTAATTCTCTAGGTAATGAGACCACTCTTTCCCAACTTTCCCAACGGCTCACCTTACAATGAATTGATCTCTGTCTCCCTCCCTCCCTCTGTCCCTCCCTCTATCCATCTGTCACTTCCTCCCTAGGATCTCCTGTATCACAACATGATCTTGAACTAACTGTGTGGCTGAAGGTGACCTTGAACTTCTGGTTATCCTGAATGCCGAGATTACAGGCCTACATCACTGTGTTCAGTTATGTGTTGCTGGGATAAACTCCAGGGCTTTTTGTCTGCTAGGCAAACACTCTACCAACTGAGCTACATCACATCCCCAACCCCTTGTGTGTATTTCCTAGATTTTTACTTTATGAGACATTTTCTCTGGAATGGTATTTCCTCTCTAAGTGTATCCCCAATTAAACTGAAAACTCTTCAGTTTGTCTGAATCTGTTCTAACTATTTTATCCTTTTGAGGAAAAGAATTCTTATTCATAGGCTCTTATCTGCAATCAGCTGCACTGCCTTAAAGCTTGCTTCACAATTATCTTGGGGTTTCTCTGAAGTAGCAGTACATTGAGGATTCCCTCAACTTCTGACCTGTGTTGGATATCCTGTTCCCTAGATCCTCTTAGCTTTATTCTCCTCCGTTTAGAGGGCATACCCAGCAGTAGCTCATTGAGAAAAAAATATATGAGTTAAACAGTCTTAAGACCATACATATTATAGGGCATTTTTATTCTACTTACTCCATAGTTGATTATTTTGGATGATGTTGCTGTTTACTGGATCTCCTCAGTCTTAGAATGGGCCTCAGGATGGAGCCTCCTACTTCATAATGTTTGCTACATCTTACTCTGTGTCTTTATTTTTCTTTTTTTCTCAGTGCTGGTAATTGTACTTAGGGCCTTGTGTTTGCTAGACAAGTACTTTATCACAGCTAAGTCCCAACCACTCCCACTTTCCTCTCTAGCTCTTTTTTTTTTTTAAGAGTTCAAGTACAGTGTGTAAGTTTGGAGCTGGTGGTTCTCTTGAAATGTGTCATTCTTCCTCTGTAATTAATTTCTTTTATCTTCAAAAGTGATCAGAGTTGTTGATGATTGGCATCTTATTTTTCTTTGGAGAGAACTAAGGCTGGATAGTGAAGTTTCAAAAGCAGATTTTTTTCCCCAGAAATTTTTACAGTGGGAATTAAGAGGCCCTCAGCCTATCAGTGTAGCTGGCCTAACTTCTGCATGTTACCAAAAAGTGTGAGAGTAGGCAGGCAGGGATGGCAGCATATAGGACATAGCTCAGAGGAGACATGAGAAGGGGAGATTCTAAACAGCCTGAACAGTCTTGCTGGCTTCAGCAGGATGATCAGATGTCCCAGGCGGGGAATGAGGAATTCTATAAGACATCCAGAGAGAATATTGCCTCTCAACTCAATTTAAGCATTAATTCTGCCCAGCAAGGGTCCACATTTGAGGACTATGGAAGAGGACTAAGAGGAGTTTGATGAAAGTTTGGTCAAGGTTCAAGTTCTTGGGACAATATCACATGGAATCAAATATTAGCAAAAATTGTCAAGGTAGTCCTTGTCATATTTATCAAGAACATTGTCATTTTTGCATGTATATAGCACATGCTGAGAATTTTTAATAAAGAATGGTACTAATCTAGTAAATATGACAAATATTGCATTGCTTAATTTCATTTACAGCTCCTAGAATTCTTTCTAGCTATGTAAACACACACACACACACACACACACACACACACACACACACACACACACTCTAGCATGAAAGGTAGGAGAAGAGAATAATGGAGAAAGATAAGGTGAGACTAAATGGAGAGGATGAATATGGTCAGCACACATGATGTTCTTGAAAGAAATTGTATGAAACTAAATATTATATACAATTAACACACACTAGTAAAATTATATAAAAAGTTGCTGTGGACAGTAATGATAAGGATTTGCTTCATAAGCCTAGTCATGCTTCGATGTTAATATCTGGCCAATGGAAGAACCAATTTATATCACAAAAGTGATAGAATTTTTTTTATTTAAAACAAAGTTGTTATTATGGATTATGCAGGATGCATTATGTTGCTTTAATTCTGGCTCACAAACTGTCTCAGGACTGATAGGTTGTGTAATTTTCTTTAGAGGAAATATGGAGGAATTTGGGCATATTTAAAAGGATCAATTAGTTTTAAGTTAGAGTATGTTGGCTACAAGTACCAATAATCTCTCCTAAATGTAGAAGTCTAGGCCAGTGGACAAACTGTTGGACCTTCCTCAAGTGTGCAGAAGCAGACACATTTGTGTTACCCACAGTGAAAAGGAGTGTGTGAAAGCAAAACTCTAAGCCAGTGAAAGCAGAAAACAAAGCAAATTGTAAGTTTAGTTCAGTTATGTTTCTAGTGTGTTGAAGTCATTGGTGTTGATGTCAGATGACTAGACTCTGGAAATGATTTTTAAAATTTAATACAGAATATTTCATGATCAAATAACAAATAAAATAGGCATAGTAAACTGATAATGCCCCAGAAGGATGTATAACACAAGTCAGGAAGATAGAAGAAAGATTTAAAAATGGTTAGTATAGGAGGTATGTGTTCATGGAGTGGAAAGAGGGGCAAGAGAGACCTGGTAGACACAGGATGTTGTGGAGAGATGCGATCACTTCATCTTGACAGTTTGGTGCTGTAGGTGATGTGCACAATGCCGTATTCCACAATGTAGTCAGCCCTAGACAAGAAAAAAAAAATCCCCTTCCCAAATAGATCATAAAGTTATAGAACTGGTTACTTGAGAGGAAGTAGGTGTGAAAAATACAAATAACTTCAAAAATGATTTAACTTTGTGAAGACTCATAATGGCGTGTTAGAAGGAAGGATGTTTGGGCATTCTCCTAACCTTTTGAGGTTGACAGCAAAGAACAGCCCTGTTGCCCACATCATGTGCCTTAGAGACATCATCAGAATCCAGGATGGAAAAACTTGTGAAGTCTGATCCAATGTAGATGGACCATTAAGCTCAGATCTGGGCCAGATATGGACAGACTGTAAATTTAGAGTCAATTCCAAAATGAGAGTTGTAAGTTTTGATGAATAAAAACCTGAGAACTTTAACTTTTATATTTCCTTGTGTTTATTCTCCTTTAGATAGTGTACCCTCAGAGTTCATTTCTCTACTTTTGTGAGGAAGATTTATTTATTACATAGACCATACTTGACTACAGTAGTATTAAGTCATCTAGGTGTTTCTCATGTTGGAGATTGAGTAGGGTCTATTAATTATCTCAAGGATCAGAACTTTGAATTTCTCTTGCATATAACTCTAGATTCAATTTCTGTTTTCAGATTATGAAGTAGATACTCTCTCCTTCAATTATTATGACTCAGGTTTTTGTTTTTGTTGTTTTGGTATGTTTTATGTACAGAGAACCACAAAGATAATTTTAGGCTTCTCAAGCACTATGACTTCTTTTACCTGTTCTTTTTTTGACTTCGAGGTGGGGAGTAAATTTAAAACATTTAGTATGCATACCTTAAAGATTGTGTTGCATTCTAGTTGGTAATATTCTTCAATTGAATGGAAGATAAGGAGCAAGATGTAGCTCTTGGATGATGTTGGTGCTGCAGGGCCAAGGACCACACTTTGCATAGCAGGACTTTAAAGACCCCCTTGCTAATTTAGCACCACAGTTTATACAATCAATCTTGGTTTCAGATTTCCCACTCAACATGTTATTTGAAGGGTGGAGGAATAATGAAAACAGATTATGTGAATAAGAGCTAAATATTGTTTATTTGAATATTGAATTAGTTTATAAGTTTATTTCTACCTGTTCCGAATCTGATGCTTTCTCTCCCTCTTTCCTTTGCCCATCTCTTTCTCTCCATAAGTATTTTCATTGTATTGAAAAAAAATAGGAAATAAAGGCCTTTGACACAGCTGTTTGATACTGTTAAACTCAAACACACAGGGTTCAGCTCTGTGTACTTTGTCTAATTGCTGGCAGTAAAAATGAGCAAAGGGATTTAAGGCTTATGAATGTTCTACTTGGAGGGAATTGTAATTAAGGTTATTAAGGTCTTTGGGTTCCTGTGTATTTTAAGAAAATTAGGATTTTATGTCTTTAAAGAGACAGTACCACTTCCCTTCACAGCTATTTCTTGCCACATGGAATCAGTCTATGTGGATCAAACTGCACGTGCCCTCCTTTGTTCTTTTGGGGAAATCACAGATTTATGTGAAACTTTTTTTTTCTATTTTGTTTTCAATTAGTTCTGTACATGAAATGCTAGACAACTTAAATTTGGGACTTAGAAATGGAGAGAACTGATCTGTGTACTTTGCTATCAAAATTATTTTTTAAATATAATTATTCCTGAATTTCTTTAAAGTATTTTGACAGAATAATTAGCATTTTTTTTCTGAAAAGATGACTGGTTTTATTGACCAAAATGTTACAATAACAACAACAATGTACTTCATAGCCTTGCAGTAACATTATTGACATTATTACAAGGTATTTATTTCCCCACATATATGTAAAAGGCATAACTTTTCTATGAAATGGCCTTGCTCCATGGTACAGTCACTTTATTATTATTATTTTTTTTATACTTAAATTTGGTTTCTATCTCCAGGGCCTCATTCTTAGTGGAAAATTAATTTTAATAAATAGTGACAATTAAATGTTTTCCCTTTTCATTCCTGGGTAAGCCTTGCCCTTCCCCTCTCCCTCCCACTTTTACACCAGGCTCTGCATCCTGTTTGGGTAGGAAAGGCCATAGAGGGCCAGTGTCCTGTGATGTTACCTTCTCCTGCGAGGGTTTTCCTGCTCATCTCTCCTCTTCCTTACCTAGTGCGTGGCATTGTGTGGCATGACATGTCAATGGGGGCTCTTGTCTTTGCTCTCTCAGCTCATTTCAGACACATTTTTAATGGCCTTCTGTACTGCTTCAGGCTAGAGAGGCCACTTCAAGTCCTCTCCTCCCTGGGATCTCCCTCTGCTCTCTCCCCAGCTGTCAATTTGAATCTTAGAATAACAAGCACCCCTAGTGGGTGCTACTACTGTGCACCCACTGTGTGTATCTTCTGTTTTCTGGTTCTCAAACTTACCAGCAGGATAAGGATTATTCTTTTTTTTTTTCTTTACCATTTCCATAAGGTGAGAACCTGTGTCCCCTCAGAAGGACCTACTCAACCCCTCTTTCCAGCTCTTTTCCCCAACATCTTTATCTTGCCAAAGTAGGTAATTTGCTCTAATAGATAGCCTTCTGTGTTTACCTATGAGAACATTTATTGTTCTGAGTCTTGAGTTTCTGGTTTTAACACTCAAAGCCAAGTGTCTTACAATTCAATAAAATTAAAGGAAAGAACAGAGTTTTGCCTGTTCCAAGATTTAAAATACTGTTTGGAAACTTAAAATTTAAGCATCTGTATTACTTTCTTTGAGCAACCTTCCCCGAGCCAACGAATTCCACTTGTGTATTTGAGTGTAGAAAAGACTAAGGGCTGAAAAATGAAGTAAAAGAAAAAAAAAATACCCTCTCAGTTAATACTCCAAAACATCACATCATACATGATATATGTGCTTTTTTTAAGTAAAGAGAAATAGGAATACTATGCTATTTTATAATCTATTCTCTGAATCTTTTTACATAAAAAGCCTTCTGCACATATTAACACTTCTGTGTATAATCAATCAGTGGCTATTTATAGTCAATATCAGTAGCTATTAGATATAAAATATTTTATTGATGTATAATATTGTTAGCTAACCTGATGAGTTAAAAGATTTCTATAATCTAAGCTGACTTTATTTGTGCATTTACCCAATTAATTATTTTTTTCAGTTAGATTCTTAGAAGTAATATTACTGGGTTAGGCAGAAAGTTCAATATTGCCAAGTTCTGTTCTAGCAGATTTATACCAGTTTATATTACCAGGATCAATATTTGAAATGCCCCTTTCTTAAACTTACTTTTTTATTTAAAAAATATTTTTATTAGTTCTTTGAGAATTTCATACAGTCTCTTGTAAGTATATTGTAAGTATATCCATCCCCACTACTTCCGGATTCTCCTCTCCATTCTCACCTATGCACCCAACTTGGGCTTTTTTTCCCCAGTCCAGTTCATGTTGCCCAACTACTCTTAGCAGTAGAGTGTTCTCTGTAGTGTGGTCAGCATACAAGGGATCACATAATTAGAGACAACTGACTCTTCCTCTCCCAGAAATTATCAGATGCCAATAGCTCCTCAGCTAGTGGTCTGACTTCATGCCCATTAACACCCACCCCCTCCTCTCATGCCGGGATGTTGTATGGCTTGATCTTGTGTAGGCCTTGTGCATATTGTTATACCTCCTAAGCATTCATATGTGCCTGTTGTGTTTGGAAAAGTGTTTCCTAAAGATATTCATCACTTCAAGCTCTTGCAATTTTTCCATCCCCTTCTCCATGAAGATCCCAGAGTCTTGTGGGGAGACATGTGATGCCTGTCCCATTTAGCATTGAGCGCTCCACAGTCTCTGAGTTCTCTTCCTAGGGGCTGGTTGATTGTCTCTGTGTCAGTTGATATCTACTGTGAGCAGAAGCTTCTCTGATGAGGGTTGAGAGATAAACTGATCTGTGACTATAGGAATACATCATTAGTAGTGATTTTGATTCCATATCACTTTAGCATGTTAATAGTACCAGGTTCTCTCCCAAGGCTTATCCACCTGTCTGTCCACAGGTTGTTGGCTCCATTAACAAAGCCAGGTGTAGCCAGGTGGTGGTGGCACACGCCTTTAATTCCAGCACTTAGGAGGGAGAGGCAGGCGGATATTTGTGAGTTCGAGGCCAGCCTGGGCTACAGAGCAAGATCCAGGAAAGGCACAAAGCTACACAGAGAAACCCTGTCTCAAAAAAACAAAACAAAACAAAACAAAACAAAACAAACAAACAAACAAACAAAAAAAAAACAATGCCAGGTGTAAGTTCCATCTCATGGAGTGGGCCTTACACTCAATCAAGTGGTTGGTTACCCCCCTAGCATTTATGCCGCTATTACAGCAGTAGGCATATCCCGCCAGGAAGGTTTGGGGGAATTGTCCCATCATTGTAGGGTAATTACATGAAAACTAATGTTTTATATATTTATATGCATATATTTTAGGGAGCTTCTAAGGAGGTAGGTTTTGATATGGCTTGTTCATAAGTCTTAGTTATCCCTCCCTCTATTACCTTGTCTATTCTCTACTCCCACCCATGGTTAAAGGTTGATAATGGAGACAGATAGGGTAAATGTTTACTTAAAAACAAAACTAGATGGTATCAGTGTGTTATTCAGTTTGGCCTACAACTTTTGATTCTTTGGCCTCAGTACCCAACCCAATATTTTTTTTAAATAATCAATATTCTAAGCCTCAATGTAGGATGCAGATAACTCATCTTTTGTCACTAGTCAGGTTCAATAGATTTCCACATGTACCTTTCTAAGAGCTTATTTGTATCTTTTAACTTTTCTAGAAGGTCTTTGTACTAGAAGAGTTTCAAATATTCTTTATACAAAAATTATTATTTGTTGTATGATACAACATTTCCAATTCGTTGCTTTTCTTTTTGTGGATTTACCTTTCATATTTATTACTTTGTCACATAGCATATCAAGAAACTTTTACTCTATAAAAATAGACTTAAAAATTTGCAAATATTGTACATAGTATATTTGTTTGACATTGCTATGAAATTAAGAAACATTTACATGTGTTTATAATAGTTTCATATGTGAAACTAATTTGGTTTTTATTAATATTATTTATGTGATAACATCTGTTCTTTTTATGCCAGTTCTACTAAGTTCCAGTTAAAAAGAAGTATGTTATGGATTAACATTTAATTCACACTGAGGATATTTGCAGTGGTTTATAAGATGACTCAAACATCCTTGCGAGTGACTGAGTTGAATGTCGGTGAAAGGTTGTCGATGACAGCATGAACTGTGGTGTCTTGTCCATATGGACAGTGCTCCTCAGAGAGCAAACAGCTGTTTAGTTGTGGGGGAGGTTGGCCACAAGCATAACAGATAGAGATGGATTCTGTGTTAAATAGATGAATTTGTATACAAGGTCATTGCTACTCTGCTCTGACTGATAACTTAAGCAGGAATGTGGGCATGCCATTTCAATCTTTGAGAATGATCAAGCAATTGAGAATTTCTGTTGAATGTATTTCTATATGGTACATGTAAAACAAAAATGAAGCTTTGTGGTAGCCCAACAGTCCATGCAGCATGTTAATGAACTGGAAATAGGGGAAATACCAGAAAGCAGCTAATTCTACTTATTGCTATGAGTACGTGTGCATGTGCATACACACTTGCCTGTGTGGGTCAGTATAAAGATTTTGTCTTGTATTGGACAAAAAACAAACTCATTTTAATCTATGTTGACTGCCCTTTTTCTCACCATTTGGTACACTCCTTTTGAGAATCTTTTGGCAGGGCATTGCAAGAGTGAAAAAGAATAAAGAGTAAGAAAAAGGTTTCCATGATGCCGAATTCTGCATCCCTGAAATGCAGTTGGAGACAGTGATTACAAAATATTTGCAAGTGTCTGTTGACAAGACTTCTATGCAGAGGTGGACACTTAATCACATCACATTGGGTGGTAGGGGGTGTTGCAAATATTGTTTGTCCCATTTTTGGTGATGCTAAGTTTGATTACTTAGTTAATGCAGATTTGGCCAAATCACTCCATTGTAAAGGCAGCTTACATCATTAGAATTATTAGATAATCTCTTGGGTAACTTTACTCACACATAGAGGCACAGACATACACAAACAGACACAGATGCACCCCTCCCCCACATACATACACACATACCCCTTCCATCCATCAGTATTTTAATAGTAAGTGATTTTGGTTAATGACTACAAAATAGTCATTATTTTGTATATCCATATCAGTATTAGCTTTTAAAGCATTTCAGAAGATAATTGGCCTAGACTAAAAATGTCAACAGCAAGCAGGACAATGAAGAGGGGAATAATTATTTTAAATTAAATAAAAATAAACAAGTCAAAGCAATGGATGCCCTTTAGTTAGTTTTTGGATAGGTGGGACATACAACATTTCAGGGATAACAGGATATGGGAAAGCAGACGGAATATTAGCATTTCATCCTTGTTCCATGTCTGAAGTCTAACTATAGTCTGTGGCTATCTACATCTCTATCTATATCCATCCATCTATATATCTGATTTTCCACTTGCATTGCACTCCAAAGCCCTTTATTTTTAGGAAATTGATAGACTATTATAATATTTTTATCTTTTTCCAATAGCACATTACATCTTAATAGGTGGATTTAACTTTTATTTTTGGTAAATTTATCACAAAATTTCTCATAAGCCTCAGGGATCCTCCCTGTTGGCCTGCATTTGTTTTAGGATTATTCTATTAATTTTCTCCTCCTGAGTATATTCTTTTGCACTTGTTCATTCAAATGTTTGAGTTCATCAGAGAACTTCATACCAACTATGTTGCATTCTCTACAAGATCATTACTTTCTTCCTTTATGTTGTTTCATATTTTGTAAATATTCTAATTCCTATTCTAATTTGGAAATTTTAGCTATAAATACAAACCTGCCTTCTTGAGCTTTACAATTACAGTTCATGAACTTTTGAGGTTATACTTTTTTTAAACATAATTTCTTTATTGATTCTTTGGGAATTTCACATCATGTGTCCTAATTCCGCTCACCTCCCAGATCCCACATATCCTTCCCTCACCGCTGCAGTACCCTCCAAAAGAAAATTTACAAAGTATCAAAACAAAACAAAGCAAGCAAGCAAACAAACAAACAAAACAAAACCCTCCTTTTCTCTATCTTTCCTGCCTCTCCAACACCTCTTCATTTGTCCTGGCAGCATTGGGAGCCATGTGTCACATAGTATACCCTTTTGTCCAATCAGCTTTACTTGCAAATGCTCATTGCAGTGAGTCACTGGTCTGGTTCATGCCTCTGGTTTCTGGTACACCATTATCACTGGATCATCACCAGAACTCCTCTGGAATATCCCGAGGCCACCCCTGTCATGGAGATCCTGTGGTTATCTTTCCATAGGACCAGACCCTTCATGAATTCCAGCAGGTCCTAGATGGGGTGGATGTTAGGGTGGGCCAATTCAAGGCCCTGCTGTGGGCCTCTGTGGTAGCAAAGCTGATCAGACCAGGCAACTGGGGCCACTCATCCCAGGTGAATGGGTAGAGCCAGCTCCCCTCCTCTTATTCCCTCCCAGGCAGTTCTTCCTCACCTGTCAGGTGAGGAAGAGAGTCAGGGCCAGCTCTTTGGTTTTAGTGTCCAGCGAGATGCAGGGCCCAATTTCCCAGGGCCAGTGCTGGGCAGGGCTGGCTCAACATGGCCCTCTGATTTCATCACATGTGGTGACACGTACCACAGACATCCACACAGACCCCAGCTGCAGCTGGAACACTGACTCAGACATGGCCCTCAGCAGTAGCTCAGGCCCAGATGACATCCTAGCTCTGGGTGGAAGTACTGACCACTCAGATCAGGATGGCTCTGACAGCAGCATGATGCGCCAGACATGAACAACGCCACAGGTTTCAATCGTAAACTCAGGCTTCTGTGTGACCCTTGGTGGCAGCATGGGCCTCAGACTTCAACACAGATCCTAGCCTTGATAGGACCATGCACCCAGCCATGGTCCTTGGCAGCAGCAGGTCTGGATGTTACCATTGCCCCAGTTTGCAGTGCAGACCACTCAGATCAGCACAGTCCCAGTGGTAGTGTGGCCCTCTGACACCAACATGGCCCCTCGTGGCCTGTGATGGTAGCAGGAGCCTCAGATATCAACACGGACACTGACTGCAGTAGGACCATGGAACCAGACATGGCCCTCAGCTGCACCTCTGTCCTGGATGTCACCATGGCATTGGGTAGCAGTGCAGGCCACTTAGATTTGTATGGCCCCCATGGCAGCATGGTCCTTGGACACCAATATGGACTCGGGTGACTGACCTGACCCTGGGCAGCCACATGGCCCTTGGTGGCAAGAGGAGCCATGGATGTCTACCCAGACTCTGGCCACTATAGGGCCACAGACCCAGACATGGCCCTTGGTAGCAGCCCAGCCTGGTTGATACCATGAACCCAGGTGGCAGCACAGGCCACCCAGATCTCTATGACCCTGGCTGCAGTATAGCCCCCAGAATCCCACAAGGCCACAGGTTATAACCTGGACCCTGAGTCTCTGTGTGGGCCCTAGTAGCAATATGGGCCACAGACATTAACATAGACCTTGGCTGCAGTAGGGCCAAAGACCCAGACATGGCCCCCAGCTTCAGCCCTGGCCTAGATGTCACCATGGCACTGGGCAGTAGCATGTACCACTCATATCTGTATGGCCCTGGGGCACCGACATGGACCCAGGTGCCTGATGAGACCAAAGGCAACCACATGGCCTTCAGTTGCAACAGTAAGCACAGGCATCAACTCATACCCTGACTATGTAGGGCCATGGACCCAGACATGGCTCTTGGCAGCAGTCCAGGCCTGGACAACACCACGGCCCTGGGTGGTAGCACAGGCCACCCAGACCAGCATGGATCCAGCAGCAGCATGGCCCTCAGACACCAATGGTTGTGGCTTTGACCCCAAGCTTCTGTGTTTCCTTTGGTGGCAACATGGGCCATGGATGTTAACACAAACACTGGCTACCGTAGGGCCATGGACCAAGACATGGATGACACCATGGCCCCATGTGGCAGCACAGGCTGCCCAGATCAGTGTGGCTCTGGTGGTGGCCCTTGGACACCTACATGGCCATAGGTGACAGCCCAGACACTGGGCATCTTTGTGGCCCTTAGTGGTAACATGGGCTGTGGATGTCCTCACAGACCTTGGTTGTGGTAGGACCACAGACCCTGGCATGGTCATTGGCAGCAGCCTGAGCCTGGATATCACCATGGCCCCCAGTGGCAAACAGGTCTCCCACATTAGCCTGGTCCTCACCACCTTCACCATGGCCCCAGGTGTAAAGCAGACCTCCCTCATCTGCCTCCTCCTTGCCACCTTCATTTCTTCTCTTTGCCTCTTTGCACAGCACATGAACCATTCTGCTTCTTTACTTCTCCCATTACCCCACCACATATTCATTCATCATAATGGGACTCACCTGCCCAGCACTAGCCACCCACTGGTCATCCTGGGCCTATGGATGCCTTCCTGCCAGAGTTTATACTTTTAGGATCACAGTTTCTCTATTTTCTTCCTAAATTTCTTCTGATAGCATTGCAATTCCATATCATCAACTCCTTTCCCTTGTATTAAAGTTGCCAATCCCTTTTATTTTCTAGTTATCTGAAAATCTGAAAGATAAACGATCTGTTACACAGGCTAGGGTTTATCAGACACACTGAACTTGTGTTGTTGTTTTCTGAATTCTGGGGCATCCAATGATTTACAGATGTTATGTGGATGATTTCCTCTTTACCTGGAAGTTCGTATCTAATTGGCAAACTCTTGCTTCCTGAAGACCCACCTCATGTTACCTCCAAGATGAGTTAGATTTCCTTCCTCTCTACACCAAGGTTCTTGTTACTATGCATATACATTCTATATTAGAACTACCCCTCCCCAAGAGGGTAATTTATCTGCTAAATAAAGACAATAATAGGAATCAGTCAGCTGGATGTAACCCATACCTCCTTGTTGATAAGGAAAACCAGGTGGTAAATAGATAGTATCAGAAAAAACTTCTTCTATCCTAATAAAGGAGTGGTTCCAAATCACATGTCACAATACTGCTTCTCTAAGAATTATCCATAGATGCAAAATCTAGTGTATGGAAATTTTTGTAGAGATGAGGATTCTGGGGGAGGGAGAATCTGTCATCTTTGGATGTGGCCCTGATAGGCTACTCACGTTTCAGTAGATGGCTTGACACTCTTGCACGTATTTACTGGTGGCACTAGATGGGCTCAGTGAGTTTAGAAGGGTATACCAAGTTGAGCGTAAAAGGTGGTGGAAGGGGCATAGGAAGAGTTGGAGAGGAGGGAGTTAGGTAGAGATGTGATCAAAAACATATAATCATATATGGAATTCTCAAACAATGAATTTTTTGAACAATATTTTTTTTACAGTTGTTTTACCACTTTTCTGTCTCTCTGATCTTCCAGTGTTCACCCCAATACTTGGCCTCAGGTTTGATTTTATTAATAAGAACTTTTTAAGATTGCTGTTATAGCCATGAGCTTAACCAACTGATCAAAGGTAGTATCACAAACCACGTAATCCAGATCTTCATGTGCCATTCGACATGACACACAGAAGAGGACAGGACACCACTTCATCCTTTCTCCCCAGTACAGGACCCACTGGGGAAAAAAATAATGCCCAAAGGAAACCTTGCAAATAACTCTCAGAAAGTGTGGTACTCAGGATAACAAGGTCCTCTAAATCAACACGAGCAAAGCTCATACAAACTCACAGAGACCGAGGCAGCCTGCACAGGGCCTATGGACGTCTGCATCAGGTCCTCTGTATTTATATTTTGGTTTCCAGTTTAGTGTTTTTATGGGATTCCTGAGTGTGTGAACAGGTGGGTCTCTGACTTTTGTGCCTTCTCTTGGGCTCTTTTCCAAAATGTTGGTTTGTCTTGTCCAACTTTGATATAATTTTTGTTTTATCCTATATTTTAAAAATTAATGAATGAATGAGTGAAAATCTAGCCATTATTGTCAAGACAGAACTGTCATCTATACCAGCTGGGAGGGGGGATTCAGTTTTCTCCAGTAGAGTGACACCACTCCAGGACAGTCCTCATGTTCAGGTGTAGTTGAGTAGTGTGTGCTTTTATTTGGTTACAGTTTGGTGTGGAGTTTTTGTTGTTGTTGTTGCCTTCCTTCCTTCCTTCCTTCCTTCCTTCCTTCCTTCCTTCCTTCCTTCCTTCCTTCCTTCCTTCCTTCCTTCCTTCCTTCCTCCTCCCTCCCTCCCTCCCTCCCTCCCTCCCTCCCTCCCTCCCTCCTCCCTTCCTTCCTTCGTGTTTTGTTTTCTTTGTTTGGTTGTTATATTGGGTTTTTGTTTGTTTTTTGAGGAAAAACTTAAAGATGGATGGGTAGGGAAGGGAAATAGGATGTGGAAGGATTTGGGGAGGGGAAATATGATCAAAATACAGTTAAATTTAAAAATTGTTTTTATTAATAAAAATATAATAAAAAATAAAAATATGATACTCATGAAAGGGCTTTATCAGATTAGAGATTGAAAGAAATAGGAAAACCTGATGCAATGTATGATATAAGATGAGAGTCTAACTTGGAAAAAATGATATGATGGACTATAAGAGACATTATTAGAATAATTAATAATGACAGTGGATTAGAACATAATACGTCAAAGAAGTCCAAAAGACAAATGCTTTTGAAAATACATATTGAATCCTGAAAACTTGAAAAAGAAACTAATGTTTGCAAGTATGTAAATGATTCAGAAAAAAGCTTATGAATGTTTGACTGTACATTTATGCGGTCTTGTGTATTTGTATTATTACATATGCCTATTCAAATTCATATATAGGAATACTTTTTGAGAGTCATCAAATACTATTAATAGTTTTCCATTAATGCATATATGGGCTACTTTTTCGTTCCAAGATTGGAGAGAGTAGAGGCAAGTCGGGTCACTGAGCAAGTTACTCCTAAGTCTGTTCTGTCCACACTTCCTCTTTGGTGCATCCTTAAAGTCCAGTTTGGGTCATTTGAATGGGTTCTGAGGCTTTTTAATTACATAGGTATGTTTTCTGTGTGACTTCAAAGGCCCCTTAGCCAGGATGGGCTCTGTCTTCAAAGACAGTGAAGAGAGTGGCCCATTTGCAGGAAATTGCATGTTTTGAGGGTGATTTTTGTTTTCTTTGAACTTGTCAAGTGGAGCTCCTTGCTTAAAAAGTGCTGGCCTTTTGCTGTTTGACCGAACAGTTAAAGACTTCTCATTTATAGTTTTGGAGATTTCTCTTTAACTTCTGCCAGAAGAAACCTGTAACTCAGTTTCCCTAATTATGCTCTTTGATGTAACAGCAGTTTTATTTGGAAGTGTTGGTGGGAGTCATTTTAACAGTTTTCATGATGTTTTAATGCATTTTCTTTCTAGATGCTGTATACATTTTGCTTAGTGGGGAAACAAAAGCCATGGCTTTTGAAGTAAAAGGTGAGGGCTAGATTCAAGCTCAGGAAGGTTTCTTAATCTGTTTATTCACCCATGTGCCTAGAGATTCAGAATGATAAGCATTGTCTTCAGAAAGTAGAGCGTGTGGCCTGTCTGTTGTGTACCGTGTTCTCTGGTGATGTTTCTTTACTTTTGCCTCTCTGTCTTGTCTTTCTTCTTTTTCTTGATCTGAATTTACAGAATCAGGTTAGAGTAGTTAGATTTCATTTTGGGTCCCTGGTATGGATTACTGTGAAGTTAGCATATCTACCAATTAAAGCATATTAAAATGCTCTCATAAATAGTAAATGTAGACCACTTTGTGCTTAAAAAATTGGGAACAAAATCTTTTTAAGTCTGGAGATTTAGTAGTGAATCCATCTGATGCTTGCATTCACAGGTGATTATTGCCAGTGATGACCACACAATGTAGATGCACAGGGAAACACTATAGTATAAAAGGCTGAAAGTCTTAACTATTGCATTAATATTTGTCAAACTTAAGAGTTAGTGTTTTTCATTAAAGCTAAAAATTTTACAATAGAACTAACAAGGGTGTATTAATTCTTACTTAAAAAAAAAAAAAAAAACCCAGCGGTGAGACCTGTGGAATTTTCCACCTCTAGATCACAGAGAGTCTATAGTTGCTTTCTTTTTGTGGGTTTTATGTTTGACATCAAATAGTCCTTTTAATTTGCTTTCCTTTTAGTGCTCTAAAAGTTAAGATGTTGTGAGCAGGAGGTGACAAATACTGTGTTTTCTAGAAAGTAGGTGGTGTGTATAGAGTTGTTGAATAGACTGTGTTATCCTCTTCCTCCTCTTCAAATTAATTTAATCTTGGCCTAGGTAGAAGGGAAGCTTTTGCATATTATATGGCAATTGTTATGGGCCAGACATGGACACATATGTTGCAGTGCTTAGGAAGAATGCAAAAACTGTTTTCACATAGTGTTGCTGTAAGAAGTATTTAAGTATTTTATGGAATACAAATTTGGGTTTGTGAGCATTTTTTTCTATTTAAATAATTGGATGATCTCCTTGTATAAACATGGAACCATGTGAAAGTGGTGGTTTCACAATCTTCATCAATGTATATATTTAGATCTGCTCATGTTGGGGTTACCATGAGCACGACATTGTGTCTATATTTTGTCATGGGTCTTTTAAGTGTTTTGTTAAAGCTTGAGCCAAGTTTAAGCATGAGTAATTTGTACAACACAGCAGTTTCTAACTATGGCTTAGAGGGTCACACGCATTCTAACTTTACGATTTTCTTTTGGCATTAGAACAGTTTCATGGAATAAATTATTTTTTTTCTTGTGGGTTCCAGCAGGTGGCTTATTTTATAAAGCATGCAATAGGATTCTTCCTTTGTTTTGAAAAGGACCAGTTTCTAGACTTCTTCTTTGAAAAAATGAGCAGCACCAACCCAGTCTTTATGTTTCTTTACTTAATAATTAATGCTATGGGTATTCACAGCTGTAGAGATTATGATGTTTGTGGCCTGTTTTTTCCTTTTTCATTTTGTGTGTGTGTGTGTGTGTGTGTGTGTGTGTGTGTGTGTGCGCGCGCGCGTGTGCAAGCTTTAATAGTCTAGTTTGGAGTAAATGTGTTCTTATCCTTCATGGCACATTTTTCATTACGTATCAGAATTAATATCCAGTGTATGGATATGCGGACAGCTTTTGTGTAAGGTAGCAAAGAAGAATAAAGCTTCTTAAGGCTTGGACTCCTAAATTGAGTTTTAGTTACAGAAGATACTTAAATATTTGTGGGTACTGTAAATATTGAATTGAGAGGTTTTATTGTGCTCTATGGATGGCTGTCCCCTCATGTCTTGTCTTTTAACTTGAATTTTGATATTAACTTCTTGAAAAATGTTTCTGAAGTATTTCTTCTTGATTTATTTTATTGGCTTGTATTCATTTATACACAGTGTTAGGTTTCATACAGATATTTCCTTTCAAATATATCATGTATTCTTGTCATGGTCACCTCCTTCCAGTCCTTTCCTTTGGTACGCCCCCTCAATTTCACTTCTATGCTATGATAAAATATCCCAACAAAAGGCAGCTTAGGAGAGCAAAGAGAAAAGTGTTTATTTGGTTTGCAATTCTAGAACACAGTCCATCATGGTGGGGAAGTTAGGGCAGGAACTTCAAAAAGCTAGTCACATCACATCACATCCACAGCCAAGTGCCAAGAATAATGAATCCATTTATGCTCACTTGCTTGCTTACTCAATGTTTGCTCAGCTCAATGTTTGCACTGCTTTAGGGCTCAGATTCCCCTGTCTAGGGAATGGTACTGCCTGCAGTGAGCTAGGTCTTGATTCATTGGTTAACTTAAATAAGGCAATCTTAAATGGACATACCTGCAGTGCCACCCAATGCAGATAATGCCACAATGAATGTGTCTTTCCAGGTGATTCTAGGTTTTGTCAAGTTGGCAATTAAAACTAACTTGTAGTCGAATGTTTTCTCCAGTCTTGACTGGCCTCATGGTCCCTCAGCCACTTATAAAATAATCACTCAGAGGCTTAACAATTATTTACTAACTGTATGGCCTGTGGCAAGCCTCTTGCTAGCTAGCTCTTATATTTTAAATTAATCCATTTCTATTGATCTGTCTTTTGCCACAAGTTCCATGGCTCACTGGCCAGCTGGCATGTTGTTCCTCGGGCAGCAGGCTGGTGCCTCTTTTTCTCCTTCCTTTCTCTCTTCTTGGATTTTCCACTTGCCTCTAAGCTTCCTTGTCATAGACCAGAGCAGGTTATTTGTTAACCAATGGGAACTGCATATGTTCACAGCATACAGAAAGAAATCCCCCAACACTCACTGTTGTGAATGCGTATGTGTATGCACACAAAATGTCTTTATATATCTATAGACAAATTCCAGGACCCACAGATGAGAGAAATATGTAATATTTATGTTTTTGCATCTGGTTTTATTTTTGCTTAATATCATCTCCAGCTGCATACATTTTAAAACAAATGGCACAATTTTATTTTTTTTATGTTGTGTTTATACTGTGTTTTATTTACCTGTTCTTCTGTTTATGGACACTTGCATTTCTAAATCCTATTTGCTTCAGTTGAGTACACACATACTAATTGTGGTCTTTCTTCTGGGGAAGCTGCAATATAAATGAATGGTGCTGAGTTCATGAGTGCATAAATCTGTCACACCAAAGCACTTATTTCAACTTCTCTGAAATTTTGATTCTTGAGGATCAGGATCTCATTGGTATAGATGAAGTACTTGAAGTGCTGTGTGTTGTCAACCAAGGTTTTTTCTTTTCTTTTCTTTTCTTTTTTTTTTTTTGGATGCTTGTTTGCATTTCTGGGGCTCCTGACATAACATAGGCTGCTCTCCTTTGCTTCAGGTTGTTTTTTTTGTTTGTTTTTTTTTTTTTTTTTTTTTAAATACATTGAAGGAATGTTGCTGTTTCTTAAGTTGTAATGGATTGGACCAAAGTTACTTATGCTCTGACAAAGGTTGGCATAGTCTTTCCATCTCTTCCAGTCTTGGAGCTTGTCCTGAATGTTAATGAAGTCTGTTAGTTGTAAAGTTAGAAGGAGAATATGTTAACCACATTCTGGCAGGTCTGTTCTACCCTTAAACAGAGCCATGTAAGACAGCATCTTCAATTTGACCCATTGTCTTCCCTAGACTTGCAGTTACTGAGTGCTCTGAGCTTCTCTGGGACATTTTAGCTGACTTGCACCGAAGCATAAGTAACACTTACTTCCTGAAGACCTCCTGTTTCCCAGAGGTGCATAAAAACATCTTCTGCGATGCACAGTCCTGTGGACATAGTTAATCATGGTCGTAAATGTTCTCCTGCAGTGCCAATTTATGAAGCTTATAGCTGGAATAGTGCTGGGGAGTGATTAGGGGCTTATAATTAGAGTAATTTATGTTTTGGAAGATATTAGCACTTCATGTGTTTAAGTAGATTTGTAACTCTTAAATCTTTCATAATTTAAAATCTGCCTTCTTCTAGTGTTAAATTTTTATACAGTGACATATATTTTGTTAGAGGCAAAATGATATAATTTAAGGACTTTAATTCTGCTGTAATTAAGAATATTGATTTCTGAGAAGGGTGTGGTAGCACATGCCCATAACTTAGCACTTAGGGAGATAGTCAGGTGTCAAGCCTAGGCTATAGAATGAGGTGATCTCAAAAAGCTAAAATTGGTGGCTCAGAGGTTAAGACCATTGGCTGCTTTCCAGAGTTCCTGAGTTCAATTCCCAGCAACCACATGGTGGCTCACAACCATCTATAATGAGATCTGGTACCCTCTTCTGGTGTGCAGGCATACTTGTAGGCTGAATATTGTATACATAATAAATAAATAAATAAATCTTTTAAAAAATTCATTTAAAAAAAGCTAAAATCAAAACAAACAGAAAATAGAAAAACATTCATTTCTATAAAAAGTTCTATATTTTAAGGGCTTATACATTTCAGAAATACTATTTTCTGAATGAATACTTCTAGAGATAAGCACAATGTAAGCTTTAATTAATAACTGACATAGTTTAAGTAGATAAAATAGACTTATCAAACAATACCATTTCTGACTTGCCAATGGACATTGATTTCTCAAAGCTAATACTTGCATGTGAAGCTACAGTTTTATAAATGTTATTTTATTTAACTCTTTTTGTTGTTGGCTTGTTTTTCCTTTATTTATTTATTGTATTGAAAGTGGTTTTTTTCATACAATTTATTCTGATTACAGTTTTCTCTTCCCCTGACTCCTCCCAGATCTTTGCTATCTCCCCACCAGCCCAAATAAATATACACACCTTATTTTTCTCTCTCATTAGAAAACAAGCAGGCATCAAAAATAATTAAATAAAAAAGATAAAAGAAAACAAAAAAAACTAGAATAGGACAAAACAAATAAGCAAATAAACAAAAAAGAGCCAAAGAAAAGCACAAGAAATACATATAGATGAATAGACACACATTTTCATACATAGGAATCTCATAAAAACAAGAAACCACAATATATAAGCAAAAGACTTGTAAAGGCTAAAAATAAATAAATAATTTTTTTAAAAAAAGTTCAGATAAAGTATTATGAGAAAAACAAAAAAGAACAGAACAAAAACCCTCCAAAAATACCACTGATTTCATTTTGTGTTGACCATCTACTGCTGGGCGCGGGGCCTGCCCTTAAATGTGGTTTGTGTACCCAGTGAGACTCTGTTAGAGAAAACTTGTTTTTCCTTTGTTAGTGGTTATCAGTTGGAGTTAGTGGGTTGTGTCCGCTTCCCCACTCAGCACTGGAACCCATCGGGTGTAAGCCTTATTTTAAAAGATATTGTTGAAGCACTTGTGGTGAGAAAGAAACAGAAATCCTGAGAATATATTGTTTACCTCTAGAGAAGTGGCCCTCAATCTGTGACAGGAGACTCCCAGTTTGAATGACTCTTTCACCAGGGTCACATAACAGATATCCTTCATATCAGATATTTCTTTACATTATGATTCATAACAGTAGCAAAATTACAGTTACAAAGTAGCAACAAAATAATTGTATGGTTGGGAGTCACCACAACATGAGGAACAGTGTTAAAGGGTTAAAGCCATAGAAAGGCTGAGAACCACTGCTGTAGAAGTTCAAAAATCTTGGAAGTTTTTGTACAAGATTTTTCCCCTTGATTATTCAATTTCTTTTATATTAAATTTATGTTTGTTTTATCTTCTAAAATGATAATAAATGGCATTTAGTAGTGTATATCTAAATTTTAATACATTTCAGATTTCAACTATTTTAAACATAGGCTTATGTGATTCTAATGTAAACATCCAATATTAAAAATTTATTTCTGTATTAATAATTGCATTCCATGTTTTATGGTGAAATTTTTTGAAAATACTTAGTTTCATGTAAAATAGCAAAGTATCCAGATAGGAAGTATTTATTTAAATCAAATCTTAGGTGTCTCATGGCCTTGCTGCTGCCCTGAGCTGCTGTGTGGTGCTCTCCACAGCTGCTGGCTTTTCATAGCGCTGTTGTCAAGCTCATGTGCACAAATTAGGTTGTATTGGATTTCATGCAAATTGTTGCAGCCACAGATTTATTTTTAAGATACACCTTGAATTTGTGACTGGGTATGCACATTAGCAATTTTATGTTTAATTGCATTAATAAAGTCACATTGACTCTTCAGTTTAAACATTTGCATAGCTGATAATATTACTTAATCAGCAAATAAGACGTGAGGTTGAAGTGCCAATAGGCTGTTGTTGAGTCCCCTCAGTTTCTAAAGAGATGTCCTCCCCTTTGTCAAGAATGGGTGCCTTTACCTAGAAGGAATTTAGACCTCCTCTTGTTTGGCAGAGGCTAACTTTAGAAATAGGGGAGCATTTTAAAAAGTGTCAGGAATATATTGGAAACAGATGGCTACTCAACACCTACATATGAGATGAAAATATGGATAACTAGCTATATTTAACACATGATCAAGATTAATAAAAAAGGCCAGATTTAGTTTGCAATTTCAAAAGAACTCAATAGGATAGATGGGATTATGAACAAGGTCTAACTCTGTTGCCTTTTCTCATGTAGTACTAGGAATGTGGTGTTACTCTTTGGTCCAAGTATATCAAGATGTGTTTGGCCTCATGCAGAATCACCATTGCCTTTTTCAGTGTTCTCCATGTTTCATGCGATGAGTTTTATCTTTCCTGTCTTGGGTGGGTCTAGATTTGGACACATGTTTTGGTTGGAAGTATGAGGCTCTGGATCTCAGCAGGCTTCGAGGTTGGAGAAGTTGAAGCTTACAGAAAAAAAACAAATAAACATGGTCATCAAAGCTGGGAATTAAGAACTGTTTATCCACCTGCACACTTGAATTAAATCTCACAGTAATAGGCAGAGCCACTTGACTTACGACCTTGATAAAATAGTCATGTCTAAGTATCTGTTTTGCTCGTGTTTGGATACAGAGTTAGAATAGTTACCATATAGAATAGGTGTAAATCTTCTGGTTGAATTGTTCCTGAGGTGTTGGTTTATAATGCAGAGAAGTCTAGGGGGATAACTGACATGGAATGAAGGGCAATTAAAATGAAAATCTATTTGAGGATTGGGGCCAGAAGCTACAACTTGAGGAACTGACTTTTGCTCTTGTCCTTTGGTACTGAGCAAGACTGAAAGAACTGTTAACAGAGCACTTAGGGTTGGGTGTGGCACATCACTCCTGTTTTAAGAGAATTCCTTCTCGGTCAGGTTATAAAGATAGTGAAGATATAGACTATGGTAAGGATTCCCTAATTCATTTTTACTGTTTAAGCCTGTCAAGGTTCAAGTAACCGAAGCAATGTGTCCTAACAGTTTTAAGAATACCTTTTAAAAAAATAAATGCAGGACAAAATTTGTTGACTCTGAACTCCTTGTGGTCAAGATGAAAGTAGTCTCCTGATATATAAACACAAAACCAAAAAAGCCTTTCATTTGTGTTGATTCCCTTGGTGCTGCAATTCCCTTTCCTCTGTACTTCTTACTCTGGAGTATGATTTGTGATGATAAAGTGTGCTTGGTTTGACCTTTGAACTCAAAGCAAATATAGCTTCCCTTGAGTTGTGATCACCGTGGGTTAGAAAACACCCTGAAACATTCTTCCATGAGGACAGACCTTTCAAATTCTCCTCTGTCTTCAGAGCTAGCTTTGAGATCTGAATAACCTTTTTTGAATCTGTAATTAACTCCAACAGAAGAAGACAGGCAGCACACTCCTCCCACTGGTTGCAGAGCACTCTGTGCTGGGCTCTGGAGGCAGCTTCTGCCATCAGCTCCTGTTCCTGCTTTAGTCTCCTAGCTGTGCACACCAGAGTTCTTAAATGCTGGTTCTCCACAGGGTGCTGTGCTCCAGGTGGATACCATTCCAGGGCCACTCTGAAAATGAGACAGCTGGCCTTTCCCGGCCGATTTTTCCACAACTCGGCGGCATCTACATTCCATTTCTCTTTCTGTTCCCCAGCTATCTGGACTCTATTACCCCCATAGTTTTTCTTTATTACATGGAAATGTTCAACTGGATCAACGTTTGCCAAAACTCATACTTGCTCAGGACACCAAAAACAATATTAGAACAAATCCTTTTCCAAAGGTAACTGGGAAGGTAGAGAAGCTATATGGAACTGCTTTATGAAAAGAAATACTAATTTCCAGCAGAAATACTATAGAATTTATATAAGCGGTAAAATTCACTTAACAATATAATACAGAGTGAAGGAAGAAAAAAATCAGCCCATAGTTGGGCTCCATAAGTGTTCAAAAGAGAAATAATAAAGGCCCAAGTGAAGAGATTAGTGGAACTCATAAGAGTGAAGAGTAGAATATGTGTGTAGCAGAGGTTGTAAGATTATCATAAAAGTAAGAGAAGGAAGACAACCTTTGCAACCCAAGCTTTTGGAGTTAGAAAAGGTAAAGAGAGCATATTGATTGGATGTGGCTACATTACTTTTGCTTCAGGAGAATTCCTCATGTGGGGGTTATAAAGATATGTAAGATCTGGAGTGAGAAAAGTATTCCCTAATTCTGTTCATTGTTTAAGTCCATCAAAGTTCAGAAACTACAAAGGAGGTTTTAAGTAGAAGGGTAGAAATGATTGTGGTCTTCAGAAGGAGTATTCTTGAAGATAACTGAGTGAAGTTTGGGGTAAGTAGAGGCAGCAGGTAAAACTGCTTCCAGGAAATAGTATTACAGATGCTGATCTGGATGATTGCTTTGGAAAGCTTATACAGCTTTTTACCCAAAGGGAAACATTATGACCCATCATATGTAATATCACATTTATGAAAAATTATGAATCATATATTGAATGTATTTATATGAACATGGAAGAACATTTAGAAAAACCTTCACTCAATTTTATTATTTATAGCTAAAAAGATTTTTTTCCACATGAATTGTTTTTTTTCACCCAACCTATGATTGGTCCCTATAATACCAGATTTACAGAATTAAGGCTGTAAGTTGAAAATTATTTGAAACATTTAGTTTTGTAAACAAAAAGAATGTCCTTGGGAAAGATGTCTGGGAGCCCAGTTGATAGGAGGGAATCTTAGGGAACTAAAACCTGTACAGATCTGCCACAGTTATTAATGTATTGGAACATGAGTCATTCAACATAAAGGAATGGTCTGGGGTACACTGGGTATAGTACTCTGTGTTGTGTATCTGCCCATATGAATATGTGTTCCATAGTACTGCAGTAAAGATTGTATGTTCAGCAAAGAGGAACATACTCAAGGGTAAAAGATTCAATACCAGATTATGTTGTTTCCAAATTTTATACCATGTGTACAGAGAATCTTTTGTATTTTTTTAAATTACCATTTTTTAATTAGGAATGACAAACTTTATGAAGATATATGGAATTTTAGGTTCTATTTCTACACCTAATCCTATCCCCACTTTATCTCCTAAATAGAATATTTCTGTTGTTTATTTAAAAAGCATAGAAAAGCCAGGCTTGATGGCATACCCTTTTAATCCTAGCACTTAGGAGGTAGAGGCAGGTGAATGTGTGAGTTCCAGGCCAGCCAGGGATTTATGAGATCCTATATTATCATATATAAAAACTGGGAGCAGTAGAGGGAGGGAAAACCATAATCAGGATATGTTATGTGAGAATAAAAACTATTTTCAATAAAAGGAAAAATTATACAAGGAAGTAAGGTAAGAATATCTCACAGATGAACATCTAATTAATTCCTAGAATCTTGAAAGGAGATGGGATCTTAAGTAATTGTATCATAAAGTTTTTGTATAGCCTTTTAATTTGTCTTATAATTTACATATGAATCATGCACATTAATTAGGATGCAAAAATATATGCTATACCTAAATAGTTATATGAACTTTGTAAATATACAGCTGTATAATAAATCCCCTGAAGATAGAGAATAATAATATAACCTTATAGTGGGCTGCTATTCCCTGCTAAATTTGTGTACACCTAGGGCTTTAGAATGTGATCTTAGTTGAAAATGAGGTCATTGCAGATATAAGGGATATGAAAAATAAGCCTATTATGTGAGATTATAAATGCAGGAGAGGGAGAATATCTACAGGAGGCAGAATAAAGGCATGGAGGTATTGGTGCAGCCAGCCAGGAGACTAAGTCAGAGACTAGTTACACAACCAGGAAATGCTTGGGGCCACCGGCAGCCCAGAGAAGGAAGGAAGGACTGTCCCAGGAATTCAGAAGTGCACTCTGCTCCAGCTTAACATCAGGGCCCCCATCGTCACCACATGGAATGGGTTCCTGTTTTCTAAACCATGTTGTGATGTCTGTCACAGTGCTCCATAGAAACTAACTCTAGAAATAGAACTGCTTCTAGGTCAGTGTTCCACCTTCAGAGGCCCATGGTGTTCTTATTTCTACACCATAGAGCATCTTTATGGATTTTCCACAACATTCCTTTTTCCTGCGTGTCTTGATTCTTTCATCAACATTAATTTTGTTCCTGTTATGGCTGTGTTTTGAGAATTTTTGTGTTCTAAAATCCTGTCTTCATTATAGTTTTTATTTAATATGTTCTTTGACAGTTTCATACTTGTATATGATGCCTTTGGATTATTCTTCCCCTCCCCCACTGTTTGTCTCCCTCCTACCTGCCTTTTCTACAAATCTCTTAAGTGTTTTTTATTTTTGAGTTAAATTCATAGTGTGAACATCCCACAGTATGTCCATTTCATTCTTGTCTATTTGGGTTCTTTCTTCCTGCTAATATTATATACATTTATTTTGTCTTTTTATTGGTTTAGCAATTCCATGCCTTACGCTATTTTGGTCAATACCTTAAAGTTATAGCAAATACATTTTAAATTAAAATTGAATTTATTGATAATGAAGAAACGTAGAAGGTTTAATTTTGGATTTTCTTCAAATCTTGTGTTAATTTTAAATTTAAATATCTGTTTTTAAGCTCTAAAAATAAAAATATTGCATTTTTTATACCCTTAAAATTTAAATGCTTCTTTTTCCAGGGTAGGGATATTTGTTTATATTTCTATGTGCATAAAACATAGACTTCTTTTGAATAGGGTTTTTTTGGAGAACTTCATACATGACCACTGAATCTGTATAACTCTTTCCCTCACTTTCTATGCTCTAGTTCCTCTTATGGCAAGAAATCCATGGAGTCCGTTTAAAGGGCAAGGGAATTTATTAAGGGGAAAACTCACTGTACAGAACAGGATTGTCACAGGTACTTGGGATACTGTTCCAGCCGCCTGAGTCAGTCCCTTATCTCAAACCATGAGGGAACGAGAGAGGAGACTGCCTATGTGCATCTCGGGCCAAGGAACATGACCCAGGGGCATGTACTTCACGGTCCAAGGCAGGAAGTGAAGTAACCTGCTGCATCTTTAGGGGCGATACCAAGGTCATAGACAGAACAGCTACCCACTACATTCTCTTGTGTCCATCTTCCCAAGCTCACAATCTCTTCTTTAATTATTATTGCTAATGTACATTCACATGGTGTATATGTACCCAAATATATTTATATATCAACATATATTTAGATATCAACTGATATATATTACCTTCAGTATCCATTTGGCTTTGTTCATATGTATATGTGTCTAGGGCTGACCTCTTGGAATTGGACAACCTATGTGAGACTTTTTTCCCCTGGAGGCAATGAATCTTGCTCTCTCAGTACCTGCTGACTATATACATCACTCACTTAGGGGTGGAGCTATGTGGAATTTCCTCTGTCTATACTGGTATGTCAACTGGTGTCATGATGCTGGTTTTATTCAGGCAACCATATTGTTCAGAATTCATTGATGACTTTTCTCTGTCATGTATAGGGGATATGATCCACCAGCAGGCATCTTTGGCCTCTGTCTCTTAGAATATTTCTTTCCTCTTTCATGATTTTCCCTGAGTCTTAAGTATAGGGGTTGCATTGTAGATGTATCAATTTAAGTTTCTCACTCCACAACTGCTTAATCTTCACATTTTGACCAGTTGTAGATCTCTTAAATAGTCTTCAGCTGTTTCAAAAAGAAGCTTCTTTGATAAGGGGTGAGAGCTGTATGGATCTATAGGTATGAGGATGAATATTTAGAAAATAGTTAGAAATTATATTGGTTTAGAAAGCTGACAGTAGCGGGTTCACCTCTTGTGTCTATAACCCAAGACTTCTTTCATTCATAATGGTATAGAGACCAAAAGTCTAACAATATTCCTATTTAAATATTTTTGTTTTTTTCTCTGTTACAGCTAGTTATGTATCAAATCCCATTTGCAAGGGTTGTTTGTCTTGTTCAAAGGACAATGGGTGCAGCCGATGTCAGCAGAAATTGTTCTTCTTCCTTCGAAGAGAAGGGATGCGCCAGTATGGAGAGTGCCTGCATTCCTGCCCGTCAGGGTACTATGGACATCGAGCTCCAGATATGAACAGATGTGCAAGTGAGTGTTTGACTTTTGTCCATCCTGTTCTACTGGGTATGCGATTTAGGTATTGTGCTAGGTTATTTTAGGGAAAATATATTTGTAACAATCTGTAGATATAAAACTAAAACTTCCAATAATGAATGGGGTGGGATACGATAACTTCTACTCTGTATTTTATGTAGATGTATATCATATAGCCACACACATTCTTTCAGTTATTTAGATTAACCATTTTTCATTACATTGGCCTAAAATAATGCTTGCTCGATAGAACTTTGTAAGGAGAAATTACGGCTTGAAAACAAAACAACCAACCAAAAAGAATTACAAAAGATTTTTAATATGCCTGGGAAATAATCTTTGATTTAACCTTAATTTTATAGTCCTTTTTCTCTTTTATTTTGGATTTATAATTCCTGTATTTGTTTGACCTACAACTAAATAAACACACACACACACACACACACACACACACACACACACACTTATTTAAAGCATCATTACTGATGCAATTATGGTGTTTAGTGTTTTTTTTTTTTTTCCTTCAAATGCATTCTAGTCAAGTAGCTTTGTGAATAGTTTGTACCAATTGCCAAGATAGAATTACTTAGGCTTAGATATACCTCTGTTTCATGAAATTGTTTGTACTGTTAGAAGGGCATAACTCACCTCACAAGTATCAATAGTTTGATGGAATCTGTAAGTATATCTTAAGTCTTTAAGGTGTGTGATGTGATGAACCATAGGACAGTGGGTCCACCTGGAAGCAGTTTTCTGTTTTTCCTGCCTCAGATCACCTCTGGTGGGATTTGAGTATCTGGTTATCCTGTGACTTTCTTAATTCATTCACTCTTTTCAGGGTACAGGGTGATAAATGTGGAAGTGGATAGCCTAAAACATTTGTTCTCAATTCTATAGCTAGCATGGTATGAATTGTGTGTGGGCAACAGCCTGGCTGTACAACGTCCTACCCAACCTGGTATATTAGTGAGTGAAAAGTGATGCGGTTAGTAACTATTTTTGAGGCTGTACACGATAATTCAGGATGTTCTTTGACAAACTGATGTAAACATTTATCTCTGGAGGAGTTTCTGCTGTGTTAGCAGGTTCCCTCAACTCCAGACAAGGGTTAACATTCACAGTTGACCATGCTGACCCTTTTTCTAGGAAATGGAGAGTAATGATTATAAATCAGGTTTTGGAAAGAGAATTTACATGTGAGAGGGGACTTGCTATGGTTTTACTTTTTGTAAGTGAATGCAATCAATGCTGGAGACTACTGACCTAGAGGAAATCATTACTTATATGGTACAAGCGGGAAGTGCTTATTAGCAAAACTCTGGGAAACAAAGTGAAAGTAGAAAAATATTTACTTTGTTGTCCATGACATCAGATCACTAGGGTGCTTCCATGCTATTGTCTTGTGTTCAGTCTTTGCCTATACTGTGCTAATTTTTGTATAACATCTACCAGATGAGGATAATATAAATTACAAAGCTGGTTAGAGACAGAATTTGAGATTATAGCCACTTTCTACTGTGAATACTGCTTGATCACAAATGATTAAACTTTAAACAGCAGTAGCTTGGAAAATCCTGTAAATGAAATTTGCCTTTTCATAATGCTGTTTTGTGAACAGTAATGATGCAGGCATATAGTGGTTATCTTCGAAACGAGCACTTTGCTCGCTATGTTGGCTGAACTTAGCTTCTTGGGATGTACCGTGTGAAGTCTGTAAAATTCATTCCTGCTCATGAGACTCACTTGAGTAGCGTACTGAAGTATGCCATGAGCATACTAACAGGTATTATAAGCTTCTATTGTGCCTGATATAATGCTACATGATGTTCCTGTCATATTTTCTCTTTCTCATTTATTAGTAAATTTATTTACACAAAAGCTCCAGATTTATGCTGTTATACACTCCTTATTTAGAAAGCATAGAAATGCATTTTAATACAGTGCAACTGAAAACCCAAAGGTAAGACATTTCCCAAAGATCCCCAAAGCTAACACATTGTCTTCTGTTCTTGAGAGCATGGTTCTCTGCACAGTTTGTCTTCCCCTCCTTACAAACGTGTCATATTTGTGACTTGTTTTAACTTAAGTTTTTTCATGCTTTTTAACATAGCTGTATATGTTTTTCTGGGATTGATATACAGCATTTAGCTAATTAACCTATTAGAAACTCACTTTCAGCCTTTACCAATTGCAAGTACTCTGAGGGATATTTGTTTAAAAATGTTTCTTTTTTTCCCATTTCCATACATATTTTACATATTTGTCTTTGTAAGATGTAATTTTAGCTATACTACACATTTTGAAATTTTTAGGCACATATTACCTGGGTCTTGTGGAAATTTATATAATGTATATGCAGGTGTCAGTTCATACCTCAACTAACAGAAGATATTTTTCCCTTGTACCTACCTGTAGCTGAAGTTTTCCTGGTCCTGCCTGGCCCATGGTCAGGACAAATCTCTCTCACCTGCCAGTCACACAGCCACTAGGACCCAAGCAAACACACAGAGTCTTATATTGCTTATAAACTGTATGGCCATGGCAGGTTTCTTGCTATCTAGTTCTTATATCTTAAATTAACCCATTTTTATAAATCTATAAGTTGCCACGTGGCTTGTGGCTTACTGGTACCTTACATCTTACTTTTCATGGCAGTGGCGGCTGGCAGCGTCTCCTGATTCAGCCTTCTACCTCCTAGAATTTTCCTCTCTCGTTATCCTGCCTACACTATACTTCCTGCCTGGCTACTGGCCAATCAGCATTTTATTTATCAATCAATCAGAGCAACACATTGACAGCATCCCCAGCACTTCCCCTTTTCTTTTTCTCAAAAGGGAAGGTTTTAACTTTAACATAGTAAAATTACATGTAACAGAACAATTATCAAGCAAGAATTACAGTTACAATATCTAGTCTATTTATAATATCTAATCTATTTGTATTTGGCAAAATTGAAGAAGATATTCTATCTATCCTATATTTGTGAGTCTAAGGTTTCATATCTAACATCTTCTATCATAACTAAGGAGATTATAACTATCTAGTCTTTTACTACATCAAAGGCCTCAGAAGGATATACTATTAACCTGAGAAATGGGAGAAGGACACAAGCAACTTTCGGGAGTCTTGCGAGAGTAGACAAAGACAGCTGGCAGCCTGGACAGTCATCCAAAGTTTCTCTGTAAAGTTGGGGCATCTGTCTTCAGCCCACAGGCATAGAGTCTTTCAGTCACTTCTCTCTGTGTCCTGGTGAATATCTGGCAATTTCCTCTGTGAAGCAGGAACTTGAAGGACCATTTCACCAAGCAAAGTTCAGTGGTCACCTTCTTATGGATCCTGCATGTCCAGTCAATCAAGCAGTCCAGGCAAGAACAGTTTCTTGCCCAAATGGATGTTTTTGTCAAGAAGAAGATAAACTCCATATAAAGTGTCTTCAATGCTCGTCCTCCTCTCTGAAGTAAATTGATGTTGCCAGTAGCAGACATGTCTCACTGTCCAGAAAGTCTAAATTTTTAAAACATTTTAAATGCCATATTCTGTAGGTCTTTGAAGTGTTTGAAGATTACCTACCTAATTGAATTATATCTATGTATACCTAGAAAACTTAATGTGACTATAAATTTGACTATCATAAAAGACTAATTATTAATCTGTATTTCTTAATTATCCATTACATTCTAAATGAGTTGCAAAAACATCTTAAACAAGAGTAGAAATATACATACAGTATAACAAAATTAACTTTAAACTAAAATCTATATCAATATAAATCATTTTAAACAAGTTGCTCTTTAAAAGTAGGTCTCAGCCGGGCGTTGGTGGCGCACGCCTTTAATCCCAGCACTCGGGAGGCAGAGGCAGGCGGATCTCTGTGAGTTCGAGGCCAGCCTGGACTACCAAGTGAGTTCCAGGAAAGGCGCAAAGCTACACAGAGAAACCCTGTCTCTAAAAAACAAAAAACAAAAAACAAAACAAAAAAAAAAGTAGGTCTAACAATCTACCCTTTTATCCTATCATATCTATATTCTATATTTCTATATCATATTTTTCTTTTAGAGAGATATTGACTATGACCAATAACAATTTGTAAACAACAACATAAACAAAGACAAACATCCATAATCTATTTTTTGGGAATGTGGGTGTAGTTTTCTAGGCTACTTTCTGCTGGAAGAGGACACTGTATTCTTATGGGGACCTAAAGAAAATTTTAGGATTATGGAGTAGTCCATGATGCTGTATTGTCTGAGCCAGTTGCCTTGAAACCATTCTGGATGTTGAATCATCTGCGCCATGGTGTCATCAGAGACCTTTCAGAGGATTTTGGCTGTATCTTAATCTGGAACAAATCCATAGCCTCTGGCTTTCTGTGGAAACAAAAGCAGAGCCTCCTTTCCAAAACAACATATCCTTAGATCCAAATTTTGAAGTCAAGGCACCTTTAAAATATACGTATTTGTTTACCTGAGCAGTCTTTACAATCATATGTCTTTCTGCAGTTAAAAATCGCAAAGACAACACAATCCAGATTCTCTGTGTGATATCCATGTTTACGTGGCTTATTTTTATATTACTTTTACCTTTTTTAAAAAAGATTTTATTTTTTAAAACTGTCCATTTCTTTATATAACTGCATATATTACTTTCTTTTCTCTTCCAAGCCTATGTATATTTTTACACACATTGTAAACTGTTTAGAGGTTTATCCCATCTGAATCTGTCTTATTGTGAATCTATTGCTTTAAACTATAGCATGCTCCACCCACTTCAGCTTCCCAACATGGTGGTGGTACTCTTACTGCCAGCTCTGGGAACCATGCTTCCACAGACTCTGGGAAGCAGTGGGTCTATGCTTTCATCCAGCAGCGTGTAACCCAGAAACCTCTATTTTTTAAAAAATGTATTAGCAAAGGCTAAATCCACCACACAGCAGCACCTAACATGTGGCTTGGAGATGCTTAGTTCCTGCCATACTGCAGGTCAAACAAGCATGCCAAGAACCCACCATATAGTAGCTCAAGCATGCAGGCTGCAGCTAACTTAAGACAATTAGGAAGCTGTTTTAGAATCTTTTTTTTTTTTTTAAAGCTTTCTCAGGTTTTAGGTGGAAATTCTTGGCCCACATTCTGGTGCCATTTGTAGCTGAAGTTTTCCTGGTTCTGCCTGGCCCATGGTCAGGACAAATCTTTCTCACCTGCCAGTCACACAGCCACTAGAACCCAAGCAAACACACAGAGACTTATATTACTTATAAACTGTATGGCCATGGCAGGTTTCTTGCTATCTAGTTCTTATATCTTAAATTAACCCATTTCTATAAATCTATGTGGCTTGTGGCTTACTGGTACCTTACATCTTACTTCTCATGGTGGTGGCAGCTGGCAGCGTCTCCTGACTTAGAATTCTCCTCTCTCCTTATCCTGTCTTACTATACTTCCTGCCTGGCTACTGGCCAATCAGCATTTTATTTATTAATCAATCAGAGCAACACATTCACAGCATCCCCAGCACCTACCTAGGTATTAATGAAAATATGTGTAATGTGGTATTCCTATTTTAATAGGATTTTATTGCAAATGAAGCTACACATTTGTTATTAGTATGAATACTGGCACTTAGTATATTTACCAGAAAATGCAAATTCTTTTTTTCTCCTATTTTAATTTTTTTAAAAAAATTAAGTGAAATATCATATTGAAATCAAACTTGACAAACAGTAAACATAGATTTACCACAAAGAGGAGTGGCACAGGTAATCATGGAATTCAAAAAGAGTGTTACCAGGCTCAATCACAGTTCTTATTTGTATTCTCTCTTCACTCATCCTAACCACTATCCTGATTTGTAACAAATACACAGCTGTATTGAGGTTAGAATCTTCTGGTTTAGTTAAACCCACAGATAATCAAGTTGATTGTATGTCACATAAACACTGTTTATTGTTTAGCTTCTGTCCTATGCCAGCATTTCTGATAGATACATTTTTCTTCTCAACTGTTTAGTAAATAGCACAAAGCAGGTTGAATATTTCCATTTGCTGGATGAAGTTTCCTAAACTGGTTATAATACCCTTTCCAAAATGTAGAGGTGGGATGTAGCAATGAAGGGACTGGTATATATGAAGATTATAAGTGTTTTCTGTATTTTTAGGATTGAGCATTATGAATAGAAAAGAAGATGAAAATATTAAGAAACTATCACCCATCCATAAATATAATATAAGCGGTTAGGTACAGTTTTATTGTATAATAAGGAGTTATTCTGGGTAGGTTGATTAAGACTACACTATGACAGGATTGCTTTAGATAGGGTTTCCCTGTAGCCCAGGCTAGCCTGGAACTCATTGTATAACCTGGACTCACTTTTGACATTGTGGTAGGTCCTTCTACCTTTACGTACAGCTGCAACCAATGCAGATGTTACAGGTGTGAGCCACCTCACCTGACATAACAGATTGATCCAATTAAAGCAGCTCCTGGAAACCACTCACAGTCGATGTAGGATTTTTTAGTAAGAAAGTGACAAACTTAAATTTCGGAAGCATTTTCATTTTGACAGCATGAGGATGAGCTAACAGAGGTTCAACGGTGAAGGCAAAGAGATCAGTGATAGAGGCAGAGAGAGTGGCAGGAGGCAGCAGGCTCCTCAGTCTTCACCTGGCCCGTTTATTTGTTTGGAATTTCACTCTTCCTTATCTGAACATTGATTTTCCTCCTTTGTCCCAGCCATAGTAACTTCTGTTGCTGCGCTGTGATAAGCCACCATGACCACGGCAATGTAGAGAAGAAAGAGTTTATTGGAGGCTTGCTTAACGGTTTCGGAGGATGAGTGCACATGAACATCATGGTAGGGAGGCTAGCGACAGACAGGCATTGAATTTTGCCATCGAACAGGGAAACTTAGAGGTGCAGAAGCCACTCAAAGATCTGCAGTATGAAGCAGAAGCAGCAATGAGCTCTAGGATTGTCTCTGATCCTACTGCCCATGTTTGCTTCACTACATATGCAATTTGGAGAAAACAGTAATGAAGGAATCACACCACTGACTAGGCTTTGAAAATGGTGAGTGGGATAGCTAATTCTTCACACACACTCACCCATTCTTAATTAGTTTTTGAGAATTCTGTACAATCTATTTTGATCACACTCAAACCAAACAGCGCTCCTCCAAGATCCACCTCCTTCCCTACCCACCCAGCCTTATGTTCTCCTTTTTTGTTTTCCTTTTAAATCCACAGGGCACAATTTGCCTACTCGTATTTGATGTGTTGCCTTTCCCCGGAGCATGCGCAATACACCAGGGGCCGTACTCTCAAAGAACTCAGTTTATCCATCTCCCAGTACCTATCAAGTACCATGAACTCCCTCGGTAGAGGAGGGACGTCACATCTGTCTCCCTGTTTCTATGGACATATTTGTGTGGGTGTGTGTACACATGCATGCCTGCGAGTGTGTGTATGGTTGATGCTGGATGTTTTCCTCAATTACTATCCACTGTGGGTTTTGAGACAGGATCTTTCCCAAATCTAGAATTAACCAGTTGTCCAGACTGACTGGCCATTGAGATCCAGGGGTTATCCCATCTCTGCCGCCAGGGGCTGTGGTTATAGGGATTGCATGGCAGGGGCTGGCGTTTAGGTGGGGGTTGGGAATCTAAACCTAAGTCCTTATGATTGTGTGGCGGCATTTTACCTATGGGACCACTTTCCTAGCTCCTAATACATTTCTTAAAGTTAATAGCTGATTTTATTTATGTATTTCATTTTATGAAAAAGTTGTTTACTTACAGTATATCCTAATCATAATTTTCCTCTCTACCAGCCTGCTCTGTTAAATATGTTATGTAAAAGGTGGTAATATAAAAGCATCATGGGAGACACAATCTATTATGTGACAGCCCCCTTTCAATTTCTTTATTCGTCTTTCACTGAGCTAGTAGAGACAATGATAATAACTTTATTTCTTTTCTTGATCACTTAATAGGAAGTAGTTTACAATATACCCCAAGTATTCATTTTATAGATTGAGTTAATGTAAACATTAGCCATTCTTTTTGAATCAATGCCAGAGCTAACAAGTAATAACAACCTATTTCAAATAGTCTTAAGGAGGGTGTTTTGTGAAAATAAAAATACTTTCACTGATAAATGCCTCCTGTGTGTGTGTGTGTGTGTGTGTGTGTGTGTGTGTTGTGTTGTGTTACAGACATGCATAGCCTGTTCAAAGAAGGAAAAAGTATATTTAGACTAATTAAAAGAGAGAGGGGGGGTAGATGGTAGATGATAGATAGACAGACAGACAGACACAGACAGACAGACAGATATATAGGTGATAGGGATCTGGAAGAGTTTGGCTTATATTTTCCTTGTCTTCCTTTGCCTCTCCTGGTTCTTTTCCATTTCAACCTTCTGATTATGTTTCTCTCCTTCTCCTCGTGCTAACATGTATAGATCTTACAGTTTATAGATGAAGTATGGTTCCCAAAGTATCCCAGAAGTCAGGAGCAGGATACCCATCTTGTTGAGAACCCTGATTCATAGTGGAATATTTTATCATTGTGTTGTTCCTTAATGAGCCAGACAGGGTTGGAACATGCTTTTAATCCCTGCCCTTGGGAGGCAGAGACAGGAGGATCTCTGTGAAAACAGGCCAGCCTGGTCTACAGAGCAAGTTCCAGAACAGCTAGGATTGTTACACACAGAAACCCTGTCTCAAAAGAACCAAAAGGAAGAACAATGACAATTATTGTGCACAATTATAAATCAAAGTATTAGGAAAACTTAAATGGTTTTCTGAAACAAAGCCAGTGTGTTTTGAATTCCATTAAGTATTTCATGGCAGTCTTGCCAGTGTGTTTCAAATTCCATTAAGGATTTCATGACAGTCTTATTTTCTAATGGTAGAAATCAATTTGTGGTAAATCACATTGAAAAGGACACTGTACTAGAAGGAATCCTGGGTTCTCAAGTGTGTTCTGCCAGTAACTAGCTTTGTAAGCTAGAACAGTTTACATAACACATTCTGGAATGAGAGCTGGCTCGTGCTCTCCTGAGCCTATCTATAAAACCATCACAGTCAAAGAATGAAATCTTTCAGTTGTTCCTCTTGAAGATATTCTTCTCATTGTGACTTATTGATCTTGAAGTTTAGTTGCTTCAGTGTTCAGTTTCTCTCTGTAACCCTCATATGTACATGGTTAATAGTTAAGGAATATGCATGAGTAAAAAGTGGGACATGAGCTCTTCAGTGTACAATAACCTGATGTCTAAGTTGGAAATATTTTATAACCTAAAGGGAACTAATTGTAACCAAAGCATGTGGGTACATTAAGATACACAAAGAGGATCCTGTTTCAGCATGTATTCTGAAATGGTAGAAATGGAATATCAACTGTGCTCGCCCTTCAGCAGACACATCTGTCATCATCGGTCATGTCAGCTCCCAGTGTCGTGTTAGACACCGAGAATACAGAGTGTGCTGCTCTGATCTCTTTATTTGATGGGGGCGGAGGGGGGATGAAAGGTGTATATGAGCATGAGCCTAGAAACAGATAGGTTAGTCTAATAATAAAGATCTGCAGCCTGAAAAACCAAGGGGTTAAGCTTGACTTTAGATATGAAGTGCAGCTACTAAAGGATTTAAAATACTTAGGGCCTGGAGAGATGGCTTGGCAATTAGGACAGCTTTCTGCTTTTCCAGGGGCCCCACTTATGCCCCCAGCATTCATATTGAGTGGCTAACAGCTGGCACTAACTCTGGCCTCTACAGGCACCCATGCACATGTGGCACACACACACACACCTCACATAAATAAAAATAAATCCTTTTAAAAAGTTGAAATAATTTAAGTTGGCACAAAATTTGTATGGACTTACAGTGTATTATGTGATACATTAATGTACATATACTTTATCTAATATTTATCTCAGTGTGAGCATATTTATCCCCTCAGTTATCTGTTATATCATTGAGGTAAAAAAAACAAAAACAAAAACAAAAAACAAAAAAACCCAAAAACTAAAGCCCTTTGTGTTCTATTACTTTTAAATGCCATCTTATCACCACCCAGAATTACCTGGGAAGGGAGTATCAGTTGAGGAATTATTGATACCAGGCTCACCTACCAGCAAGTCTGTGGAGGACTGTCTCAGGTGTTAATTGGTCTAGGAGGACCCAGCCCATCGTGGGTAGAACCATTCCATATATTGGGCTGAAGGAAGCTTGGGCTGGCTGGCAGAAGCCTCTGGTACCTTCACTGTACCTGAAGGTTGGCTTCTACTGCGTGGCTTGGTTAGAGGTTCTGTCTCCTTCTGTCACTGAACTGGATGGTTACACATAGCAAGGCCATCTTTAAACAGAACTAGTTAAAAATGGCAGATGACAGAACACCAAGTAAATGTCATATTGGTTTCATTCGAACCATTTTGTTTTTGGATTCTCTCCCCACCCCCTTTGTTTCAACCAGCTCTTTGATTCACATGTCAATGACACAGCAACCTGGAGATGAGAAACTTACTACAGCAGGATGATATGTTCCCTGTTGATGGCTGATCAGAAATCATGTTCTCGTGTGGAGATCACCAAATCCCTGTGTGTTTACACTGTTGGTCTATGTGTAGAGCCAATGGTGGATTTCAGACTCCTTCTGAATCCCTAATCTAAGATGCTTCTCCTTGGTGTTCTCTAAGTCAGAACTCAGCAAAATTCAACCAAGGGCAAAATCTGGCCAGCCATCTTGTTGTGTTGGGGCCTTGGTCCAGGGATAACTCTTAGAACTTTAAGAGGCTGGAGAAAAAATGGACGTGAAGACGGTACATGGGACATAACTTTAACTTGTGTTTGTGTGTTTGTGAGTAAAATTTTGTTGGAAAACAGCGATGCTTTGTGATGGATGAGTTGTGGCTTCTTTTGTGTTTAATACAGTTGAGTAGTTTTGGCAGAGACCCGTGGTCTATATTCTAAAATAGTTACTCTCAAGCCTTGTACCCCTGCCCTATGCCTGTTCAGAGTGTGATGGGATTGAGAGATTCTTCTTACTTGCTTTGGGTGGAGGTTGAGTAGAGGTAAGATGGACGTTAGTGCACACACGGCTTTCCCTTTCAGCTGGGAGGAGAAAATTGCCTTTTCCAACATTTGGCAAATTGCAATGGGGACACAGATCTGAAGTTTATTACACTGTTCTGGTTTCACCTTAATATGATAGGGTGACAAGTTACCAAAATAGGAAAAGTACAAGGAGTAACCAAGATGAGGGACCTGCTGCTGGCAAGAATTGAAAATCTGATATGAAATATTAATTTGTTTTATAATTTAAAATTCTCTTCTTGTCAATTTTCCTTTGAGGTTGCTGTCTTTCTCCTTCCTATCTTCCTTAAATGGAAACACAAATCCTTTTAAAATATAACATTGCATTCCCAAAAGATATGTTCTTTTTCATTTCATTGTTTGCAGTATAATTTCAAATATGCAATACCTGAACTATGAGAGAAGCAGCCAATATCTTTATTTGACTACTAAGTTTTCTATCAGACTCAATGTTTATTTTTTGTGTGTTTGTGTGGAAAGATACAATATTTAAGATACAGAGAAAGTATTCCCATTATAATCCCCAAATTTGAATTTGGTGCCTATACACAATAAATTTGGAAGACAAATTAAAAATGAGTCTGTGAAGAAAACTATTTTGATAATTTATGTATTTCTAGGCATCAAAATAAAGTATGCCTAGCATGTGGGTATGTGCCTATGACTCCACACCGAGAGGCTGAGGCAGGGTGATGGCAAGGGCAAGCTCAACCTTGGCTACACAGGAAGACACTGTGTTCAAAAGGATCACAATGACATATAATATAAAGTAGAATTCCCTCTCAATCTGAAAAGTGGCTTCTTTCTGGATGGAGTTCATGCATCTGACCTGGTTATACTTTGAGGGTTAAAGTCTCCACCAGAGCCAGAACTTGACTTTATAATAGAGAGAAGTTAGGCGATTCTCTCTTCTCTGGTGAAGAAAGTAGGAAGAGGGAGATTTCCGCATGGTCAGCTTTCTTCCCTCACCACAATATGCTTTGAGACATGGGTCTCCTAACTCCCAGTACCCAATGCTCAAAGTAGATGGCTTGCCACACAGGTGTGCATGTGTGCAACAGGTGAACTAAGTAAGAGCAAAACTGTTTCTTACAGATAATGGTCTTTAAATATGCTCTTCATTTGAGTAGTATACAGGTTCATGTAAATTATTATTGCATTCATAATATTTTTCCACACAGTATTTTGGACCTTTTGAACTTCCTTCCACCCATCTTCTTGGATGGAAGTTTTTTTTTTTTTTCTCCCCAATTTGTAAGTTCATTTGTTCTCATTCTCTGTCTGTTTTTCTGTCTGTCTGTCACTCACTCACTCACTCACTCACTCACTCACTCACTCACTCACTCACAGAGACTTCCTGTGAAGCCCAGGCTGGTCTTGAACTCATGGCAGTCCTGTCTCAGCCTTTTCAGCAATTGGGATGGCAAGTATGTTCTCATGTAAGCTTTTCTATTGATGGAAGTCCACATGCTTTGATCCCTCACTGCCCAGCAGATACTGTACTGAGCACATTGCACTTGGTAAGCTTCTGAGTCATCTTGACAGACCTATGGAATGAAGACTGACACTGCTTTTATATTGGCTCATTAGGGCAAAGAGACTCCTAATCTTACTAAGTTGCTCACCGTCCCACCAGAGTGATGAAATCTGCCCTCAGGTCTGTGAACCACAGTACTGCTGTCATGGCCGCTGTTTTCTCATTGTACTCAGTTGTGTCTCTGAGCCTTTGTCCCTGTTCTGTTCAACATCTAGTCAAGATAATTGGATGACATTTGTGCTAATCGTGCTTGCTGGAAAAGGCAATTTTGAGTTGAACCGTTTCTACTGGGTTTCCCCTGGACTTTGGCAGGGTTATCTGTTAACTTAGGAATGCTGGTTTTCTGCATTGTCCTGCAAATCGTTTTAGCTGTTCGTATGACAACTTGAGTGCTGTCCTTTATTTTCTTGAGTCTGAAATGAACTGGATGAGCTGCATGTAGCTGGACTCTATTGTGTAATACTGTGATTTTTAGTGTTTGTTGTAATTTTTTATCAATCCATATTGTGATGAGATTTTTGTACGAGCAAATATTAGAAATATGTAATCTCGGTAACTTAATTTTTTTTACTAAGGAATACTGTTGCCAGTTTGGAGTCGAAGTTAATAGAGTTCTCTAAAAATTTGCAATTTTAAAACACTTTAGTTTAAACTGCTGTCAGTGATTACTAAGTGAAAAATTCTTGTAAGTCCAGTTTTGTTGTTTGGGGGTAAGTTGTGCCTGTAATGTCTCTTTGGTGCCCAAAATGAGCAGAGAAACTTGTAGGGATTTTCAGGGACTGTGTGTTCTTTGATTAATACCGCTGCACCATGGGGACTAGGTGCCTTCTGAACATATGACAGTGTCTCTGTCCTCTGAGAGGAGGTGTGGATGTGGTGTAAACAACTGGTTTTATCAAACACAGTGGAGCACTGTGTCATCCCAGCACACAGCAGGAGGTGTGAGGACCTTGAATAGGAGGGTACCCTGGGGAAGAAGAAAAAAGAAAGGTAGCAAAAAACAACAGGCAGTGAGGTGGCTGCCTTGTCTTGGTCAGAATCACGAAATGAGAGAGATTTATTTTTCAGTGTCTATCTGAGGTCCTTTACAGTACTTGATTTCCTACTCTCCTCTCATAATAGATAGTGATATAGAGAGTTGTATTTTCACAGTTAGATTTAACAAGTCTTGATATTTCTTGTATTTAAGATTTTGCTTTTCTTATGTTTTGTTATTGGTCATGTTGAGCCACTTGGAGGTCTAGATTAGACTGAGAAGAGAGAGACACAAAATCTCTGTGTACTTAGGCCCAGAGACTACTGGGGACTGAAGGAAGAGAGGGCTCACTGTGTGATTCTTTTCTTTTCTTTGGTTTTTCTCTTCTCTACTCAGTGTGTTCTTTGATTGCCCCTGACAGTGTCCTCTTGAGAATGATGAGGGTCCCAATGGCTTTTCTCTAAACCTTTCAGAAAGGTTAACTTTCTGAAACTTCCCACACACAGGCACACAGGCACACAGGCATAGACACAGACACAGAGACAGACACAGACAGACAGACAGACAGACAGACACACACACACACACACACACACACACACACCCCTCCCCACACATGTTCTATAGCCTTCTAAGTAGTAGTCATGTTATTACTCAATTTCATGCCAAAGTGCCTTTCCTTATAGCAGACAGAGGGCCTTGAGGTTACTCACCCATCATCTCCTAGCCCCTGTGTCTTTCTATCTTTCTAAATGAGGAAATAAACTAGGCACTAACTACTTTGGTCGATTTGCTCTTGTGCTCAGGTATCTAGGGAAACCATTCACTAAGGCACGCCATGTTCCTGATCTTGAACCCAACTTCATTCTTACTAACATTAATTGCTATTTAAATCCTTAAAAACCACATAGAATGTGGATAACATATGCCCCTACACCACAGCTGCTGAACACAGGGAAACATTGCCATCTCCGACCCGTGCCCCACTCAGCTTGCTCTTCCCTGGGCCTCTCACTGGCCATGTACATTTTCTCCATTGCTCCCACAACCTCACTTTGTCAGGGCTCTACTTCTCTATATCTCTTTAAAATACATTTAGCTAAAAGAGCCCAACATCCCATGGTGTGTAATACCTGCTTTACCTTTACTTGCCTTCTCTATTCTAATTATTTTCAGTTATTTACTGGTTATTTCTATATAATTTGCAGTTCTCTATAGCTGGTGGGGGTAGTTGATTTTGTTTTGTTTTGTTTTTTTCATATCTGAGATGTGTACATGCTAGCAACCTCATACTTAGTATCGAGAGAGTAAAGAAATTAAGTTTTTAAAATGGCATTCATGATTTATTTACTTGGCAAGTGCTAAAATTCCACTCCATGTCCAGCATTGTGCCAGAAATGGAGATTTCATAAATTGAAACAAATAAAAATTTAATGGGAGAACAGAAATGGGCCCTTGGTCTCTGTCTGTAATGTAGCCAGCATGTACCTCTACTGTGTATTCCATTCTCTTTCCATATTGTGTTAGTGCCGCGTGGCTGTGGCCCATCACTTTGGCATTGGCATCCTTGGGACTGAGGGATGGGTGTTAACGAACCATGTTCTTAAGGTCTGGCAGCATACTCGGCACATACTAGGTTCTTGGGGAATGCTTGGAATGAACTAGACTACAGTATAATTTGAAAAGTGTTACTTTAGAGCCTGTATGGGGTGGTGTTGGGAAGACAGGAGAGGGGGTGTCCAGCATGCTTCTCTGCTTCTTGGCTAGGATAAGTCCTTGCGGCCAAATGACAGCCTTGTCAGGCTGCGTTTGGCCACAGTTTCACTTGGACAGTAATTTTACTTAAACCAATATTGGCAGTCTTCACTTGGTGGATTACATTTTTGAGGAGGCACTGTAATTAAGAAGCATGTAAGTTGGCTAAAGTAGGTTCTTACATTCTGAACGAGGACTTAAAACACATACTTCATAGCAAAGGCCTATGCTTAGTAAATTTTGATATACCTATTACACTGTATAACATTTTCAAAGGTTAAACCAACTATTGTATGTTCCCATTGGCATTTACATGTGCTTAAGTCATTAAATTTATGTTTTACAAAGAGATTTCTGGAAATACACATGAGAAAGAGTTAAGACAGTGGCCCTTCCTATGGAGTGAGCCTAATATGACTTTGGGAGAGAAAGAAAATTTCTGTATGTCCTGAAAAGTTTTTTTTTAATGTTTTGAAATTTTATTTAGAATGACTTTTGTGTGTGAAAAGAGAAATTGTTGAAACTGAATCTTAGTAAATTGAGGGTAACAAGCTTATGGCTTATGTAGTTCTGGGGAAGTCGATCCAGGCTGAGTACAGGACTTTGAGGTCCTCTAGAGATTACCCTTACACTAGAAGCATTACCTCTCTGAGACATAGTCAAATAGGGTTAAGGGATCTGCGGCTAGTGAGGATCATTTCCAGGTGCTGAAGCCCATCCAGGGATAATTTCTGGGGAAAGTGGCTTGCACATTGCTAGTTAGAAGGCCAAAGATTAGAGTTGTAAGATGAGTCTGTGATGTAAACTGGGAATCCATAAACAGGAAGACAGCAGAATTACAGCTGTGTGCACTTAGCACCAATCAACGCTTTTAAAGAAGGCTTCATTGCAGAGATAATTGTTTTTTACATCTTAGAATGGAAGGGAAAGTGTTACTCACAGAACACTAGAAAACAGGGACCTGATAAGAAATGGTTAAATAAACATGTAGTTTGAAGGTTAAAGCAGGTTCAGCAGTATTAAGGCTCTAGGTTTGTGTTCTCAAATATGGAAAGGTTTGAGACATGATCTTCAATGTTATTTGCTCTTCTGTGTTGAAATCAAAAGGGTTGTTTCATAGTGCTAACAAAGAGGCTGTTTTTTTTTTTATATATAAACCTAGGTACTTTATTAAATTGTATATATTTAAAATAATCTTTTCTGTTATTTTCATTGTATAAGTAAATTGCAATGATAAAAGTTTCATATGTTTAGGAACACATAACACTTTTTGACATTTCACAATTCTACTATCCTTACCTCAATTTTTCTATGTACTTTATACACACATATGTATGTATACCCTTCTATATATGTCTTTGTTGTATCATGTTACACATAACTTGTAGCTTGCCCTTTTTTTCATTTCACAATAGGCCTTAGCACTAACTGTAAGTCATTGCTTATAATTCCCAGTGTGCTTTTTAATGGTTATAGTATTCTACTATCAATGTATCAAATATATCAAATTTGAGAGTGCATAATTAAGCTTTTCTCCAGCAGGACTAATGCCTGAAATAGCCCTGAGGGACTATACAGAGAATGATAGGCATTTGAGAAATTCTGCATTCGTGAAGTTGTATCTGAAGTGAGGAATGAAATGAGGAAAGGGATCCTTAAGTAACAATAAAGATCGGCAAAGAATCTTGTAAAATTAATTCCAAATGCTTGTTGCTATAGCTTTTTGGCCAAAAGACTTAACTGTGTAGAACATATTTAAAAGCTAAATCAGACCTTGTAGGTAATGGCTGATTGATGAAGTGTGGAATCGTCACTTTTAAAATAATATAGATTTTTTTTGTTGTTGTTGTTTCCTTTACCCTCTTCCATTTCTTCCTTTGGAATGTTTACCGTGTCTTGAAAAATAATTCTGTAACAGAGAAGGCTGCTTGCCTCTTCAAAAAAAAATATAGCAAGAAAACCAACAATTTGTGGACATACTGGTCATGTAGTTTGACCATGATCGAGAGGCTTCTGTCCAGCTGTTGGCCTCTGTTTATTAAAATGTAGGTTACAGCATTTAAGATTACAAATGAACCTTTTATGGGGTGGCAAGCTGTACTTCTGTGTCCACTATTTTCTTCCCCTAGCAAAGAAGCAATGCCATAATTTACTGGTGGACTTTAGCCCACAAATACTTGGTGTTCTACATTTGGTGGTATTCAGTTAGGTGCTCCATCGTCTTCACTTAATGCACGAAAGTCCTGTACAGAGTCAAAATGGAAAGGAAAGGACCTGTCCTTTTTTTTTTTTTTTTTTTTTTTTTTGCCTTATGGCTTAGAAATTATCTTTAGGTAATGTATTTTAGACACCTTTTTAGCCTTTTGCTACTTTCTGGAATTATTTTCTCAATGTTTAAACATTTAAGCACAAAGGGACTTTTTTATTTCAGTTATTTTTTTTTACTCCAAATTATCTCTTAGTTTGTACAAAATATATGACTTAAGTCTTTTCAGGGTCCTTACGACACTGAATATAGTACTGGGAACTTGTGGGAGAATGAGTGTGATGCTGTTGAATTTGCACATCACCTTGGCTACTGGGGATCACCAGCAGTTAAATCTGGTACAACTAACAATTGACTACGATCTCGTGAAACCCTGGCCTTTCAGTTAACCAGTCTGCCGCCTCCTGTGTTGTCCCCCCACCCTCCAGGAAGCACACTCATTTCCACCTGTGCCTGCCACTGATGTTTGGCCCAGATACCACTGGCTTCTCCAGAGAAGCTGATCTATAATTAAAATCTATTAACTACTTTCTTTAAACATCGTGTTGGAACATTATGTCTTTTGGTTGAAAAATACCTGTTTCTGATTCCCTGTTGCTTCTATTGCAGACTTCATATTATGTGTCAGTAGGTTTATACATGTTATTGCACATCTTTACTATAATCTTGAAAGGAGGCTGGGTTCAGGCAGAAGCCCCGTCAGAACCAAAGCAACCACTACTCCCTGTGTGACCTACTGTCTATTAGTTTCCAGGGTCCTCATTTACAAATTACTGGCTCCACCCAACTGGGAAGAGCAAATGGAAATGTATACAAAGGCCTTTGTGCAGTGAGGTTTCCACAAAATGACCTAGTCCTTCCTTTCCCCTACCCACGTCACATCATTCTCTGAATAAAAAAGAAGATAGCATTGACCAGTGCTTTGGGTAATGCACCAGGCATTTAAAAATAATTTGAAATTTGAATTCTTAAGTCACTGACTATCTGGAAACAAAAGATGCTGATTAGAGTTCCCACTCTGTTTCCCATTGTGGAACTTTGAAGAGGCAGCGCAGACTTCAGTCTTGGAGGTGATGTACTTTGTAGCAGGAGGATACTCTTTATAATCATCTAGTTTAATCCCATTTGGACTTCCAAGCATCTCTGGAGTCTCCTGCTGCCTCAGGCCCTTTGCTGGTACTCTGACTTCACTTATTAATGTGGCATGCTGTTGGGAGAATTAGGAGTGATGTAGAGTAATCTAACATAAGAAAATAAAGGCATTGGAGATTGTATTTCACTGATCATTAGTGTTTTGGTTAAGGTAATCAATGAATTTATGTAATGTGATTTGTAAAATGCACAACATTCTTTAACTATTTCTTTCTCTTTAAAATTGTAGGATGCAGAATAGAAAACTGTGACTCTTGCTTTAGCAAAGACTTTTGTACCAAGTGCAAAGTAGGCTTTTATTTGCATAGAGGCCGCTGCTTTGATGAATGTCCAGATGGTTTTGCACCATTAGATGAGACCATGGAATGTGTAGGTGAGTACGTCTTAATTCAACTATCCAACTGAATTTTTTTTTATTTTGTAAAATATATATTCTGTATTAAGAGAAGAAAAGAAAAATATGCAATTATATTATTTGTCAATACAACATTACCCTTACTGAGGAAATTGTGGATTTTCTATGGGAATATATTTCAAGTACTTTATGGGGTCCCTGTTTTCAACTTTAATTTTTTTTTTACACTTTCTTTAAATTTTTTTTTGAGGGGGAGGCAGTTTCGAGACAGTGTTTCTCTGTGTAGTTTTGGTGCCTGTCCTGGATCTCACTCTCTAGACCAGGCTGGCCTTGAACTCACAGATATCCGCCTGCCTCTGCCCCCCCCCCCCGCCCAAGTGCTGGCATTAAACGCATGCACCACCACCACCCAGCTTAAAATTTTTTTAAATTCATCCCCATCTCATGCCTCCTCCTGCTCCCTCCTACACTTCCTCCCTGAGCCCTTCCCTTATCCCTTCCTCCAAAGGGGTAAGTTTTCCCATGAGGGGAGAGCTAAGCCTGATACATTCAGTTAAGAGACCATGATAAATGAAGACCACGTGAGAATAGGAAGAAGCAAAGAAATCCACAAAGATACCCCCACAATAGACTGCTGGCAATGGTCGAGAGACAGCCAGAACTGACCTACACTGGTGATGGGATGGCCAAACACCCTAATAGTTGTGCCAGAAACCCCATCCAAGGACTGAGGAATCTGGATGCAGAGATTCATGGCTAGACCCGGGTAGAGCTCCAGGAGTCTAATTAGCGAGAAAGAGGAGGGTTTATATGAGCAAGAATTGTTGCAACCAAGGTTGGATAAAGCACAGGGACAAATAGCCAAATGAATGGAAACACATGAACTATGAACCAAAGGCTGAGGGGCCCCCAACTGGATCAGGCCCTCTGAATAGGTGAGACAGTTGATTGGCTTGATCTGTTTGGGAGGCATCTAGGCAGTGGTATCGGTTCCTGTGCTCATTGCATGAGTTGGCTGTTTGAAACCTGGGGCTTATGCAGGGACACTTGGCTCAGTCTGGGAGGAGGGGACTGGACCTGTCTGGACTGGGTCTACCAGGTCAATCTCAGTCCTCAGGGGAGGCTTTGCCCTGGAGGAGGTGGGAATGGGGGTTGGACTGGGGGGAAGGGGAGGGGTAGGAGGGGAGAGAACAAGGGAATCCGTGGCTGATATGTAGAACTGAATGGTATTGTAAAATAAAATATAAGGAAAAAAAAATAAAAACAAAACAAAAAAAAGAAATATTGCTTAACCATTTTGTAGTTATATGTATCTGAAAGCTTAAAAGTGAGGTTTGGAAAGAAATGTGTTAATTTGTAATTGTATTTATGTGTGAATTAGTATATGCAGTTTATCACTCAATTGAAAAATGAAAAAACCACTAAAACATGTAAGTGCTATTTTAGCTTTTGAGAAGCAAAAATTATACCCATTACAAATTGTAAATGGAAATGTACAAAATATTCTATGACAGAATCCTGTGCATTACCCTATGTAACAATTTTAAATGGATTTAAAAAAAATCATGGAATTGACTCTGATGCTTACTGAGATTGAAATCACAGTGCATCATGTGTGAACTCCAGGCTGGGGTCCTCATGCGCTCATGTGAGGAGCTTTTCAGTGGCAATGTTGATGAAGAGGAACTCTCCACAGCTTTAATGTCCTATGCCTATCTTTACCACTGTTCCATAATCTTACAAAATGGAAATTAAATGCTTCCATAACTAGGAATACACACACACACACACACACACACACAGAACTTCTTGCCCACCTCCTAGTACTTGTATAGAGAATCGATAGAATAGGCAGAATAGAAATCTCTCTCTCTCTCTCTCCTCTGTCTCTCTCTCTTCCTCTCTTCTCTCTATCTCTGATCTTCTTGCCTACCTCATAGTACTTGTAAAAATAAAGCAAACACAGTTATGGATTTGTGGTAGGGCATGCAAAATTAGTCTGATAGATGGTGGCTTCCACCGTGGCATGAAGACAGCACCTTCTCTTTAGGTTTTGTCTGTTTAGAGATCATCTTTTAGAGATGATAGAGTATTGCATTAGGACTGGCCAGCCGTATCCCTTCAAAAATGTGACAAGTGGAAAGCATCAGCTCCTTCCTTCCTTATATCGCATTTGTTTGTCTTAGCTGTCAGTACTCTATGATTTAAACAACTGTAGTTCTAGACAGAGGAGTTCAGATCCTGTAGGCTACATAAGCTATTTTTTATATGTATGGTGGAGGTAATGGATAAACATAGTTATATAAGCTTTATATTGAATGAATAGTGGATACCCAACTCCTGTCTCTGTTTGTATTTTTTAAATCTTTATCAGAAGGATGTGAAGTTGGTCATTGGAGTGAATGGGGAACATGTAGCAGAAACAACCGCACATGTGGATTTAAATGGGGTCTGGAAACCAGAACACGGCAGATTGTTAAAAAGCCAGCGAAAGACACAATACCATGTCCAACCATTGCTGAATCCAGGCGATGCAAGATGGCCATGAGGCACTGTCCAGGAGGTGGGTCTAACTAATCACTCCCGTGTGCTGTGTGTGTGCTCTTTGAATTTCTTCCCTCCTTCTCCTCCCTCCTCCCAATAAATGCTATTTATCTATCCATGATGAAAACCTGATATTAACAATAGAGAGGAGATTAAACTTTACTTCAGAAACAAATACTTAGTGTGATGCATGTAGAGTGAACATTTAATTTGCTTTCATAATATTTTAAAAATAACTTGAAGGGCTGGGTGGTGGTGGTGTACGCCTTTAATCCCAGCACTTGGGAGGCAGAACCAGGTGGATCTCTGTGAGTCCAAGGCCACCCTGGTCTACAGAACAAGATCCAGGACAGGCACCAAAACTACACAGAGAAACCCTGTCTCAGGAAACAAAAAAAAAAAAAAAAAAAAGCTTGAAAGAATATGAATGTGCTTCCTAAAATGAGATTTCTTGTGTGTGTGTGTGTGTGTGTATGTGCGTGTGCATGCACGTGTGCGCGTGTTTTTTCAAACCTACCATAAAAGCTGGTTCTTGTGATATCGGTCCTTTGCAGATGTTGCTCAGAAGGAACTTTTCAGTTGAGAAGTGCTTAGACTGTAAAATCATCTGCATCATTACTAGTTGGAGATGACAACTTAAAATAAACTTACCCAAACACTGGGAAGAAAAACCCTGTCTTAATGTTACCACAATTAGCCCCCTTTCTTTGTTTTGATAATAATTTGTAGAAAACAGCTACTGGTATGTGTGTGTGTGTCTTTAACTCTTTGTAATAATTATACTGATTTGCGGTCATTATTCTATAATAGGCAGATTAGGCTCATTTGGAAATTAGGAGATGGGTATTTAGCGAGGTGTTGGACAACACAGAATGAGGAGGTCAAAATGCAATTCTCGTGTGCATGGGTTTGTGTGTTGTGAATACACGTGTGTCTATGCACACATGGGTGTGTGTGTGCAGGCCAGACATCAACATTTGCCATCTCCCTTTAGTGTCTCCAGCCTTTTGAAGACATGGTCTCTTATTGCCCTGGAACTCACTATTTTGGCTAGACTGACTGGCCAGCAAGGCCTTAGGGCCCTCTGTCTGTGTGCACCCTCCCCAGGGCTGGAGTTGCTGATATACCTGACTTATGTGGATGCTGGGTGTAGGAACTTAGGTCTTTGTGTTAGTGCATCAAGCATTATTACCAACCGAGCCGTTTCACCAGCTTCTCAATGTGGAATTCCCACAGTGTGAGTGTGCTTCTTCAAGCAGTAATCATCTGTTGACGTCTGTTCTATCACTAGCCAAAGCCATGCTGCCGCGGATGAAACTGAGATTTTTTTTTTTTTTTTTTTTTTTTTTTTTTTTTTTTTTTTTTTTATAAAGCGTACAAATAGAAAACCAAAGCAAAAAGAAAGTTGTGTTTGGAAAAGTGCCTCATAAAATAATCCAAACTTTTGTTTGCCTCTCCCTCCCCCTCCCCCTGTTAGTGTGTAACTTTTCAACTTTTTTAACTCTAGCCCAGAGAGAGAACATGTAGCCGCTACAAGGGGTTTATATCCACATTCTGCTGCCTTGTAGAGAATGTCTATGATCCATGGAGAAAGACGAAACTCTGAAGACTGGAAGACTCCAGCCGGCCTCTGAGGACTATTAGATCCAGATTCAGAAGCTCCTGTGGAGGAGGCAGCTTTTCCTCTTGAATTAGTCTTGCTTTTCCTTACCGGGCCTTTGAAACAAAGTTTTTTTGGGTCTGCTTTGCACTAACAAGGATGGTTTTGTTCACTTAAAGTGGGTATTTTTCAGTCAAAATATAAGAAAATATTTTCTTACAAAACTAATAAGCCACTTCTTGGATAGCTGAGAGCGTTTAACCTGCAACCTTTTGCCTAAAAGCAAACCTGATGTATTCAGGTATTGAAAAGAAAGACGTTCTTTGTTGTATATTGTTTATATAGCCCCTCCCCCCATTCCTTTTTCAAGCAACATGGTCTTGCAATTGTGGTTTACATTAATAGCAAAAATTAACCTGAAAATATTCTTGTAACAAACATCTTATGTGTAAGAAGAGCCCAAACACTCCTCTACCCCATTCAAGCCTTTTATTTTGTCCTGACCTCAGTCATGATTGAGAATTTTCTAGAGAGGATAGGTTAGCCATATTTATCACATTTCTGTTCTTCATACTACCAACAGTTACCATCTTAATGGAATATGCTTGACTCTACTGATAATTAAATTGTGCTACAAAAAAAAAAAATCAGTTAAGCCTGAGTTGCTAATTTTCTTCTCCTGACAAAGAAATCAGAGATAGATTCAAGCTTAAACTGTATTTAGGTTTTAACCATATTTTATCCATTAAGGTTTGCTCTAATCCCTGTAGCTATCTAATTTTCAGTTCACTAATTTTTTTTTGGTCTAAATTTAGCCAAATAGTAAACATGCTTGTGTTTACTTATAACAGGGTTTCAAAGATATACTGAAACTTTGTTTTGTTTGATTTATGGGAAAATAAATTAGTAGAAAGTAATGACTGTAACAAAATGACTTCTATTTACAAATGTAGGATGTAAGAACTAAGAAATTATTTTTGGAATTTGGGCAGTGGTTGCTAAAAATTGGCATAACCTCCAGTGGAGAGTCCCACCTTGCCCCAGGTGAGAGAAGGAAAAGTCCCTTTCTTCAGCAGGTCACGGTGATTAGGAAGAATGGAGAAGAAAACCACTTTATCCCCTCTTCCATCTTGATTTGATTTCAGTGATCTGCTTTGACAAACCATGCAAAAATGTAAGTCGTAATCAGGTTGGGAATACAGGCATTTTTCAGATCTTTTCAACATATGTCGGGATTTTTCTCCCATTGGAGCCAATCTTAACCTGATTGCGCTCAAATGCAGCCTCTGCCTCCTTCACACTGGAGCACAGACGCATTCAAATCAGCTGCTTTTGATTAGGGAAAGGCCTGAGCTAGAGGTCAGCATCATGGAATGGCTGCTAAGTAGGTAAGCTGTTACACTGAAAACTATTAAATATGATAAAAATGAAAACTACAAAAGTAAAAATAACAAAAATATCTTGGTATAATGGCCTACCCTATTTCTTTCTTTACCCATCACATGCCGATTTGTTTTGTTAGGGGAAAAGAAGGAGAAAATTATATAGACTTTAGTAGATGTATGTGTACTGAAGTACCCATTCTTCGTTTCCAAACTTTTCTTTTTGGTCAGTTTCCTTTTCTTTTATTGTTGATGGAACAGGTAAGGTTTCTTGGACTTTTATATCAGCCTTTAGAGGTTTGGTCTGTGATCTGGGTGTCTACATCCTGTCAACTCATAACTTTTATGACCCCTGACAAGTTGCTTAACCCCCCTGGCCTTTGCTTCCTTATTTATAAACTGAAGGTAGTGATTCAGGAGATCTCTAAGGTTTAGTTTTCTTCTAAACTCCAGTGACTGTAGGATTAATTGTTGAAAGGAACAGGTGAGGTCTATGGTTACCACGTAGAAAACAAGAAAAAGAACTGGGGTCCAAGAGAACAGATTGACTGTGGAGCTGATCCCGTTTCTGGTGATAGCTGCCCTGAGCATGTGCTGAGTCTTCTTGTGACTCTCGCTCTCCTGCTCCAAAAATGAATGTTGTGTTATCAACCTTCAAAGACTAAATAGGATTTGTTCTAAATGTAGGTATTAACTGTAACATGGCTACCAAAAAGCAGAAGTGTAAGGGAGAAACAGAGGACAAAAGGGGGAGCACAAGAAACTCCAGGAGGAAAAAGGACAACACAATGAATTAACAGTACATTTGGGAAAAAGTGGGAAGAAGAAAAGACCCCTAAAAAATCACATCTTATTTGTTGCAGATACAGCCATCCCTTCCCACCTCTTGAGTGATAGATTTCATCCTGCTGGTAATAATTTATTGTAGTAATAGACCAAAACTCTGAATAGAAAGAATTTTGAATCCACTTTAAGTTGTGTACTGGGCAGTATTTTAAGAGAAAAAGATAAATGGGCTATTTGAGTGATCAGTGGGAGCACAACATCAAATTGTTAAAGTAAGGTGCTAGAAGATACCCATGTACAGTAGCAGATATTGTCATCTGTAAGTATGTATAATTTCCTACACTTATAAGATTAGCAAATGTTCTTTCATGTGTATATTCAACATTAGTCTTTCAAAACATTATTATTATTATTATTATTATTATTATTATTAGTAGTAGTAGTAGTAGTAGTAGTAGTAGTGTGGGGATAGGGAAACTTTGTGGACTTAATTCTCTCCTTCTACCTTTATGCAAGCAAATTCACATTCTTGGGCTTGTATAGCAAGTATGTTTACTTGTTTAAGTATCTCTCTGGCTCTGACAGCAAGTTTTGTTAGATGTTTGTTGATGAGTGTTTATTGTTCTATTTTTCTATTGCTTAAAGAACTCGTGAGTTTTTCTTAGAAAGAATAACTATAGTAAGGAAGTAAATAGTTGAGCATATATAATTTCATGCACAAGCATGAGCTATACAGAAAAGTAAAGCAGGACACTGAAGGAGGGTTTTGGCTGAGATGTGCTAACTCTTCAGAAAACTGTGAAAGTGATGTTTGGTCAGAAATCTGCATAGTTGGAATTTTCTTTGGGCTAACAACAAGCTCCCAAATAAAGACATGGAGACTTACTATTAATTATGAATGCTCATCCCTAACTTAGGCTTATCCCACTAGCTCTTTTAACTTAATTTAACCTGTTTCTACTCATCTATGTTTTGCCACAGGACTTTTTTTTAACCTTTCTTTAATTCTGTATGTCTTACTTTCCTGCTTCCTCCATATCTGGCTGGCCCCTGGCATCTATTTTTCTTTCTTCCCCAGAACCTAAAATCCTCCTTCTATTTACTCTCCCTGCCTAGAAGTCCTGCCTATACCTCCTCCCTTGCTGTTGGCCATTCAACTTTTTATTAGACCAATAGGTGCCTTAGGCAGGCAAGATAAAGCAACAACACATCTTTACATAGTTAAATAAATGCAACACATCTTTACATAGTTTAATAAATGCAATGCATCTTTGCATAGTTAAACATTCCACAACAAATCTAAGCTAAGGTGATTGTGTGAAGATCAAAGATACATTTGTTGTACTTGATTCAATGACTGTTTTAATAGTCTCGATTCTCCCACAGTATTTTTGGGAAGAGGAGGTCCCAGTGAGTGCCAGTGAGGCTCTGACTGGTTCTTAACAAGTTGCTAGTGGTAGAGTAGGAACAAGGTCTTGCTGCCTGGGAAGCCTGAGTTTCTTGTGTCTTTCCCTTGTTCCTGTAGTGAAGCTTAAAGTTGAAGCCATGACTGTCTTGCATTGTGATTTATGCAACTTTCAGCTCTTTCTATTCCTATATTCAGAAATATCATTTGATGTCTTTCCTAGTACTTTAAAATACAGCACCATTCCTTCAGGATACCTTCCCATGTAGAATAACTAGTGAGGTGAAACCCAGAGGTCATATTTCATATATCCTGAAGTACTGTAGCACTTGCTGTGCTTTAACTCATATCCTATGAAGACCCTCCTCTCCTTCAATTGTAGTGTTGTTGGTGTTCAGTTTGGGGGAGTATGTGGGTTCAAGATAGTCCCTTTAGTATTTAGTCCTTCAGGGTCAGCTTTTGGATGAGTCTGCTTGGTGTGTTAAGCCACATTTAACATTCATTGCCCTACATATGATTACGCTATGCCTAACATCGTTTTCTTGTTTCTTTCTGAGATGTTTCAGTAGTCACCCTCTTAAGTGATGCTCTGACAGGTGCTCCATGACTTTCTGCATTTGGTCCTCTGACTGCCTCAACTCACTGTTAGCTCATTAGTGTGTAATTCTTGGAGCCGTGCTCATATTTCCTTAGCAATATGCAAGTAAGTTAAATATAAATATGAGGTCTATTATGACCTTCTATTTCAATTTGGAAATAATTCATTCATCTTAGGAGGATTGTGATCCACCACTTTTCTTCTCCAAAAGTGGTTCTTAACTTAGTAGAAAACAAAAGAAAATATTACTTAGCAACTTGGAACTTTAATCTCTGTAAAATCTACTTTTAAAAGTTCACAGGAATAAGACCTCACTAATACCTGTTTTCTGTATATAAACTGACAGCATCATCTGGACTAAGCATTGGATAATAGATCTAAAGATGGCTGCCGATTGTGAAGGATTAAACCAACAACAGGAAATAAGCACATTTTCAGTAGGACAGGGTCAAGAAAATATGCTTTAGGCATATGTTCTTTATTTCTCTGCATTTTCTTTACATTTGATTTGCAATTTATGTGGTCTGCTTTCTACATGCCAGCTTCAAGGATCATTGGACAAGAGGATAAGAGAAAAACACATGTCTTCTGTGACTTACACATTGTCTAAAAAGGTGTCATTAATGAAGCTTTTCTCTGAAGATTCCTTTGCCTTTTTGTATGTTCTGCTAAATACTTTGTTATATTTCTTTGAGAAATTAGTGGTTTGTGGTAGTGGTGATTTTCAATTATATAAATCACACTGTTTCCAGGTACTCTGGATACATAGATGGTATCTGTAGTGAATGTAAATCTGAATAGTTATCCATAGCTGCAACTTTGTTAATTTTATCATTGTTATATAAAGCTGATATTTTACAACTATGCACCTTCTTCTAAAAATTCTGGCAGTAGTGTGTCTAAAACTCCTCTTTTAGGGGCCTTAATAGTGTCTTGAGAAATGTCCTTTTCTTGGCCCTTCTCTCTATCACACCTTTAATTTTTTTTTCTTGTTCTTAGAAAATGAGCAAAAGATAAACATTGACTCCTACAGTTAGTGGTAGAACAATTTTCATTGCTGTTGTTGTTGGTAGTACTGGTGTGTGTGTGTGTGTGTGTGTGTGTGTGTGTGTGTGTGTGTGTGTGTGTGTCTGTGTCTGTGTCTGTGTCTGTGTGTTTGAGATAGTGTCTTAGAAAACCCAGGGTCTTTTGAAGTTCCAATTTCTGAGTATGGGGATTGCAGGTTTGTGCCACTGTGTCTAGTGGTAGGGCATCTTTTGTTGTTGCTGTTTTTAAGCAATCTAGTTATTTCTAGGTTTGTTTATTCTCACATAGCAGAGTGTAAGATCTGAGGAAATGTGAAGTAGCAAACCAGGTTCCTGTGGTATGTATGTGGATCATAAAGTCTATAGGTGGTAAAACCAAGTAGAGATCTGGGCATGGACATGAACACAGAAATCTAAGAAGAGCAAAGCACTTATAGAATACAAGGGAGGGAAATATGACAATTTCCTTTCTTAGTCATTGCAAGTCTGTCTTGATACCATTCACTCACTGAGTGAGTGAATACGTGAAAGAAGCTACACCTTTGTGTCACTCTCTGAGGTTCCCATCTAGAAGGTCTACCAGACTAATTTAATTATAGTTGGGGGCACCGTGTCCTCGTCTTTTTTATCGTCTTTTTTATGGGTACTATAAAAAGAATTTCTCAACTGCATATGCCACCAAACGCCTGTTGTCCACTGTGTAACAAGGCAAAGAGGAAAATTCCAGAGTGCCTTTCTTTTACGAATTTTACTCGGTAGTAAGCTAGTTTGATCTTAATGTGAAAGATGTAAAACCATTTTATGACTATCCAAAATAAAAACAACATTTAATAGGACACAAATGTTGCCGGAAGTAGAGTGTCCCCTTTATAGGAAATGTTGCCCTACTCTTTGTAAGACAAGAAAGCCTTACCTACAAATCCCTTACTACTGATTCTTAGAAATGCCCTTTCTCCACCTCCAATGCCTGGGATTGTCCCATGGTGTGGATGAAGAGTAGGATCGAGTTGATGTGCTCGTTTGGGCTTTTGGTGCCACCACTCCAGCTACTGGGCTGAACACCAGCTGTACTTGTGATTTTCTCCGGGGCCAGGGGCAGCAAGAGAAGGTTTTGTTGAAAGAATTACAGTTTTACTAAAATCCCAGTTTGACTCATGTTGTCTTTACACAGAAGCAGCTAAGTTGATACAATGATATTTTTTAAGAGGTCTGGCAAACATTTTCACTATTAACCTGCAGCTATGGAAACAACAGTTTTTGATGCACAGTCAGCCTCTCTGTGATACTTAGACATAATTTTCATAGGACTAGCATTTTTTCTTCTATTTAAGGCTTTTAGAGACCAGGAATAAACTATGTAAACTTGTTTAGTAAGGATATTTAATAATTAACACGTAGCCCTTGTATCTTCTTGCCGAGTATCCATAATATTAGTGACAGTGTAAAAAGATACATAGCAGCATGGTGAAACAAACCCAAAAATATAAAAGCACAAGGACCAAGAAAAATGGAGGCAGAATAAGAAAGAGCTCAGGACTGATCAGAAAAAATGTCCAAATATTCATTAACATAGCTGAGTAAAATTTTGACTTATACCACAGTTTAAAATAAGTAGCTATAGACTATAACATTGATTTAATAGTAGCTTTTCAAAGGAAAGGTACTGTGTACATGTATTTATAAATAAAAAAGTGTACTGGTACATACACATAAATATCCCTTCACAATCTGAACACACTGAAGTTTGTGAACTTACTTTATGCTGGAGGAGGAGGATTTAGATGATAGAATAGAGTTGGAGAAATTGATAATGCTCACACAATGTTCTAGTTCCATAGGAAGAGAAAAACTAAGCAGGTTACTGTCCGATGAAATAGGTTTCTCAAAGAGGAGTCACATTCAGAGCAGTGGATCCTGTGGTAGAAAGTGTTCCAGAAGGCAGCTTCACTTCAATACTTATCCCTCCATAAAAAAGTGGAAAGTGTGTGATCATGATGTGACTCCTCAAAGTGTGAGGTGGGCACAGAACTCTGTGAAGTATCACCTGCTTTATTTGACTAGTGTCATCCAGAATATTCTTTTAGTGAATGTTGGGTTTTGGGGAGAAGAGTTTGGCATCTTAAGTATCTATATAAGATACAGCTCTGTTGTCCTGGGTTTGCACAGCAACCCTTGAAAATTGTCAGTAAATAGTTCCTAGATGGTAAGGAAGATCTCCCAAGGGACCTCCCTACACTAATATTTTAAGGAGCCTCTTATGATTTTTGTCTCTTTTCCAAGGCTGTTTTTGGATGATTTTAATCTGTATCAAAATTATTAGTTATGAGAAAACCAGATGGAAATTGAGTAAATACTTCCTGAGTTGAACTCACTTTATTAAAATATGTTGTGGGTTACCTTCCCATTTCTCTGCTGAATTTAGATGATGCTGTCTGAGAGCTGCTGTTTGAAGAAATCCATGACTCTACTATTGCTCTGTCTATACATTCTTCCATGTTCTGAAGAAATGAACAGATGGAGAGAAGGGGGTTTTCAAAATAAAACTGATAATCAAGTCAATGGAGAAGAATATTTACATCGCACAATGGCAAAAGAACCAAATCATAAATGTCAACTGACTATTATTGTAGGCTCTGATGCTTTAGTGGAGGGGAAAGATATTATTAGCTGTTGGGACCAAGGAAATTTTTCCAAAGAGCAGGGATGGATAGAAGCCTTGTAATTGAGATTTGTTTATTTACTTTATGAGTGTCTGCCTGCATGTATGTATGTGCACCATGTGCATATTTGTTGCCCAAGGAGGCCAGAAGAGGGTGTCAGATCCCTTGACTGGAGGTATAGATTTGAGTTGCCATGTGAGTGCAGGGAGTTGAACCCTGTTCCTCTGTAAGAACATCAAGTGCTCTTAATTACCGAACCACTTTTCCAGTCCTCGAAGGATTATTTTATTATTTTTCTTTGATTGAAAATAGATTTTTTCATACAATATATTCTGATCACAGTTTTCCCTCCTCCCAACCCTCCCAGTCCCACCTCATCTCCCTTCGCATTCCCCTTCTGTCTCACAGTAGAAAACAATCAAGTGGCTAAGGAATAATAATAAAATAAGACAGAGCTAAGCAACAAATTGGAACAGGACAAAACAAACAGAAAAAAAGAGCCAAAGAAAAACAATGAGAAACACATATAGAAACAAAGACACATTTTTGCACACATAGGCATCCCACAAAAGCACAAAACCAGAAGCCATACTGTATACACAAAAGGACAATGTTGGCAGTTGAAATGTTAGGATCAAATGGGGAAGGGGAAGGCAGAAGGGAGTGAGGAAGAGAATATGGAAAGGGACAGGTAAAATGGCCATTTGAGGGGTCATATGGAAACTTAGTACAGTAGAAACTTCCTAAAATATATACACATAAGAAGTTGATCTAAATGAAATTGTCAAATAATGGAGACACTGTCCCAACTAGACATCTCTTGTCACCAAATGAAGCTTCCAGTAACAGGAATGGGTTACATCTAATTAAGTTGTGGCCAAAGGGGCCCTGTGGGAACCCCCAAACAACTCAGGCTATTGCCAAAATTATTGGTTTCTCTCAACAAACTGACATGAAGGTCCTATCACCGAAGACAATACCTACACAACTCATTGAACACAGAGAAGTCAAACTGGTACCTATCTAGCTAGAGCCTTCACCCTGATTGACTAGTGTTCATGGTACTCTTCCTGATACCAAAGGAGAAATGTAAACACTAACCCAGTTACAAACCCTTCTATCTACAATGATGAACTTACTGCAAGATAACCAATATCTAATTGGATTTAAGGTCCACTCCATAAGATGGAACCCATCCCTGATCCTGCTTGGATGACCAAGAACCTAAGACTAGTTAGGCCAGAGACCTAGGGGAAAACCAAATACTACTGTTCTGCTGAAGAAAGATAGCCATAAGATGAATCCTAATGACATTTTCCTTTACTCAGAGCACTACGTTGTTCAGCCACCATCAGAGAAGCTTCCTCCTGCAGCCAGTGAAAACAAATATAGAGACCCACAGCTAGATAAGGAGTAGGGAGGGAACACTCAATCCAAAATGGGATTTCTTTATCAAATCACTCCCTTCAGGACTCAGAGAATTCTGTGGAAGAGAAGGTGGAAAGATTGTAAGAGTTTGAGGGGAAGGAGTATCAAGGAAACAAGGTCCCCTAAACACAGCAGGATGGATGTATATATGACTCTCAGAGACTGTGGCAGCATGCACAGGGTCACACCAAATGGTTGCTTGGGTTTGCACCAAATGGGGTCCTGGATCTGAGAAGTAGACACATGCCCCCATCCCTAACCCAGGATCTAACTCCTTCATAACTACTTGCAAATGAAAAACTAGTTTTATCCAAGGAAATTTTACTGGGTACAAAAACCCTTCTTATTAAATATAGGTCCCATACCCAGCAGTAGATGGCCAATACAAAATGAACTCGACAGCATCTTTAGGGATATTCTGTCTGATACTGTGTCAGGGCATTTCTTTTTCAATGGAGATGGTAGAAGCCCAGTGTGAGAAGGACAAATTCTACATGGCAGAAAGGATGAGTTGCTGACTGGGAAGTGTGTCTGTGGCAAAGAGGACTTTGGACTTTATCTTGTACTGTGTGGAAAGTCCAGGAGACATTTGAAACTGTGGGTGGTGTGTTAGCAGAAAGCCGACTCAGATCTGAGAGGCTGAATGTTATGTTGGGAAGGTGTCAGTGAGAGGATAAACTGTCTACCCTGGACTGGGGGCCCAGCATTGAGCAGAGGCTAATTTTAATGGTAGAATTACCAGCAAATGCTTCAGAGTCTTGATGTTTATGCATTTTTCTGTTTGCTTGCTTTTCTAATGAGTGTAGGATTTTATCTTGGCCTCCAGTCTGCTATGACCCCTCTATCTCTGTCTGCCAACTTTCTAAGCCAGGCCATTCCCTTGTTATTTGTGCAATGTTTCCTCCTCTTCTTTCCCCTTTTTCTGTTTTAGTCTAGGCACGTTTTGCTTTTACCCCAAGTGAACTGTATCTGTTTCTCACTCCTTCCAACTGCCATTTCCCTGAGATCCTTGAATGGATTAGTCTCCATTTTTTTACTGTCATATTAACATCCTAATGTATTTTCCCCTTCCAGTGTATTTTCTTAAAACACATAAATATTATTCAAGTCAAGGATGAAAATGTTCCCACAAGGCCCGATTTCCACTGTATAATCTCAAATGATCTTATCTGACTTGTTAGTGACTGGACCGTGGGTTTTAAAGGAATCTCGAGTGAAATCGCTGGGTTCAGGAGAGACGTATGTAGTAACCACTTTGCTACATTTGTGGCACGGGGCAGGAGGAAATGTATAGCTTATTTGTTCTTCTCTTCCCGTTTTCCTTTAACAGCTCACTCTGCTCAGGGCTCTTCAGCTGCCATCCTCCCACTTCCCAACGCACACCTGCACATCTTTGATAACTCTAGCTTTTAACTGATGCCTTCACTGATGGCAAACTTACGTATCATGGAAAGCACAACACAGGAAATCAGTGGAGTTTTAAACTTGCTACACACTATTCTTATTCACCTCTTAGTTGAACAACGTGGAGTTTCTTAATTACCTAAAGCCCAGTCATGTACAAAATGGGACTAGCCTGCCACAGCATGACTGAGTGGTAAGTGAACAGGGATGTAAACGGGTGAGTTCTTTGCCACATCTTATTCACGTTCTGTTCTGTTCCACTACTGCCTCCTGTGAGCAGGCTTCCTCTTGGTCCTCACTGTTTTTGCCTTTAGCCCATCTCCAGCTCCCTCTGATACGAACCAGCTTCTTTCTGAGCTCCAGTCTAGCAGGTTCACTCATTGATAGGCATCTCTCCCTAGATATATGATGCCAATGTGTTCGGTTTACCATGGCTGATACATCAATTACACCTCCTTTCCCCTGGGGTTGGTCATCCTTTTTATAAGCATCACAGCTTTCCAGTGCTCTGGACCCTTAATACAGTCTCCATACCCAGACATACCAGGACTTAAATCTTTGTTCAACACATGGAAGCCAGCCATTTTGAAACATTTCTTCAGTGCCAACATCTATGTGATAGGATAAGGTGTGCCTGTGATATAGGGTTGTCATGAAGATTAAATCATACTTTTCCTTTCTTGTTTTGTATAACGTGAAAGATAAAAATAACACTTTTGTTGTTGGTGATGGTTTTGGTGCTAGCATAGAATCCAAGGTCTTCTATGTGCTTTTCCAGCGGCTTTATCACAGAGCCACATTGCCTAGCACACCGGCCTCCACCTTTTAACAAAGTAACTACCTATCTGGTCTTGCTTCTCATTTGGTCACTCCTTTTCCTTTCTAGTATCTCTACTTGAAGTCCTCTTTCTTCACTGGGCTGGGGACCGTCTTTAGATTCCTGCTAACTGATGTGTCAGCATAGTCAAAGCCGAATTGGTTTCACTTCACTGGCAAGGATGGTGGCGAATGAAGCACTAAGTTTAAGAATTGGTGAGGCAGCCATTGAGCATCCTTTTTAGGGCATCATGCCGAGGAAGACTTACCTACTGAAAGGGATGGAGGTTGCAGGGTGGATAGCCTGGGCTAATGGTTGCTAAGATGTGCAAACCCAAGTCCTGAGGGGACTGCACCAGAGAAGAGGAACAGAACCGAGGAGAGAAGATAGTATGAAAAATGGGACATGTGTATGGATTAGTAGACATAGATGTGAATAATCTGTCTGACCAAAGCCATGTTTCAAGAGAAAAAGGCCAACAGTTTGAGTGAAAGGAATATAAGTAAGGGGAAGGAATGAAGTGGAGAGACGATCAAAACACCAGCAGGAGATGGTCATCAAACTTAGTCTCATAGAGAGAATATTGGCTGGCAGATTTGAAGTTGGCTAGACAGTGAGCACAGGGAAGACGATACATTGATGTACTCAAGCCTGAGTGTATATGACATTCACTCAGCAAGACATTAAAGCATAAGTGTGACATACATGATATAGCTTAAAAGTAGTGAGCGACCCTGTATGCAATGTAATGAACATAAAGTTAGAAACGTGGGTACAGTTGATAACTGATTTAGCAAATATACATTGCTTCTATTTCTAGGTCTATATCTAAAGGCACTTTAGCTTTGGGGAGTCAATCCTTCAGTTCATTATATACTAGCAATTAAACCTTTAGGAAAGGGTGAGACTTGGAGAAGGCAAGAATCTCTAGAGACCTGCATTCAGGGCTGATCAAATTAGGTTCTCTGTAGTTTACTATGGTGTGTTGGATTCTGCCCCAGGCTTGGGGCAAGGTCAAGTAGACAGGGCACGGGCCTCTCATCCTTTTTTTTTTTTTTTTTTTTTTTTTTGGCTCTTGTGTGTTCTGGAGGTTCTGCATACATAGTTTTTGTTTCATGGGGAAAATAGGACAAAGAGCATGACTTCCTATCAAAGCCTTCAGGTGTGTTCATTTGTATTCCTTCCACTATAAAACTAAGGTGCCCAGAGACTGGGTGCATTACTAATGGGAAAGGTAAATGGTTCAAGACAAAGCTTTCTTTTTTGGTTAGATAGTGAGCCTAGCACTCTTTCAGCTCCGTGGTTTCTTATCATTCAGTGCACAGTAATCTCTGAGACATTCTCATAGGTGATGAAATTCACAATTTTCATCATATGCATTTCCTCTATAGGGGTAAGCCTTTAGCTTTCACAGGGCTTCATCTCAGAAAAGTAGTGTGAAAGTCAGCCTGGACTGTGTTCAGTAACGTGTTTCTAATTCATGCTAGACTCTGCAAAATTATAAAATGAACCAGCAATTAAAAAAGAGATCTCTTTAAATTTGCAGTCTTTTATTGGAATATACAAATTATATAGCTGAGTAGGATAGTGATGGTTAGTGGTGTCCATTTTATAGAACTTAGGATCACCTAGGAGGCAGGCCTCTCAAAGTACCTGTGGGGAAACATCTTGGTTATATGAAGGGAAAGACCCACTCCCTGTGGGTAGCACTATTCCCTGTCTGGGATTCTAACCTGTAGTACTGGAGAAAGGAAGTCAAGTAGAAGCACATATCCATCCCTCCCTCCCTCCTGATTGGGCTCCTGCCATTTTGATTTCTCTGCCATGATGAACTGTATCCTGGAATTGTGACCAGAATAAACCCCCTCTACCCTGACTACTTTTCCGTTTGTCTGAGTGTGTTATCACAGCAACAGGAAAAGAAACTAAGATAGTCATAGAGGACAGAAAATCACACAGTAGGCCCAGACAAAGCTTGGTGTCATTTTTCACTGTCTTTAAGAATATTTTATTTAAAATTTACCTGCTTTTCCTAAGAGACATTTCTCAGAGGTATTAATGTTTTTTTTTTCTGTTCAGTTTTGATACACTCTTAATTTAGTTATTAGAATATCAAGATTGAGGCAGTAATGAAAAATAGATACTTGAATTAATAATCTATCTTTTTATCATTGTAAGCTTAGGAAATTGGCAACAGACTGGTTGGCCTGAAGGGTCTGTTTCCCCAAATACCAAGTCCTTATATATCTTTCTTGAAATAGATGTCTGATGCAATGAAATGGTAAAAAGCAGTTCAATACCAACTTAGGTAAGATGTATCTCACAAAGGTTCCAGACCCCCTCCCCTTCTCTCCTTTTCAGCCGATGTCACATCCTATATAAGAAAGCTGCATGCATCTGTCTTGCATCTATACATGGATTTTCCATGTTGAGAGAGGTATTGCTATCTTGAGTAATTTAAAGTAATTTCTATCTCAAATGTCAAGCGTCTGCTGCATTTCAGCTCTTCCTCCATTTGGTATAATTGTCAACTCCATGTGCACAGATTGACTTAATACAGTCATCAAATGTGCTTTGAATTAAGAGCTATTTGGCCAGCTTCTGTAGTACTGTTTGAAGCGGTGCATTCTGTGTTGCTGTTACCATTTTGCCTCTGCTTTATCAGAAACATAAGAGCTACGTATTCCCAGAACCACTACGTGAAATCTTTCCACCAGGTGGATGACATGTGCACATCTAGTTCGAAAACTAGAACAATGGTAGTAGCCTAATTTGAACCATTCCTTCCATAATCACTTACATTTATTAAGAATTTACTTAGAGGAGTTCAAACAAGGGTAGTGACCTCTCAAGCACTGACATTTTTTAAAAAATGTTTATTTTTAATCACACAGTGCCAAGTTGGTGCTATCTTATGCAACGTCAGTATTTATTAACAGCTCCATGGTCAGTGTAGTGCAAGGAATCGATACAGGGGATTTGAAAATTTGAAACGTATCATAATTTATTGTCCTTGCACATTGGTGCATACTCGAGCGTACGAGTGGGGGAGAATTGGCAGCCCCAGTGTTGCGTTTAGGGAAATGTTCAGTGTTGTGCTCAGCATTCTGTTTGCCAGTTGTCACACTCTTCTTGTTGTCTCTCCCCCTCTGTTTATTTCCCTGCTTCTTAAGCAGCCTGATGAAATCTCATCAGCCAACTGGGATTGAATCTTGATGAGTGCCAAGTTGCTTTGATGAAATCTAGTATAATTATCTTAAACTCAATTTTATTTGGCTTTAATGCTGGCATTTTCCATATTCAGGAAATTAGTGCATTCATCTGCTACTGGAATAGAAGTCCAGACAGAAACAATGGTAGCTAAAATAAAAAAAAAGCCACAATTTTAGTTCATTTTATGCTTTTGTTTCAGAAATAGCTTGTATGTGCATTCAAACTTTAAAAAATGTTTAGTATTTGTTCCTTCTAACAATAACAAAATCAAAACAAATTATTAGCCCGAAGGATCCCTCTCTCAAAAAGGAAATAACATAGTTCTCTTTGACTAAAAAATAACTTTGGGTCCTGTTTTTTTTTTTTTTTTTTTTAAACCTTCCTAAGAGGGACAAAATACTATTATTTTAAATAGGACATTTTTATTTTATCACTATGAAAAGTGAGTTTTAAAAAACTATTTTGGTTCAGAAGGCAGTATTGCAAAAGAGCCAAAGCCTCTTAAAATTCAGTCTTTAATTTCTGATACTTATGCTGTGAGAAAATTAAGCTTATTGACATTTATGTGAAGCACCCTTTTATCTCTGAGATCATTGCAATGTTATGATGTATGGAAACTTGGGTGTTAGAGTATAGCCCTGCTAATAGGGTTTTCAAAATGTTCACAAAAGCATAAAAAAGACATTGATCTATTCAATTATCAAGTTTCTACTGTCCTCAAGATTCCTAAATTTAATTTGAACTGGTAAAGTTGGAATCTGGAATTTGAAGAGATTCTGGTTTTGGAATAATAGTCCTCAGCATGGACACTTTAGAGGATCTGAGGGAGACTAGGGTCGTCTCTGGACATGTAGAGGTTAGACTGAAATTTTCTTATTTGAATTTATTCCATGAAATTATTACAGAATTTTGACATCCTCCCCAACAGCCTGGCATATAACATCCCCTATGTAGACTCTTGCAGGCAATGGCAGTTTAATTAAAGGCAGAAAATTGATGTCAGGTAATTGAAGACAGTTCTATGACCATGGGAGAAAGTGATGTATGTTGTCTTTTGTCAAAACCATGCACCTCTGTACTCCTCATTCAATTGTTCAATTGCCTTTCCCTTTTCATATATTTCTTTGGTAGGTTTTTCAGTAGCTGTAATGTGATTTATTAATCACTGTAAAGAATTTGCTAGTTTTACTACAGTGTTTATAGACTGTTCAGTCTAGTATTACTTCAGAATTACACCATTGGTGAGTTCTGCTGCTGACTATCAAACTCAGCAGATTTCTGTGTGAACAAGAAAGGACTGGAAAAATGCTGCGACTTCCTATCGGCTCTATTTATGGTCTGCATGCTGCTGACATCCAAGAGAATGATTATTCATCAGAGAGATGTGATTCTCATTTCGTATTCTACATGCTCTCTAGTAGATTTTACTTGTGTTAATGGGGTATCTGTTGAAGGCTATCAAAGACAATATGGGACACACCCAGCACACAACATTGAAAAAGGATCTACAATTATTAGTCACATTGTGGTGCACATAAGTCATTTTCACATAAGTGATGCCACAGCCGACTCATTAGGATTTTACATGTGTTTATTAGTCAATTGTCATTGTCATCATGACCTAGAACAAGGTTCGAAGAAGCTGTTGAACTTTGTATATTTGCTAGACTTCCCTCCAGTTGATTTTGAGTGAGCCTTCCACCAAAGATAACTACTAGATGAAGATGAAAACAAAAGGAGTATCTCTGTTTTTGGACTTTAAAATACAATATTGTATGAACTTAGAAAGGGAAATTTGACATGTTTAAAAAAGAAAAGGCAAAAAGAAGTTCATAGAGTGCTAGTTAACATCTCAGGACTGAGTCTTGATTTTGGATACTGACTGTAGTCTACATAAAAGTCCCAAATGAATCTCAAATGGTTAGCTTAGAATCTGGAAATAATAGCTGTGGCTCTGGTATAAGTGTCTCCTGATCCACAGCCTAGAAGGAAATGAGTAAAATATGTGCTTTTTCTAGTGAGGTACTTGAATTTTTTTTTTTTTTTTTTTTGCTAATAAGTATTATACAAACCACAAGCTTTGCTGATAAGGTGACTTGAGATTTGAAAAGGTATCAAAGCTGCGATAATTGTAATGAAAGCAAGAACCAAACACCAACAGCAAGGAATATGGACGTCTTAGAAAAACACTGGCACCAACTGCTTCCCAAGTTCTATGAAAGAGATTTATTAACCCTTTCCAAACTTTTATCAGGAGGGAGCTGTGACTGATGCTTGTATATGTGGCTGAAGCATTTCAGTGTATCTGGCTTTTCTATATTCATCACTTGACCAAATGGTTCAGCTAGCTTTTTGTATTAAATGAATATTCTCTCAGAATCGTGCTGGGAAGGGCACTTCAGATTTCCAAGATTTCTTTGACTCCCCTGAATTTGTATGGTTTGTCAAACTCCACTTCAGAAAGAAACTTGTTGAGGTAGATGCTAAGTAGTCTTGGGCCAAGGAACTGTGAGCAAAGCATCCTGGGAGCTTTACATTTATCCTGAGAGAAATAGGCCATCTGGCTTTGTAAGGTAGAAAACTGCTATCCACACCTGTGTCATCTCTCAAGGACTCTGAAATTAGAATTTAGGGTAGCTTTACTACTATTTTCCTTTTGTAAAAACATGCAGTAAAAATGTAGAACCATAGCAACAGGGAGGATGAAGGGTAAAGGGTCATGTCTCAATGGATTGATAACAGGATTAGAACTCTGCAGAAATAATTTGCATTCCTGGCTAGTGTCTCTTATAAAACACATAACTTAGTCCAAGTTAGAAATCTGGATTGTTTATATTTCAAGTTCCTTCGAGGGAAAAAAAATCTACCATTTTGTGTGCTAAGGAGTAGTGATCACCTGTAGAAATTTAAGAACTGCCTCTCGGTACAAGAAGAGACAGACTAATGTGAGAAGCACTCCACCCAAAACGAAGTTCCTTTACTAGTCTATTTAGTGGCAAAAGGCAGAATTCCTTTTACAGTTTTGGTATGGAAAATTGAAGATGATGTAGTAACAGCAGTGTCAGAGCATGACGCTAAGGTGGCCATGTGTGTAACCTTCAGGAAGACAGCTTCTGCAGTGTTGACTCATGGGGACCTGAGTTGAGATCTGTAGAGACATCCTCAATGCTAGGTATAAAGATGTTACTAAGCAATTAATAAAGCTTACCTAAAATAGGCATTTTGACTTTTAAGTAACCCTTCAAATACTAAAGATCCATTATCACAGTAGCACAGTCTGCACTTTATGATTGATTCTAGAAAAAAAAAATTTAGTATGGATAGAATGTGGGCAACATATTTTCAGATAATTAACTTCGTACTGTTCGCCTTGTATTCTTGGACTGACGGACAGGATGCTTTGTGAGGGTCAGTAAAGCAGAAAAGACCCACTATCAGCAATATTAGCCTTGCGAATGTCCTGTGGTTGGAGTGGCTGAACTGCATGACCAAGGGGTCAAAGCATGAGAGGCAGCCTGGCTATGATGTCCCATGTCACTGTCACACAGTAACTTCTTCCATCACTGTGCCCATTTGTTTAGTAACTTTTCCACCCTTCTTATCCCCATTTTACTCTGTTAAACAGTTTGTGATGGATCACACCACCACGACCATCAAATGCATTCAGTTTGGGAAGCAAACACTTCATGGTTGTTTAGAACTGTATTCACACAGGGAAAGCAGGGGTGGTATCAAGTTTCTGAAACATTCTGCAGAAAATGAAGTGATAACAGTTCCTGCCAGTGGCCATATGACTCAATAATAACTGGAAGGGAGGAATGTTTGTTTAGGGCTTGACCTGGGTTAATAACAAGCAAGAATTATTACCTTTTGTGTTTGTGTGTGTGTTTGTGTTTTCGGAAACATGCTTTCTTTCTCCATGATTTCTTTCTTCGTGTTATAGTCTATGACTTTTTGGTATCGGACTTTGTTCTTGGAGAGATTTTCAAAACGTCTTTTGTGCTGACTTAAAAGCTTTGTTTGGGCAGTTGACATTCCTTAGAAACACTAGAAAAATCTTTGTTCTGCAGCTGCTGTGGCTTCACCATAGGCTGCACTGTGGGGCTGTGGCACCACATTGGTCTCTGTACTCTCAGAGAGAACTCTAGAAGGTTTCCATTTTAACTCTAAGACATTCTGCCTCAGTTCACCCACACTCTTGCCTCTTTCAGCATGCAGAGTACATTTGGCACCAACATGTGCTAACATGAGCTTTTGTTATGTTTTAAATTCCTTCCTCCCTTGGCTGGCCAGATCTTTATTTTATTTTGGTCCCTGGGCACATCTGTCACCTGTCTCTTCAGAGGCTATATGCTTGAGGGTGATGAGGGGAACAGCTTGTTTTGACTGAACCTGTGTTTTGTGTTTAGCTTCCAGATGCTTTCCACATTCCTATAGACATCTCAGGTGAGACATACAATTGAAAATCCAGTAGTTGAGGAGCTGGGGAGGTATGGTCCATTTTACTCGATTTATTTATTCACTAAGTGGGTGGCATATTATAGCTTTAATAAATGACCCTTTGTGCTGATAATGTTGTGGACTGAGAAGATGTATATTTTGAAAAGAAAACCTTTCATTTAAATATGCTAAGTAATTCTGCAGGGATCCTACATGAGAGGTTTAAGATAATGCATTTTCATGAGAGGTGTCTGAAATGGTCTACGAAATGGGTAGGTAATGAGAACATTTAGAGGTAGAAATTACTTAAGCATTTCTGAATTAATTTTAAATTCCTCTGAATATTTTTATGCACAGGAGTTATGACAACTTTACTGTAAATACAATCAATGTATTTGAATATATAAAAATAAAGGAAATCATAAATTTATCATTTAGTATTTAATTTTTGGATGACATTTGTTAATTTTATTTTTATTAGTATTCATTAAGCATATACAATAATGGGTTTCATTGTGCCATTTCATATAATGCATGCAATGCACTTTGCTTTTGTTTAAATCCTTCAAATAGGTCTTTTAATATCATATACTTACCACAATTTCAAAAACCTAATTTTTATGAAATTCATTTTAAAACTTTCTTATATATGTACTGTATTTATATAATTTCCCTGCCTCCAGCCTTTTCTGTGCCCCTCACTCCCTCTCAAATTCTTGACCTCTTTTTCTTTAGTTATTTTTGTCACACACACACACACACACACACACACACACACACTAGTTGTTAAGGTAGTAAGAAAGTCTGATTCTGTTACTCACTTAATAGCTAAACTCTGAGATGAATAAATGTTTAGTTAAACATGACTGTGCTGCAATTTCATTTTAAGAGTGCTTTTATAGACAAGACCAGAATTTTTAACAGATACAAGAAACATCTTTATGTAATCCCTTCATATTCCCTCTGTATGCACTGTTTATGAGCAAAGTGTATATTTTCTTAACTGGTCGGCTGAAAATTGTGAGGCAGGGTTTTCCCTTATAACCTTGATCAAATCCATTCAATGAAGAGCCTAGTTAGCAGAAGTCTTGCTGAAAGTCACTTTATAAAAGTCAAGATGTAGTTCTAACAATTTTGATATTTAGGGATTTTGATACTTCGGGAGTATTTGAGTATCTCTGCTAAGAAGTAAATTCTTTGATATAGCATCTCTTGCCAATGCCTACCCTCACACCCCTTCTCAAGACTCCGCTGTTGGCTTGTTGCATTTGTTCCTATGTTTCTGCTCATAAATAATGAGAGGCAAAAGAGCAAGTGGCAAAGAGAACAAATCTTGATGCAATTTCCTTAGAGCTAATACTTGTTAATGCTGGCTCAGGACACATCACTGGTAATATTTTCTTTTCTGTGAAGTGGGAGCAATTTCTACCTTACAGTCTTAGGAGGTTTAATGAGAATGTTACGGCTGCTTAGATGTATGTGGGTATGGCATCTTCTTCATCTGTGGATGGCACACAAAGATGTAAGATTTTTTTTAAATTTTAGAAAGTTGTAGTGTTGTCCTGATTCCTTGGCTCTTCTGGTAGCCATGCAAACCTCAGTCTTACATTTCTATGAGGGTGATTCCACATTTGGTAGATCACTATTTGTGGCCCTGCTGATCATCCTCAAACTGTTGTGTCTTCTCTTGGCCTTCTGTTCCCATCAGCACTGTCAGTGTCCTCCAGTCTGCATTTGAAGTCCTGAAAATGGTTTCCTAAAATCTGGACAGTATTCCCAGGAGGATTAGGTCCTTTTACAAACCCAGGGCCTAGCAGGATACCATGAGATCGAAAAATTCTGGTCTAAATATTTAGATCACATTAGTTTTGATCCTTATTTATGATAGACAACATTGGGGTTATTAACATTTATTTTCTGGAACAAGTTTTAAAATTATAAGCTTAAAGATTAATAGTAGTACATAATTTTAAAAAATCTTTCCAAATATTTTCTGTATATAAGTCTGAGCTTAGGGTAAAATGTATACTAAAAATAAGATATACAAGCATAAGCCTTTTATAGATATGAGAACATGTTTTGCATGTATGAAGCTAGGATTTTATTTTTTTAACCATGTTCTAATGTTACATTTAAGCACTCAAAAGTTTTCTGTATTTTGGGTAAGTGGTTTCTGTTTGTCAAGGTTTCTCAATAAAAGACCAAGATGGAAAATATGTATTAAACAATTTAATAATATGGTAAGACTTTTTATTTCTTCTTTTGCTGTTTTTAATTTTTTCATATTACATATTTTGATCATATCCTTTATATTTCTCCGAGCACCCACAGATCCTCTCTACCTCCCTGCCCTTACAACTTCATATTCTTGATCTATCTATCTATCTATCTATCTATCTCTCTCTCTCTCTCTTTCTCTCCCTTCAGGACAATTTAGACAAAAATTATAATAAAACTACAATTTAAAAGGATATTGATAGTAGTTGATTTTGGTGGTGGGAATTTAATTTATGATGGGGAGGCTTGGCATACCTATTGTTCAATCTTCAGGATTTGACACTTATTACAGAGAAGTATCATATCCGTAAATACTTGAATATTCATAATATACAGAATATACATAAGAATACACTTTTTTTTTATCTTCTTGGCAATTAAAAAATTTGGTACAAGTGTTTTTGTCCAAGGATTGTAATCAGATAATAACTAAAATACTTTTAAAAGACAGTATTTTCACGATTAACTTATGAATATAATATCTCATACTTTCAATTACTGCAACAAGTAGAATTGTCATACTAAAGGGAGATATAACCTTTTGCCAAAATACTCACATTTCTAAGTGTCTTTCTAGTGGATTGTGTTTGTCATACTTTCCCAGAACTGCTTTATTTTTTTTTTTGGTTTTTGTTTTTGTTTTGTTTTTTTTTTTTTTTTTTTTTTTTTTTTTTTTTTTGGTTTTTCTGAGACAGGGTTTCTCTGTGTAGCTTTGTGCCTTTCCTGGAACTCACTTGGTAGCCCAGGCTGGCCTCGAACTCACAGAGATCCGCCTGGCTCTGCCTCCTGAGTGCTGGGATTAAAGGCATGCGCCACCACCGCCTGGCATGCTTTGTTTTTTAAATCTTAACATGTTTCTAAAATATATCTTGTCTCTTTTTCTGCTGTATGTATCTGTTTATTAGTGAGAGGGATCTTTCTTTGATTTCTTCCTAGCAAACTATGTAACCTCAGCCTATCTCTGACAAAAAAAATTATTTGAAAAGTTTAGAAAAGGGGAAAAAATAGACTTTTTACATGTTAAGATAAGGGGCCAAGACTTCTGCATTGGCAGTGTTTTGAAAATTTCATAGTTCAATACTTATAAATAAATGGTCAAGTCCAAAGACAAGCTCTTTAATTTTCAAATGGATTGAAATGAGTCCAAATTTGCACAGAAATGTTGGATTTATAACTTGTTGTATTGTACAATGATAGTTTTAGCTTCTGTTCTTGTCTCCTAAGCTTTCTACTAAGTCTTGACTGGCGCCAGCTAAAGCAAATAGAATTAAGGGGTCTTTATGAAAATGAATTTTGAAATATTTCTCAGAGGTGAAACTTGGCATCTATGTTCTCTCAAAAATGAGTTCATAGATTTTGTCATTTTTTTAAGGGTTGTTAATGTGGCTATACTTAAAACACTTTCATATAAATGTGTAGGCATATATATTTTATCTTTCTTATATGTGTATATACATTTTAAGTGGGTGATAAATTTAAGAACAGCATTTTATGGTCATTAAAAATAAAAGGAATGGATAATGTAAGTTCATGTATATTTTATATGGCATATGTGTGGTCTTCTTGGCCATTTTCTTTATAAAGTTTGAGTATTTTATTCATGACCTTATATTTATTTTTATAGTATTCTCAGTGTGTAGGAACTATGTTATAATACTGGAAAAATACTACCTTTTTTGTTGTCATGAAAGTGACGTTGTTGATGAAAACTCACTATCAGATTGAAGAGCTGTGTGATGTACAAGGAGGGATTCCATTGGGCCTTGCTCACGAAAAACACTCCATAGATTTTTCTTTCTGTGACGAGTATGATAAGAAGGCCTGGGAAGATAGGTTATGGGCCTTGGTTTCAGGATTGATGTGCTTTGAGCCATGCACATGAACTAAAAATTGTACTAATTACTCTTTGCCATTCTGAGCCTTAGCCTTTTCTAGTTCTTCCAAGTCTCACACCACTCATCCTGTTGAAGGCTACAGAAATCAAAACCTGGGTGGACAAGTGTGCTCATAATCTCAGCTCATCTCTTAGATCAGCTCACAGATCCTGTTATCTAGCTCAGAGCCTTCACTCCATATGCTTGTTATTGTAACCTTGACGTTTTCTTCTCCAAAAATGATACTGTCTTCGTCTTACAGTAGATAACTGAAGTCAATTCACTCACCTTACTTGCCCTCACTTCAGCTTCATATACTGTATCCACTTGTAATTTCCTGTAAGAAATACCTTTTTTGTTCTCTCTTTTATAGTGGAGGCATTGAACCCCAGGTCCTGTTAAGTAAATTTCTCTACCATGAGTTCCAAGCATACTTTTGAGAGCTCCTGAATCTTTGCTGCCCTTCTTCAGAGGCAATGTAGTCAGCTTCAGTGGTCTTCTCTTTGTTATGTTTACATCCTGGTCTCCCTCTGTTCTTCTCAGTCCCTTCATGCCATTTTCCTGACCATCCCATTTCTACCTAGTCATCCCACACAAACCCCAAACTCAAAATATATAAACCAACCTCTAGTTTTCCCGTCAAATATGCTATTCAACACACATTTTGCCTAATTTAGCCACAGCCTAGAACTCCAGGTGAACTCCTCTGTTGTTTTGTCTTGATTTCTCATGTGCATATAGTCCCTAACTCCACTTGATTCTGGCCTCTTAGCATCATGTACATGCTATCCCACCATTAAGTCCTGTTCCTGATTGTGTTTGCTCACTATTATTTTTTAAAGATTATTTCCTTTGCTATTTTGAGACAATTCCTATAAGAGTACATGTTTGTTATACAGGGTAATAATTTTGTATTTTATTTAGGTATCCTGACCTTGAAACAAACTACTGTGCACCTGTAGCATGTTTTCAGCATTTTCAGGTCAATATTTTAAATGATTTGCATTTCCTTTTGATGAAAATAGATTATTTTTTCATGTACTCTATCTTGATTATAGTTCCCCTCCTTCTAGTGCTCCCAGCTCCTTCTCATCTCCCCTTTCCTCTGGATTCACTCCCTTTCTGTCTCTCATTAGAGAAAAAAAATCAGGCTTCTAAGAGATAATAACCAAACATGACAAAATAAAATAGGAAAAGATGAAGCAAAAACTACCTTATCAAAGTTGGAAATGGCAACCCAACAGGAGGAAAAGAGTCCCAAGAGCAGGCACAAGCATCAGAGACCCACTTGTTCTCGCAGTCAGGAGTCCCATAAAGATATTAACCTAATAGCTATAATATATATACAAAGGACCTGATGCAGACTCACGTAGGCCCTGTGCTTGCTGCTTCAAAAATGACAGCCATTAAAAAAACACCTGTTATAATCTGTTTTGTGTGGCCACTTTAATGTTCACCCAACTTTCTATTATCTTGCTAGAAAGGTACACCAGTGTGGTGGCGAAATGTTGTTGCTAAGGCATTGTGTGGTTCATTCGTTTCCCAGTCCAAATTCCCCCTTTTTTAAAACACCACCTTCCTCCCACATATACATAAAAGAAATAGCTTATGCTTGTATATGTTACTGTCTCTTTAATACTTAGGAATATTAGAGTGGGACTTCAGATATAATATCTGGCTATGTGGAGCGTTCTCTGCTGGCCTGATAAAAAAGAAAGCTGGGTAAAAGCATTTTACTTAATAGCATTGCCCAGAATCTGTCTTACTCTGTAGCACGCAACTGTCCTGAAGCAGTGTGAATTCTCTGAAGTGCGTTTCAGTTGCTTGTTTCATATTTGTTGTTGATTCCTCAACAGATCTCTGGGAATTTTGTACAACTATGTTTTATCTTTCCCCCTCTTACTTTTATAGTATTATATTTGTTCTGGTGACACCATGCGAATGTGTGATTCAGTTAGTTTTACGAGCACCAAGGATCCAAACAGAAAGTCATGTGGAGTGATAACATTCATGTACTTCGATGGCATGTAGAGGCAAATAAAAGAGGCTTGTGTTACATGTACACTGCCGATCTCAAGTTACCAAGGGCATTGCTAGACAGAGGCTATCTTGGAGCCAGAAGGACTGAAAAATCTGTGATTTGGAGGATGTGTAAATAATAAAGACACACTTTATATTAATCCTCTTTTTACTATGAAGGAAATAGCATTAATTCAAAGGGAGCTAGTTCAAACAAAGTAACTCTTGTATATTGTTGGTATAATTTTTAGTGCAACATTAATAAATTAAGCAGTTTAAACCTTAAATTCTGCATTGTAGTTAGCTTAATTTTATCTCACAAGATTTTATGGGAGTAACCTAATTTTTTTTATGCTGGCGAAATACTAGTATTTTTCCAGCCTGGGTAGAGAAATATTGGATTTTATGTATGCTCTGAAACAAATTAGCACAGTTTGGTTAAAACAGCTGCCTAAATGATGAGAAACAAATTGGATTATAAAATCTTACTTGGTAGTTTGGCATGTCAATTAGTTAAGTGAGGAGTTGAACCATATCATACAGTCATGGGATGAAAAATGACACACAGTGGTCAAGCCAAGTGTCTGGTAATAGGGCCAGTCTCAGTGCTTGGGTCTGGTCTTGAGTTATGTGGGGGAGGGCAGGGATGCTTTTGAAATACTCCTGTTTCTTCAGTGTTAGATCATAGCTGTCTATTTAATAAGACTTTATTGAGTAGCCATCATGAGTTAGATGACTTATTTAGGGATGAAACAACATAGTTTGAAATCATTACAAAACCAAGACTGTATAATTTTAGTTCAGTGGTATTTGTTTTTCAACTTTGTGGTTCAGAATGTGTCTTCATACCATGAGAAACCTTAGTAGAATTATGGTACAATAAAGGATGCTTTTTAAGTTAGATGAAGAGTAGACCTATAATGTTTGAGTTACTTAGAAGTTGAAACAGCCTTTTTCTTTATTTCAGTTAGAGTAATAGAGATTGAATAGTAGAGTCTGGGATATTTGATTCTTCTTCCTAACATTCATTTCTCTTGCAAACTCGATTGCCCAGATCTGACTCCTACATTACCTCTCACTCTCTAGGCAATCGTAGCAACAGGAAATACTGCATATTGCTAAGACTAGAGAGTTCACATCTCAGCTATTTGCTGAGTAGACTAGTGGCTTTTAGAGTTAATTTCAAACAATTTCTTAGTCCTTCCATTTGTAAAAGAATTCCTCTCTAGAAGATCAGAATGGATCCTTAGTGAGTTGGTAAATCAAGTGCAATGCTTTCCAGGGTATTTGTACATGTATTAATGTTAGCTAGAACCTGTGTTGATGAGGCCAACCCACATCAATAGTGATAAACCAGTCTTAATGACCTGGAGAAGTGGTTTTCAAACCAATGAAACCATTAGAATCGTCTGGAAGATGGCAGATGGGTAAGTGACTATAGTCTTTCTGTATATACCATGGCTGACTGGGCCTGATTAATTCTACCTAGCAACATTTTTAGACATTATACCATCTAACTTAAAAGACTCAGAATTAAAAGTACAGAAAATTGCTTTCTATCCCCTTTCACAGTGAGATATTTATTTTGGGAGAAGTAGGAAGAATGAGAAAAGCAACTTTTGAAATTTATATGTGTTATAAATTTCTCAAAAGTCTTGCTACATAGTTTGAAAGTGCAGTACAAGAAGAGGTAACAGGATGAAAGGAGGGGCTGATGTTGTGAGTTAAAGTGATTTGGAAGACCTAATTGAATACTTGTACTTCAGCAGACACTGAAGCTATTTATCTGTGTAATCTCTTCAAGCTTGTAGTTATTGAAAAACTTCTCTGTTCTCCTTTGCTTCTTAGCCCAGAGCAGCATGCACATTATTTGCTTTCTTGGGTGCTGTTCTGGGAGTGCATGTATTTAAGGCTTGTGAGGGAGCCAAGCCGCAGGATCTGGCAGGCTTTCAGCTGCTGAACAGGGGGCATGTAACTTGCCATTGGTCCCCAACTGAGAGAATTGTGGATGCAATTTCTTTTTGGTAAACATCCATCATGAAGTTATCTCCTCTACACATTTGTTTTCCTTTGGGTGTGTGATCCTTAACTTCGTTGGACATGAGTACTTCTGTAGCATTACTTAACCTCTCAAAACAATGAAAAGTTACTTTGGCAAATCTGTGTAAGTCAGAGGATACATAGGCTATACAGTAAATCTTACCCCTACCCACGGATACCAGTCAGCTGCAATAGGAAGAAGCCTTTCTGATATCAGTGTGATAACCAAAAATCTGTGGTGTTACTGATTTGGAGCATGATATTGGACTTCATGGTGTTGGGGCGCGTGGTCAAACTTTTCTTGTGGTTTGGCTCTGATTTAGATTATTTAATGTGTGGTTGGTTTAAGGAAAGTTAAGATCTGTTTCTGCTCTTTTGACCTCTTTGACATTCTTTATTGCTTTTATTATCAGTGACAGCCACCATTACTACTCATATGTATTGAGTGCTCATGTTGTGCCATGAGCAAGGCTCAGCTTTCCACTTAGTTCAAACAGCCCCTTTACCTATCAGGTCCCCGTTGTTTCTCACATGTTACAGAGGAACAGCTGTGGCTCCCAGCAGATACCAGCTGTGAGGCTGTGGGTCAACTTAGAATGGGAGCTTACACTAAGACTTGGTCTCTGACATCAAGTTCTAACCTTCATGCTGCGCTGCTCTCCTGAACTGAGACGATGTGGGAAACCATCCACTTTAAGACTTCACTTTTTCTAAATGTTTCACATACAAAAATTCAAAATGGCATGGATCCCAGTTCTGTTACTTTCATTTCCTCTAAGTGCCTTTAGTAAATGAACCCAAAGATTAGGCTAGAAGAGCAGCATTGCAGAAAGATTTTCAGTGTAGTTTGGGAGACTTTGGCAAGAGTAAATTTTGAGTCTCTAAAATAAATATGACATTTCAAAAGATGAGTGAGCACAGTATATGTTTATATAAGCTAATTTTTTTTGCAAACTTAGCTAAGCAGTATATCTGTTAACTGTATGCTTTCAGCAAGGCTAAAGGGTGATTAAAAAGGATTTAAAGAGCATGCAGATTGTATGGAAGCTGGTAGCCAATTCTTTTCCTCACTTTCAGAAATCATACTTGAGTAACCACAAAAGGAGGTTTGGAGTTCAAAGCGTCAACAGTTCCTTGGTACTTAAAGTTATTAAGAATACTTAAATATTCTCTTGGGTCTTTAAAATAGTCTTTCTGTGATAAGTGGATGGAAATGCATTTTAATGCAGATAGATGAAAGAGATGAGCCTTGTGGTTCTGTCCCAATGATGTTCAGGTGGAATTCTTAGAATTTGTCTTCTTTTGTTCATGTAAAAAAATGGTACTGGACTTGTGAGTTGTTCTCAGTCATAGAAACTTCAGCTGCATGTTTTCTTTGCAACAGATATCTGAATGAGCTTAGTATTAATGACCCCTGGCTTCTGATTGAAGTGGTATTTGAATGGATTTGCCTTGGCCAACACCTCTCTACATTTCTTCCTAAAAGACTTACAGTGATGGAATGGATAACACTGTAAGTCAAAACCTATTGGCAGAACCTAGGAGGATGCTCCAACAACTTAATGCTGCAAGGCCTGAGATGAAAAAAATGAAGTATCCTGTGTCTGTTCAGCTGCTGATTGTGCCTGAGTGGAAGCCCACAGATGTCCTCTGATTCAGCCTCCTGACCTTGCTGGGCGAAACCAAAATTGAGTCTGTTAGAAACCCCAGCATATATTGTCTAGCTGTGTGCCCTCTTTGCTTTATCACAACAGAATAACATGCTGTTAAATTATTAATTTATAGGAAAGCTATAATTATTGGTTTTGCTTTTGGGACAAAGTGTCACTGGGAAGTCCAGATTGGCCTCAAATTCTTTATTCTCCTGTCTTGTGGGGATAGAGACATAACTGTACACTGCCACCCTTGACACCCTGAGTAACTTCTTTAGAGTTTAGGGACTTTATGGCCAAATCAGGATTTGTGACTTTGGTCGTGAAGAAAATGTCAGAATTTCAGGATGAGGCTATTTTTCTGAAGCAGAGTTTGGCATGTTATTAAAGAAAAGAGGCCATCAATTTGGAAAGAGAGTGGGGAGGACTATATGGGGGATGGTTGGAAGGAGGAAAAGGGAGAGAGATTTTATAATTATTCTATAATCGTAAAAATTAAAAAATATTTTGGTATAGGCTTAATTACTAGGGCTAGGAGAAAAAGAGGATATGAAAAGAAGTTAAGACAAATCCAATTTGAGGGTGTGGGTGTGGACTTCTCAGAGAGAATAGTCTGTGTGTGTGCATTTGTGCACGTGTGTCTGTGTGAGTGTGTGCGCACGCGCTTTGCTTGTGGGTTTTTGTTTTGTTTTCCTTTTTTTTCCCAATAGTCATATGTAGGATTTTGGAGGAGTTTGGCATTATTATTGTCAAAGAGTTGCAGATCACTGGGTAGCTCTAGTGGGCCACTGGCAGGAATATAATTGATACAGTTAAAGTCTAGTGCACAGGGAGAGAAGAAAGGGCAAGATCTCCACTGTAAACAAAGTGAAGTTTTGTGTTTTTATTTTTAGGCTGTGTGAGGGGAGAGGAAAGAAGCTGTGGGTCATGGCTGCTTTAACAGAAAATGTAAACTGTTGGAAACATGTACCATCTTCCAGAAAATACATAAGAGCTAGGAAGCACATTGCATCCTGGATAGTATGGTTCCACTGAGTGCTGTAAGTCAGGCATTCAGTAAAAAGAACCCAGAGAGGAGTGAGAGCTAAAGATTATAGGTGAACTTATTTCTGTCTGTTGTGCTGGAGATGAGACCACAGCAAAGAGCCTTGCTTCTCTTTCAGTCAAATACAGAAAACCACTTGCATGGTTGGGATATGGAATATAATCCTTACCTGATGATTACAGGCAGTCTCTTCAATTTGTTGGCTAAATATGAGCTGACAGTTGGGGGGAAAACCAATAAATAAAGCTGTGTAATTTCTTTCGAGAATAAGAATAAAATCAACGCAAAATTGGGAAAGCTCTGACGTTCACCTTAAAAATAATATGAAAATTTTATGGGAAAGTTTGTCTGCAATAGGATGCAGGGAAGACATCCATAAACTAGGTGAGAACAGAAAAGTAAATGGGCTGAGATAGAGGGACAGTGTGTTTAAAGCTAAAAGAAGGTCAAGTGAGGTAAGAAATTGAAAGGACCCTAAACACAGCAATTATTTTTAAATATGGGGTTTGTCAGGGACAAAATGATCACTTGGGTGTAGAGTAATGACAAAAAGGGGAAACTAATAGAATCTAGAAGACAAAATCTAGAAAGTGATGACGGAATAAAGGATTGGTAATAATAACGGATATTTGAGCTGAAAAATGTTCTGAGTTTATTGAGTGAAGAACTCACATGTGAAAAAATGGAACCAAAAAAAACCTTGAATGCAGAGGGTTGAGAAAGTTCCATAAACCTTCATAAGGAACAAAAAAATGCTATCCTTAGATTTCTCAATATAGAGTTGAACAATATCAGTCAGTCAGTCAGTCAGTCAGTCAATCAAAAGGCAGTGCAGTAGCACCTAAGTGTTGAAGGTGAAATCTGTTTTAATTGTGCATGTAACTAGGTAGCATTACTGATGTTCTTTCCTACCTGAATTCTTGCTACTATGATATTTGCTATAAAGCTTGCAAAAAAAAATGGCTAGGATAAAAGGCACACATAGGCTTACCAACAAAAACTTTCTGTACCAATCTAAGAAAAACAAATTCTGATGCTCTCTAGTCTCATGTCTGAAATCTTCCTAACAGTGTGGTGCTCACTGCTGCACAGCCACCTCCTCAGACACAGTAGCTGACCATTTGGCAAGGCACCAACAATTGGTGAGCTCTTTCCTCCAGCTCCTAGCTTTCCTCAGTTCTTTGTAAGGCTGAGACCTCATGGGCTTTTCCTCCCCTTTGGCATGGCCTTTGATGTTATCTTTCTTCATCTCACATTTAGGCAGTCATGGTGGTGAGACTTCATGGGAGTACTTGTGACATTATTAGGAGACATAATCTCATAGCAAACTCCCCGACCTTCTGTCTCTTACCATCTTTCTGATTTTATAGTAAGAGGCTCTAGGGTGTCCCTCCCTCCCTCCCTCCCTCCCTCCCTCCCTCCCTCCCTCCCTCCCTCCCTCTCTCCCTCTCTCTCTCCCTCTCTCCCTCTCTCCCTCTCCCTTTCTTTTTTCTTTCCTCCCTCCCTCCTTCCTTCCATCCTTTCTTCCTTTCCTTTTTCTTTGACATTTACATTTAAGGTTTAAATGTATTTGGGGATTGAATTTTGTGTTATGTATGAGATGGGAAAACTATTTTTCTTCCCCCCTTTTGAATAAATTGTCATTCTAGCATGACTTATTTAAAAGTCCTCTGCATATATGTTAGAGCTAAAAACTAACATGGTGTTTTTGTGAGAGTGGGTGTGAGTGTATCTCTGAGCAGGCATGTCTCTGACTCTTTTGCCTGCTCTTGGGACTCTTCCTCCTATTAGGTTGCCTTGTCCAGCCCAAGATGAGTTTTTTTTTCCCCTTGTCTTATTGTATCTTGTTTTGTCGTGTTTGGTTGTTGTCTCTTGGAAGCCTCTTCTTTTATGAAGGGAAATAGAGGGGGGAGTGCATCTGGGGTACTGGAGAGGTTACAGGGAGCTGGGAAGAGTGGAGGAATGGGAAACTGTGGTGAGGATATAATATATGAGAGAAGAGACTATTTTCCAAAATAAAGAAGTCAATTCGTTGTTCATTGTTCTGCCATATCACGTCGTGAAAATATACATTGTATATGCTTTTCTTTAAATTAGTATGTTCAAAAATCCCTTAGGAGCATAATGTCTTAATTTTTGTTGAAAGGAAGCAAAGCATGATGCTGTATCTAAGCATAGTAAATGTTCAATGCTTATCTCTACATTAGTGTACATACCTATTTCCACTGTTCAAGTTTGTACTTTTTTTTAAAAAAAATGTATTTTAATTGATAAGTAATAGTCTTATTTGTTTATTGGGTACATGTTGTATTACATATTATATGTAGTGCAAGGTTATATCTGGCTAATTAACATACTTGCAACCTCACTTTTTTCTTGCTGCAGTCACATGTAAAAAATGTTTTAGGCAGGACTGTAAAAGTTGGTCTAGCACAAACAGGGTCCAGGGTTTGATCCTCAGTACTGCAAGGAAATTTTGCCTTTTGAAATTTTTAAATATATACATATGTTTGATTATGATCACCATGTAATACAATTAATCATTAATATTATTACTTTCAGCTAAGCAAAACTAATACCTCCTCTTTAAAATAAGTATATCCTCTTTCTCTACCTTTACTTTCCTCCACTACCTTTATATTCTATTTCCTTGACGGCAATTTTTGTAGTTTTCATATATAAATAAAATCACACAGTATTATTTATCTTTCTGTAATGGCTTATTTCACTTACTGTAATTTTTTCCAGTTCAGTCTACATGGTGATTAGTAACAGGATATTCTTTTGAAGGTCATGTATTTTCCACTGTGCATCACTTACTTTATTCATGAATCTACTGCTGGACCCTAATGTGGCTTCCACATCTTAGCTGCTGTGGATAATGCTGAAATGTATGAGGACATACAAACACCCTTAACATCCCTATTTCAGTTCCTCTGGATAGATACACAGAAGAGGGACTACTGGGTAGTGCAGTAATTCTGTGTGTTTAGGAGAAACTCCATGCTAATAGTTGCAGTGACTTATGTTCCCAGCAACACTGGACGATAGCTGCCTTTTTATGGCTCCTCATAAGTATGTGCTATTCTTCAGATAGTAGCCATTTTTGTAGGTATGAGGTGATGTATCTCATTCCCTGGTGATTAGAAACATTGAACATCTTTAAACATACCCTTTGGCCATTCATCTCTCTTCATTTGAGAAGTGTCTTTTCCAGTCTTCTGTCCATTTTAAAATTAGGTTATTTGTTTTCGTGTTATGAAATTGCTTCAGTTCCATGGGCTTAGCTTTGATTTCAATATAGATCCATGAGACAGCATGCTAAGATCATGAAAAGTTTAGTGTTATATAGTAGATCATTATTATTTATATAGCTTTTCTTGTTATATGACAGATCATCTTTTTTCTTGACATTATCGTAGCTTCAAATTTGAATCTCTCCTTGGGAACTTATGATTCAGTGGTATTTTTATTTTAAATCATTTTTGTTACATATTTTAAAATGTTAACGTTATTCATAAATTTCTAGTTTTGTGTAACTTCTGTTAATACTAGAGCCAAAGTAAACTGATAACATGAAAATGAAATATGACAACAAGAAATGCTCAAAAAAGTCACTACAGATCTTGTATGTGTGTGTATATAAAATGTCATTGGTTTTAGTTTATATTATACTTTTGACACTATCTATACATTTTCTGAAATTTGAAAGTGATACCACTGTAAATTGTGGAGGTAAAAACCAATTTTATTACCATTAGGATATTTGTAAACAATAATCCCATGTTTTGCTGTTTTAACATCTATCTGCTACTCACATGCAAGGATATTGGGATTCAAGATAACCCAGCAATATGGTAGATTTCTTCTAAAATGGAGAAATGGGATGTCTTCGATGAGGCATGCCAAACTTTGCAGTGAACCTGAGTTTAGTTCCCAGCAACCATGCCAGGCATCTCACAACTGCTTATAACTAATTATGCATGTACATACAGACACACAGAGCAATACATGTAAATAATAAATCTTTAAGAAGTACATTGCAGATACTTGGTAATGATCAAAGATTCTACTATGACAAAAGAGTATTTTGATCTTTATTTTTAGTAAGAGACTATTTTGGGAAATGGCTTGGTTTCTTTGTCATATAAGAATAAAAAGTGTTCACTTGATCATACTTTTGTATCAAACCAATGATGGTCTCAGGCTTCTGATTATGAATTTAGTGATCTAGCCACTTAATTCAGTGGCCAGTTCATGGGTTTTGTAAACTATATGACTGAAGGAATTAAAGTTCTACTGACCTTCTCTCTGTGATATTGGGAGGCCATGCTTATTATATTATAAAGTGATAAAATGAAGTATACAAAACAAGATTTGGGACCAGACCACTCATATCCCAGCTTTACCACTTAACACTGGTGGCCCTGGGGTAATGTAACCTTTCTGACCCCAAGGTTCCCTTTCTGAAAAATATGGGTAGAGATATTATCTGTATCATAGGCCCTTTTGAATATGAAATGAGTTAACCTATGTCAAGACTTGGTGTCTGTTACAGAGATTGCAGTGCCATCATGATGATGATGTTGACGATGATAACATTGTGATCATGATGATGATTCCATGATGATGATGGCTTAATATATGGAATTGACTTGTAGGAAGCACCTTTCTGCATCAAGCTTAAAGATTTCCTTGTTTTCTCTTTTTGTAATCTAACTAGTTATAACATGATACTATTAACATTTATGTTACATGGAGCAAGAGGTACTTTGCTGTCTTACCTCTTTTTCTCTTGTCTATTTGTGTGTGCATGTACGTGTGCATGCGTGGCGTGTGTGTGTGTGTGTGTGTGTGTGTGTGTGTGTGTGCTTGTGCATGTGTGTGCGTGTGTGTGTATGTATGTGTGTTTTCAGAACTAGGGCTAGAACCTAGTGTTGTGGTAAGTTAGGCAAGTGCTGTACAACAAATTGCATTTCCCAACCCCTGCTTATTCAACTTATTTGAAATGCCAAATTGGCATATTTATTGAGGAGAAATCCCACATGTTAGTAGTTAAGATATTTTAACATCTTAAAGCAGTTTTCATTTTGTGTATTTCCAACTTTAGAATTCTTATGACACAACCAGGTTACATTTTGAAACAGACCTGCTCCTTGAATTAGTTGAGTCATTTTATAGAGCAAGTGGAATCTCTCAAACAGAAACACAGCTGCCATCTTGATGGTTGCAGATAACTTGGAGCCTGTTTCCTGTGTGCGCACACTCCTCCAGGCATGGGTAGCTTTGTGTCTACTTGTCTTTCCATGCATCACCCACAAACATAACAAGGGAAGTGAGTCGAGAACTTCATGCTCAACTCACCTTTCCATGCTAGGAGTTGGTCCTACTTGAGCATGTACAGATTTTGTGAGTGTTGTTGCAGTCTCTGTCAGTTCATATGTGCAGCTGTCCTGCTGTGTCCAGAAGACCAGGTTTCCTTGGAGTTATCAACTGCTTCAAACCCTTACATTTTTTTTTCTGGCTCCTCTTCCACAATGACCCCTGAACTTTGGCAGGAGGGAGTAAGGTATAGATGTCCCATTTAAGGCTAAGCATTCCAAAGTCTCATAACCTCTGACCTTTGCCAGTTGTGGGTCTCTGTGTTAATCACAAATAGAAGCATCTCTGATGAGAGTTGAGAGATGCATTGGTCCATGGGTATAAGAAGAAGCCATTAGAAGTTGGTTTAATACTGTGTCTATTTACTAGACTAATAGTAGGCTCTCCCCTGTGGTCTATGGCCTGTCCAGCCATAAGTTTTTGACTTGCTAATTGTGCCAGTTATGGGTTTCATCTTGTGAAGTGGGAGTAAGAGAATTCCTAAAAATAATATTTCACATCTTTTCTCTCATTTGTGCACGTTAGCTTTGAACTTTCAGATATGCCATTTGGAACAGGAAGGGTTAAGTGCCAAGATCCTCTCTAACTCTATTGTTACTTTCTACTTAAGGATTAGAAAAATAAAGTTTGATAGTGCATGAAAATAGCCTAACATCACTAGTTTCTAAATAGCATAGTTCTGCTTTGAATCTAGGCCTATATGACCTCAAAGGCTGTGGGCTTAACATTCTAGCCCAGATGCCTGCTCATTTCATTATCAAACTTCTCCACCCCATAGCCCTACTTCTCTGCTCTAGACCAGGAGTGATTTATTCAAGCCAGGCATCCCAGATTCTGTGGTTTGTCTTGTAGGGTGACCAAGGTGTGTTGAAATGACCTCATGGGAATATGCATTTGAGGTGAAAGAGATTGAAGTTGAGGTTGTTACAAAGAGGTAGGCTTAAAAGTCACAGGCATTATTCAGTGTCAGTAGGGTATATCAGTATTCAGTAGGGTAGCCTAAATAGACTATGTCAAAAGCTGAAATTGGCTGCCTTCATTTGGTCTGTAATTTAGGTGGTGGATTAGAACTGATAACGTATGTTTTTGTATAGCTACCATGTAGAAACCATTATTTCACTTGTATGAGTGATCTACAAGTTCCACAGAAATTGTGTTGAACCTAAATTAAATTAACATTCCCCATATGATGCTAATATCACTTCTTGGATATCTTATTTATTTGGTAGATGGCTATTGATTTAGGATCAAATAGAAGACATTAAGTCCTGTAGTTTTAAAGAGAATTTTCTTAAAAGGTGTGTTCTATTATGAAGTCAGCTATGGAGGAACCTGAAACTATTTTCTGATGACACCCAGTTCCCAATCTAATTTTAAAAAAAAACAGTTTGTATCATTTTCTCAGCAAATTCCAATGCTCTTTTTCAGATTTGATATAAAAATGTTAAATGAGTCTGATCATTTCTTGTAAATAATTTTGAGTAAATTGAGAGCATGTCGCTACACAGTGTTTTGGGCAGTATGGATAGAGTATTATCTTTTCCTTGATGTTGAATTAAACAAGAATACGCAGAAAGCACTTAAAATGTGTGGGATTCTTATAATCTATAGTCTCAAACTGTATTGAGGCAATTTTGTAGACCCAATATTCATAAAAAGGTAAAGAAAATAATGATTCAAAGTAAATTTACAGAAAGCCCAAAGGAATGAATAACTGAATAATAAGAGGTTTTCATGGTTGTGTTGTGGTCAGTGACATTTCTCATAGAAATCACTGAGGACTAGTAGTTGTCTGTAAATCCCTTTTGTCTTTATTGAAAAATGACTCAACTCCATCTGTCTATAGTGATTTTTCAAGGCTGTAAGTCTATGTAAGAAAGAGTGAAATTAAAGCCCATGTTTTCAGCCCAATCCTGCTCCTGATTAGTTAGAGGAAGATGGGTAGGCCATCTAGACATCTAGACAAGGTCCCTCACTTGCTCATCATCTAATGTACCTTGTGGAGTTGAACTTGAGCAACATGTCGTAATGTCATTTGTTGTCTCTTGACTTGCATCCTCAAAGCTAACTAGCTGTGGCTAGGAGGCCAACTTGATGAGAGTCCTTTGTCAGCAGTCATCATAAATGGTCAGCTTTTATTCTTGACATTAATCCTCTATACACTGTGTGAAATAGAAGCTGCTGAAGATCATGTTTAGTTTTGTGTTCTTACAAAGTAGAGATAGAAGACTTATTCTTTGCTGTAGCGTGTATTCGCTTCCCCATAAGAAAATGTCTACTCAAGTTTGGCTTCAGTACTGTTTCTCTCCTAAATGGATGGATAGAAGGATCATCTTAATAGTTCTTTTCTCTTGTTCCCAGACATCTTTTTTTTTTTTTTTTTTTTTTTTTTTTTACAGAAAGGCAATTATATTTTTCCTTGTGCTGGATTTGGGTCTTATTATTGTTTAATTCTCTACAGCATTTATCTCTGGAAAAAATAAGCCTTAAATTGAGGTTAAAATAAATTTAAGAAGTAAGAACTGCAAAGCTCCCCTACATAATTAAAAACAACAACAACAAAAAAACAAAACAAAACACAAATGCATCGCCAATAGTCTTAGAATAAAAATGATCTACTGCCCCCTTGTGGTGGAAGTATATTTTTCCCCAATACAACAGAACTAGAGAACTATTTTAGGTTCCCTCACCCCAAAATTTTGTCCTTTACAATGAACATAAAGTATTTATGGACATAATTTTTAACAATTTCTCCTTGATTATTCTTCCCTATCATTAAATGAAAAGAATCATGTCTTTGAGTGTTTTCTCCCCTCTGCGTGAGGTATATCTAAGAATCTAGTTACCTAGATTCTTATGACAAATGTTATAGGAAACCAAGCCAAATTTCATTCCCATCGCTTTGCTGTGGACCATGTTGCATCAGGCGCATGTTAACACTTGGAATTATCTTACTGGTCCTATAAAAGTCATATCACACAACCAAAGGAAAATTTTTGTAGCCATAAAACCAGGAACATTTGAAACACCATGTACAAGAAACTTTAGTGGTAGCATAATTATCCACATAGGTGTAAGTGCTTTTGGGGTTTAATTCTTTTCTGTTTCTACCACTTTGAATATAAAACAAGATCTTTAAACCAATCCAGATATGCGGTGGACCACCTATCTGATATATGGACCAAAGAGGCCATTTTAATGTTGTCTTTATTATAGTAAAAGCTGGGATAGGGACACATGGTCAGCCATTTCCTCTCCCGGTCTAATGGCTTAGTGAATTCATTCTTCTAAGCTGGCGAAAGTAGTAAGTTTTCTGGAATTCCGAATAGTTTTCATGTTTGTATGCTTAGAGAAGTCCACTTTACCCATTACATTAGGTTTGGTCATGCTCTATGGCTGACAGTGCAAGAAGAAAACTGCTGGAAAGTCATAGCTAGTTTGTGTGCAGGTTTTTTCACTAGTACTATTTTCTATTAAAAGTCATGCTTTTCCTATTTTTACTCTCTGTCAGTTTCATGTCCACGTACAGTGCATTTTAGTCATTTAACGCCCACTTCCTTTTATTAATTTTCTATTTTGAGATTGTAATATAGTTACAACATTTCCTCCTTTCCTTTCCTCCCTTAGCAGCCCTCACCCATTTACCTCTCCTTGCTCTCTTTCAAATTCATAACTCTTCTCTCATTAATTGCTGATGCACACGTGTTCCCACACATGTGAGTGTGCACACACACACACACACACCTAATATTAATCAGTCTATACGATGTTACTTGTATGTGTGCTTTCAGAGTTGACCCTTTGGTATTATATAACCCATTGGTGTGCTTTCCCATGGGGAAAACTATTTCTTCCATCATTGCTTACATCTCTAGTGTTAGGTCATGCTGGTCATTGCTATGCTTCATAGGTGTCATAGCTGGAGAGGACTGTTGCTCACTTCTCTTTTGGAAGCTTGCACAGTGCCTCCTGATACCATGAAAGCTAGTCCTCAGGGAAGAGACTTTAGTTACAGCTCAGTCATCTCTGAGCCATGGCTCTGAAGGGCCTGATGTCTTCAGCAGTAGAGACTTACCTTCTGTCTCTCATGGTAAAACCAAGGACACCAATAACAGTCTGTCATGTTTTGGGAGTCTCTTGGACAACTCTGACTCACAGCTCAAGAGAGGATTTCTCATGCCTGGTGTCAGTGGATGGTCTTTGATTCTTGGAGGGAGCATTGTCATCCCAGATGGGAAAATTTCATTTAAACTGTGTATGTATTTATACACCAACTTACATGTGTTAGGTATTTTTAGATAGATAATATTATGATTCTTTGTGGCCTTTTCAGACATCATACTTCTGCCTCTCTCTCCTCTCTTCTGTATTTGTCTCCTTCTCTCTCCCTGAGTACCCTCCTCCTTTTCTCATTTCCCAGGTCAGATCACCTATCCCCTGCTGTTCCGTTCCTCCCATACTGGCAGTGGTCACTTTTTACTTCCTTGTTTGTGCAGTTACTCCAGTATACGTACTAAGAGCCTCGAATGAGAGAGAAAAATGAAACATTTTTCTTTCTGTGTCTGGATTACTTCAGTCAGTGTTATCATTTCTAGTTCCATCTATTAATCTGAAGATTTAATTTTTTCTTTTAGCTGAATAGTTTTCCATAGTGTATATGTACTACATTTTCATTATTCACCCATTCATTGTAGGCCATTTAGGTTGTTTTCATTTCCTGGCTATTGTGAATGAGCAGCCATGAGCATGGCTTAGCAAGCATCCATGGTTAGGATGCTGTTGAGTCCTTTGGGTATATTCCAAAGAGTGATACAGCTGGGTCATATGGTAGATTTGTTTTTAGCATTTTGAGAATTCTCCACATCATTTCCAGAGTAGGTAGACTAATTTGCAATCTGGCCAACTGGATGAGGGCTTCCTTCCCTCCTACACCCCCTCCAGTGTTCATTGTTGCGTATTTTGTTGATTTTTCCATTATAACTGGGATAAGACAAAAATCTCAGTTATTTTTGATATGCATTTCTCTAATTGTTGAGGACTAGGAACATTTTTTGAGCTATTTCTTAGCCACCACTGTTTTTCTTTGTTTAATAAACCTCTGTTCGAGTTCCAGGCCCATTTTGTGAATGAGTCAGGGTGATTTTTTTTGTTTGCTTGGTTGACTTTGACTTTTATTTTCTAGTTCTTTATAAATTCTAGATATTAGTCTTCTATCAGATGTATAAATGGCAAAGATTCTCTCCCATTCTCTTCTCATGTTTGGTTGTTTCTTTAGGTATGCAGAAGCTTTTTGGTTTTATGAAGTCCTGTTTGTCAATTGTTGTCTTAATTCTTCAGCAAATAGGGTCTAATAGGAAAGTTCTTTCCCACACCTATATTGGGTAAAGCAATGCCTTTCTTTTATTATAGCACTTTCAGGCTTCACATTTAAGTGTTTGATCCATTTGAAGTTAGTTTTTGTGGAAGGTGAGAGATACTCATCTGCATCTGGACATCCAGTTTCCCCAGCACCATCTGCTGAAGGTGTTTCCTTTTTTTCAGTGTGTGGTTTTGGCATCTTTGTCAAATATTAAATGGCTAGAGTTATGTGTACTCATGTTTGGGTCTTGATTTGGTTCCATCAGTCTGCACAGTCTCCATGTCTGTTTTTGTGCCTATGGCTCTGTAATATATCTTGAATTCTGGAGTGGTTATATTGTTAGGATTATTGTTTGTGCTAGCTATTATTGTGGCTATCCAGTGTGTTATCTGTATCCATATGAATTTTAGGATAGTTGTTTCTATTTCAGTGAAGAATGAGATGGGGCTTTAAAAAATAGGATTTCATTGAATCTGTAAGAAGTTTTTAATAAAATGGTCAGTTTCACAATACTAATTTGACCAATCCATGAGCCTTGACTATCTTTCTATCTTCTAGTCACTGGAATCTAGTATATTTTTCTCTTTCTTTAAAGTTCAAAGTTTTCATTGTAAAGTTCCTTTACCTTGTTGATTAGTTTTATTCCTGGTTATTTTATTTTCTTTGAGGCTATTGTGAATAAAGATATATTCATGATTTCTTTCTCTGTATGTTTGCTAATGGTTTGTGCTATTGGTATGTGTTAGTTGATTCCATATCCTACTGTATTCCTAGATTTGTTTATAGTGTTCAGAAGTTTTATAGGATAATTTCTGGGATCTCTGATGTATAATATTATGTCATCTACAAAGAGGGATATTTTGATTTCTTCTTTTCCTATTTGGTTCCCTTCAATTCTCTTCTTTTGTTTTATTCCAGCTAGTTCATCAAGCACAGTGTTGAAAAGGAGTTGGGATAGTGGAGAGCCTAGTCTTTTTCCTGACTCCTGTGAGATTGCTCCTTGATTTTTACCATTTAGGGTGATGCTGGCTGTGGGTTCCTCGGATAAAGCCTTTATTATGTTCCCTCTAGTTCTCCACTTTTCTGGGACTTTTATCATGAGACCATGTTGGATTTTGTCAAAGGCTTTTTCTTCATCTATGTTTATTATCTTGTGTCTTTTTGTTTGTTTTGTTTTGTTTTGTTTTGTTTGTCAAGACAGGGTTTCTCTGTGTAAATTTGGTGCCTGTCTCGTAGATCAGGCTGGCCTCAAACTCACATATCTGCCTGACTCTGCCTCCTGAGTGCTGAGATTAAAGGTGTACAGATTAAAGACCGCCAGCGATCTTGTGTCTTTTGTCTTTAAATTCATGTGTGTAGTTTGTTACATTTATTGACTTGTATGTAGAACTATCCCTGAATTTCAAGGATAAAGCCAACTTGGTTATGGTGAATAATCTTTTTGGTATACACCTGTATGTTGTTGTAAGTATTTTATTGAATGTTTTTAAATCTCTGTTTATTAGTGAAAATGGCCTGTAGTTTTTTGTTGTTGTTGTGTCTTTATCTGACTTTGGCATTAGAGGGATACTGGCTTCATAAAAGGATTTTGCGAATGTTTCTTCTCTTTCTATTTTTGAATAATTCAAGAAGAACTGGCTGGCTGTTTTAAAAGTCTGACAGTGTTCTATGAATCCATGTGGCCTTGTGCTTAATTCCTAGGAAAGATTGATTGATTGATTGATTACTATTTTTGTCTCCTCATTTGTTATATTCCTGTTTAGGATGTTATTCTCGTCTTGGTTTAATTTTGGTGGTTTGACTGAATCTAGAAATTTACCCATTTCTTTTAAGTTTTTCAGCTTAATGAGTACAAGTTTTTAAAGTATTCTCTTATAATATTCTGAATTTCTTTGGGTTTCTTGTGATATTGCCCCAATCATTTATGATTCTGTTAATTTGAGTCCTCTCTTTCTTTCAGTTAGTTGGATCAAAGATCCATGAAGCTTGTTCATCTTCTCAAAGAATCAACTCTTAGATTTGTTGATTCTTTGGATTTTTCTTTGGTTTTATTTGTTTTTTTTTCCACTCTAATTTTTATTATTTCTTGTTGTCAACTGGGTTTGGATTCCGTTTATTCTTATTTTTCCAAAATTTTAAGTTGCTTCATTAAGTCATTTATTTGTGCTCTTTCTGACTTTTAATGTAGGCACTTAAAACTATACATTTCCCTTGTTGGACTGTTTTCAATATGACCCAGTGGTTCTGTTGTGTTTCATTTAGTTCCAGGATTTCTTTCCTTATTTCTTCTTTAACCCATTCATCATTTACTACTGAGTTGTTTAATCTACATGAATATTTATTAGCAATTTGCTTGCTGTTTGTTTTAAGTTTTATTGAATTATGGTCAGATAGGATACATTGAGTTATTTCAATCCTTCTGAAATTATGGTATGTTTTAGAAAAGCTTCCATTTGCTATGAATAGAATGTATGCTATTTGTTTTTTAGGCTGAATCTGGAGATATCTGTTAAGTCCATATAATCTTTGATGTCATTATTTTGATGTTTGTTTATTTTTGCCCAGTTTTCCTGTGTATTATACAATAGTAGGTGTTTTCAGTACTCTACTTTAATGGGTCTATATTAACCTCTGTCTTTAATTCCAGAAGAATATTTTTATGAAATTGGGTGTACCAGAATTTTATGCATATGTATTTAGGATAGCAGTGCCATCTTGGCTAATTGTTCCCTTAACTAGAATGAAGTGTCCTTATTTATCTCTTTCTATTAGTCTTAGTTTGGAATTTATTTTGTCTGCTTTTAGGATGGTGAAACCAGCTTGCTTCTTTGTCCCATTAGATTGGTGTACTATTGTCTACTCTTAGATTTTAAGGTGCAGATGAATTTCTAAATGATCTTATTAAATAAAAAACACAGAGCCAAATATAGGGGCGAATGCCTTAGAGAGATCAGGGAAATAGGGAAAGCTAGCCAACCTTACCTCACCAACTTTGCAGCTTTCAAATGTGAGTTACTTCCTGTCTATCTGTGTCTACATGCCTTGTTGTTCTGCTACCTGATTTTCTCTCTGTGTTCAGCTACATCGCTTCCTCTTCCTGCCCAGCTCTGCCACATCCTGTCTACTGTACAGACCTACAGACCTCCATGGTTGATTAGTGTTGGAATTTAAGGCATGTGCCACCACACCTGGCTCTGTTTCCAATGTGTCCTTGAACACACAGAGATCTTGCCTGACAAGTGATAGGATTGAAGGTGTGTGTTAACATTGCATGACTTCTGTATTGTGGCTGGCCTTTTCCTCTAATCTCCAGGCAAGCTTTATTAAAGAACAAATAAAATAGCACCACATTTCCCCTTTTTTTGTCTAATAAAAAATAAAAAATAATTTAAAAAGTTATAACTAGTATAAAAAAACTATATATAAGTACAATAACTATATATAATATATACAAGCAATAAGTACATCAACAATGTCTAGTCCATTTGCATTTGACAAATTCAGCGAAAATATTCCATCATCCTATTGTGGTGAGTCCAAAATGTACCTGTCCTTCACTTTCTATCCTATCTTGTATTACCAACAGAAAACTATCTTATAATGTCTTTCAAACTTATACACTTAACGCCTCTTAGTGAGTTTCTTTTCTGAATTTCTTAACAAGGAAAACTATAACTATCTAATCCTCAACTCCCTCAGACACCCGAGAAGGAAATCATATTACCTAGTAAAACAGGAAGTGCAAACTTCCAGAAAATGTGAGTTATGACAGAAACAGCCAGCTTCCTGGACAGTCGCCCAAGGTTTCTCTGCAGTGCTGGGGCATCATCTTTGGCCTACAGGCTTAGCATATCTGACAGACTCATTTATGAAACAGGGTGTATGCAAGGCCTACAGCTCGATCCCACATTTGGTGCAAATATTCCATGTACCAGATAAACTTGAATTCTGCCAGTGTCATGTCATGATTCAGGATTTTAAATTCTGGAAATTGCTGGTGTTTTTGGAATTTGGCTTCTCATTCTTCTGGCTTGTGGGTGGCTTCATCTCTTTTATTAAGTGCCAGTCTACCATTGAGAGGCCAGACTCCATCATCCCAGTTACTCCTCCAAGAATAACTGTTTCAGCTACTGTTCCACTGCACACCAGAAGCCATCGGTCCACTGCCTGTTCAGCTGCCTTTCAAGAAAGGGGCACTGTACCTTTTCCAGACTGCAAAGCCACTTCAGCAATGATGCCATATTGTCCTGGCCTCACAGGTTGCCTGTTGCCAAAGCTGCAATCACACTTGTCTTGGCAAGGATCGGTAGTCCCCTTTGTGTGTGTGTGTGTGTGTGTGTGTGTGTGTGTGTGTGTGTGTGTGTGTGTCCTGCTTGTCCATTTTGGTCAGCAGTTGATGCAAGGGCACTTTCTTGCCCAGTGGTTAACTTTTGCCACAGTGAAAGTTAACTCCATGTGTAGTTTCTTCAATGCCCATATCTTCTCTGAAGTAGATTGGTGCTGCCAGGAGCAGACATGTCTCATAGTCATAAAAAAAAAAGGAAAAAAAAAATCTGTTATTAAAACATCTTAAACGCCATATTCTGTAGCTCTCTGAAGGGTTTAAAGATGACCTATATATCTAAAATATATATCTCTGCTTGACCTTGAAAATATTCCTATTATGATTACAAGTTCGATTGTAATGTCTAACTATTAACTTGCATTTCTTTGTATCCTAATTAGTTGGTAATAAAACTTTCAAGGATTAGCAAATTGCATTACGTTGTTAAATGAACTTTATAGGTACAATATCTTAAACAAGATTAGAAATATATATACAGCATTTTCTAACAAAATCAATCTCAAATTTGTATCAATGTAAAATATTTAAAACTAGTAGTTGCTTTCTAAAAGTAGATACAATAATCTACATTTTTATCTGTATCATATCTATATCCTCTCTTTTTTCTTTTCAGAGTAGATTCAATGTTCTACCCTTTATTTTGTCATTTCTATATCCTTTTTAATAGTAGATTCAACAATCTATCTCTTATCTATATCTTCTTTTTTCCTTTCTTTCTTTTCTTTTTTCAAACAAGAACCTTAAATATAAATTCCTTTGTTTAGTCTTTTCCCTGACCATTAACAATAACAACTTGTAACCAACCATCCTAAATAATGACAATTATCTAAAACCCATAGAAAAAACAAAAACCACCCGCCCCACCTCTTGGGAATGAGGGCATTGTGTTCTTAAAACTGCTTCCTGCTGTTTGTGGGCAAAGGCATCTTTAGGGCATCCTGAAAAGAAAAATTTAGGGTTAATTGTCAAGTTCTGAGAGAGTTTGCTATATCATTTGTTGTCCAGGCTCTGCATAATGTGAAAGTGCAGGGCTTATCTCAAGTCCTCGCTCAAATAGTCTGTGAACCTGGATCATCTCAGCTAGCCATCTCGAAATTGTCCCGAGCAGTTTGTAGTCCAAAGTTGATCTTTGGGTGATGTTTCAGCTTAGTGGTATTATTATTGTCCATGTAAAATCATCATGTGGGACCCCATCATCTTTCTGGAGACTTCAAATTTGCTGTTATTCCTGGTCATGATTCCCTGCAGAAAACTGATAGAGACTCCAACACAAAAACATGTATAGGCAGCTAAATGAAGCCTTTTTATTTCTAGAATTAGTACTATATATGACCATTAATATCATGACAAAAGTTTAATATATATGTATACATATATCTAAATCTTATAAATTTTTATATAAATTCATACCTTAAGAAAAGTTTAAAGAATCAAAATAGAACTAACGAATTGAGAGATAAGTGGCAATAGAATAGTCCCTTAATTTTGATTTTCTTCTGTCCCATATCAGATGGCTCTTCTGACATGATACAGAGATTTTGCATTTTCCTTTTAACAAATATGCTTGGGTTTAGAGAAGGAGAGAGCCATTCTCCAACTCCAAAGCAAGCTTTAATTTTTAATTGCACTGGGACTACATAAAGACCATTTGTGTTAAGTGTTTGTAGAGAAGAGCAGAAACAAACATTTAGGAAGACTTATGAAATTTTATATGTGATATACCAATAGCCCAATTTACTCTTTTTCTTGGGACATTTTTTTTTCTGGATGTTTTGTCCCTTTTCTTCAGATGTCTCACTTGTCCAGTGTTCTTCAGATTCCTTAGCCTTCATTCTCCTGAAAGACAAAAAAACAAAAACCCTTCCCCAAGCCTAACTTTGGGGAGGTTCCCTTTTGGTAAGTTATATCTGATTAAATGAAAAGCATTTGTTGTATAAGTTAATTTAAATTGGATGTTCATGCTGGTTTATGAACTATTATTACCTCTTCTAATTAAGAGGTTTCTCTTGTTCAAATTGAATCTTTATCAATTTTGATGGTATCCATAGCTTTTCTTTTCCTGTAGAAACAAAATCAAAACCTTGTCCCCATATCCTGGTTTCCATTCTAAGGTCAGCACATCCTTAAAATTTATAGGCTGATTTAATTCTGCAGTTTTTTTCTGTTATACAATGTCTCTCTGCAGCTGTTGTTTCTTTCTCATTAGCATTGAGAAAATTCAGAGTTAATAGAGCATTATGTAATCTATTTCTAGGGGTTTTTGTTACCCCTTTCTATTTATTTAGCATATCCTTTAGAGTTTGATTTGATCTTTCTATAACTGCTTGGCCTGTAGGATTATGTGGTGTACCTGTAATATGCTTTATATTATAATAAGCAAAAAACTGTTTCATTTTACCAGAGACATATGCTGGAGCATTGTCAGTTTTAATTTGTGCAGGTATACGCATGATGGCCATAACTTCTAGCAAATGAGTGATTAAAGAATCAGCCTTTTTAGAACTCAAAGCAGTTGCCCATTGGAAATCCTGAATAAGTATCAATGGTGTGGTGTACATATTTCAATTTTCCAAATTTTGCAAAGTGAAACACATCCATCTGCCAGAAATCATTCCTCTGAGTACCCTTTGGGTTACATCCTGTCAGTAGTGAAGTCTGATTGTTAAAAGAACAAGTAGGACATTTCCTTGGCTTGTTGCCAGGTTATGGACAAATCATTTTTTAAACCTTTACTATTGACATGATGTTATTTATGAAATTCTGAGGCCTCCAGTATATTTCCCATCAATAGTTTATCAATCTCATCATTACCTTGTTCTAGAGGGCCTGGCAGACCCTTATGGGATCAGATGTGAGTTATATATAAAGGATACTTCCTATTCCTGATTATATCTTGTAACTGAATAAATAACAAAGTTAATTCTGAATCATCGGGGATAAATTCTGCAGTCTCAATATGTAAGACCACTCTTTCAACATACTGAGAGTCAGTAACTAAGTTGAGAGGTTCCAAAAAACCCATCAATACCAACAGAATAGCATATAATTCTGATTTTGAACTGAACTATAAGGGCTTTGAACCACTTTAATTAAATTTTCTGACTTGTAACCTGCTTTTCCTTGTTTGTTTGCGTCTGTATAAAATGTACAGGCTCTAGATATGGGTGTTTTCTGAACAATGTGAGGCAGAATCCAATCAGTTCTCTTTATAAGTTGAATTCTATCACTTTTGGGATATTTGCCGTTAATCTTTCCCAAAAAATTACTGCAAGCTCTTTGCCAAGGTTCACTTTCTGCCCATAATTTATCAATGTCATCCTTAGTTAAAAGGTACTACAATTTCTGCTGGATCTATTCCTGCTAATTGATGAAGTGTCAATTTTCTTTTTAAAATCAAGTCAGATCTTTTCCACAGAAGTTTTAAATTTTTTACTCTGTTTATTTTGTAGAAATATCCATTCCAATATAATATCTTGCCCCTGCATTAAAATTCTTGTAGGAGAATGGTTTGAGGGTAAAATATCCAAAATGCATTCAAGCTTTCAATCCACACAATCCACATGTCCTTCCTGTACTTTCTTTTCCACCATGGCCAGTTTTCACTCAGCTCAGCTGATAATTCTCTTGGACTTTTTAAGTCCTTGTCACCTTGTAAGGTTTTGAACAGATTACTCAGTTCATCATTTTTTACCCCAACAAGAGTTCATAGATGGGAAATGTCTCCAAATAATCTCTGAAAGTCATTAAGAGTCTGTAGTCAATCTCTCCTAATTTGCACCTTTTGGGGTCTAATTTTTTGTAGACCTATTTTATATCCTAAATAATTAATAGAATCTCCTCTTTGTATCTTTTCAGGAGAAATTTGTAATCCCCAACAAGGCAAAATTTTCTTTACTATTGACATTTTTACTTTACTTCTTCAAACATTCTAAGTTATCTGCATTTGAATCAGCTAGTAAAATATCATCCATGTAATGATAAATTATAGATTTAGGAAATTGTTTACGTATTACATCCAATGGCTATCATACAAAATATTGGTACAGGGTTGGGCTATTTAACATTCCCTGTGGGAGAACCCTCCATTGATATATCTTAACTGGTTGACAGTTATTATAGTAGGCACTGTGAAGGCAAATCTTTCTCTGTCTTTTTCTTGTAAGGGTATTGAAAAGAAACGGTCTTTTAAATTGATAACTATAAGAGGCCATCTTTTAGGTAACAGAGTAGGCAAAGGAATTCCAGATTGTAGAGAGCCCATTGGCTGAATTACTTTGTTAATTGCTTTTAGGCCTGTTACAATTCTCCATTTACCAGATTTCTTTTTAATAACAAATACAGGAGAATTCCAAGGGCTGGTTGATTCTTCAATATGCTGAGCATTTAACTGCTCTTGTACCAGCTCTTCTAAAGCCTGGAGTTTCTCTGTTGTTAAAGGTCATTGCTGGACCCATACAGGCTTGTCTGTTAACCACTTTAAAGGTAGAGCTGTTGGTGTCTTTGAAAGATTGGCAGTTGTGCCCTGTTCTTGTACAATCTGGATGTCTGGTGACTGCTCTTTATAATACCTCCTAATATTTCTCTCAGAAACTTGTGTTAGTTTATGGTTTGTTTCTGACATTGGAGGAATGTTAATCTGGATATTCCATTGTTGTAATAGATCACAGCCCCATAAATTCATGGTTATATTAGCCACATATGGCTTTAATTTTCCTCTCTATCCTTTTGTCCCTATACATTCGAGCCATCTTGCACTCTGTTTCACTTGAGATAATGTTCCAGTCCCTAACAGATGAACATTTACCTCCTGAGGAGGCCAATTTGGATGCCAAAATTCTGGTGCAATTATTGTACTGTGTCTACCAAACCTTCCAAGAGAATGTCATTTATTCATATTTTTAATTTTGGTCTTTGTTCGTTTATAGAAGTTTGCCTTAAAAATTTGCTTTATAGTTTCTCCTAAAGTTCCTATTCTGTTATAGCTGTTCTATCATCCTGACTGATTCAAATAGGCATTTTGGTTATTTAAATTACTCTGAGAAGAGGTTTCTTCTATGATGGCAGAAAAAGTCTGAACTGAATTTTCACTGGGGGCTGGCATGAGGCCCCTCAGGGAGTTTGTTGACAGCAGAAGCAAAGGATTACCTTGTCTGTCCTTTGATGATCGACATTCCTTAGTCCAGTGTTTTCCTTACCACACCTTCTGCATAATCCAGAAGGGAGAGGCATTCTGTTGCCATTGTTCCTTGAATAAACATTCTTTCTAAGAATGCCCTGTTTACACTCCTGTGGTGGTATTGTGTTCCCCAAAATATTTGTGTACTCTAATAAACTTATCTGGGGTCAGAGAACAGAAAAGCCACTAGACACTTAGAATAGGCAGTGGTAGCACACGCCTTTAATCCTAGCATTCCAGAGGCAGAAATCCATCTGTTCAAGGATACAGCCAAGCATGGTGACTCACACTTTTAATCCCAGAAAGTGAGCCTTTAATCCCAAGGAGTGATGGTAGAAAGCAGAAAGGTATATAAGGTGTGAGGACCAGAAACTAGAAGCATTTGGCTGGTTAAGCTTTTGGCTGGTTAAGCTTTTGGCTGGTTAAGCTTTTAGATGGTTAAGCTTCAGGCTTTCGAGCAGCAGTTCAGCTGAGAGCCATTGGGATGAGGACACAGAAGCTTCCAGTCTGAGGAAACAAGACCAGCTGAGAAGTTGGCCAGGTGAGGTTAGCTGTGGCTTGGAATTTAAGGCATGTGCCACCACACCTGGCTCTGTTTCCAATGTGGCCTTGAACACACAGAGATCCTGCCTGCCAAGTGATAAGATTGAAAGTGTGTGCTAACATTTCATGACTTCTGTGTTGTGGCTGGCTTTTTTCTCTGATCTCCAGGCAAGCTTTATTTTTTTTAAAGCACAAATAAAATATTACCACATTTCAGCACAAATAAAATATCACCACATTAAGGTGGTTCCTATTTTTACATCTAAGTTATATTTCTTGTAGACAACAGATGTATGGAATTTGTTTCTTGATCCTTTCAGCCAGTCTGTGTCTTTTGATTGGGGAATCCAGGCCATTAATATTTAAAGTTACTATTGAAGTGTGTTTGTTGATTACAGTCATTCTGTTGTTGATATGTGGTGTTGTTTGTAACCTCAGTAGTACACTGTCGTTTAGTAATTATAACTTTTCTTTTCTTTTTCCACAGTGTCTTGGCTATGCTTATACCCCTCTTCAGTCTTGCTGTATTTTCTTTTGGTTTGATTTGTTGAATACATTTTTTAGGCTTGTTTTTAACATGGAAAGTTTTTCTTTCTCTTTCAATTATGGCAGATAGTTTTGCTGGGTATTTGTTTAGGTTGGTCATCATGGTCTTTCAGGACCTGGAAGGTGTTGTTCTAGGCTGTTTTGGCTTCTAAAGTTTCCATTGAGAAACCAGCTATCATTCTGAAAAGTTGCCCTTTATATGTGATTTGTGTTTTTTTCTCTTGCAGTTATCTATACTTGTCTCATTTTGTAAACTTAGTGCTTTAACTGTGATATGTCGTGGGCATCTTCTTTTCTAATCTTGTCTTTTTGGTGCTCTGTAATTAAGATATAATTGCATCACTTTCCCCCTTCTCTTTCCTCCCTCCAATCTCCCTTATAACCCATCCTCTGACACCCTTCACTTCCTTTCAAGTTGGTGGTTGCCTTTTATTTGTTATTGTTACATGTACTGATTTTTAAAGCATCAGTTCTTTTGTAGACTGAAATGACTAGATGATTACCTGGGAGTTTTTTGTTCTGCCCCTTGAAATTCAAGATGTCCAATAAACTCTTAATAGGTGGCTTGTTAATTGTTAACACTTTAATAATCTTGAAACACACCAATGAATGTTACCATTCACATTATGCTTTGCCTTCCCCCACCTCTGACTGCCCAGGTCATATATAAATAAGAGTATGTATGCAGGAAGATTTCAAAGAGAGACACTTTAAGTGTTTTCACCGCAGATAAATATATGAGGTGATAAATGTGTTAATCAACTCAATTTAGTCATTTTATAAGGTGAAAATATGTTAGAACAGCATATGCATATAAAAAGGACAATCTTCTTATGCCAACACAATAGTTACTATGAACTCTTAAGACAGATTGTAGTAGGCCCAAACTTGCTCATTATATTTGCCTACTGAGGTATCTTTCTAGACAAAACAATGAAAAAAAAAAACTGGCACTTTATAAATTAATAGCCATTTTTAATGTCTACTGGGTTTAGGTCAGTTATTTATTCCTAAGCATTTATATCTTATATCCAATTTGTGTGTGATCATTGTATGAATGAATTGCCTTGTTTTCATAATAAGAGTAGTTTTATGTTAAGGGATTTTTCTTAGACCTATTCATGATAGATTTTGGGAACATGCAATAAGAGTACTCTTAGAAAGGGATTTAATTGCTGTAGCCTTAAAATATAAAATGCATGAGTTTTGTTGCAAGGATACTTTATTGCTTCAATCATCATAAAAAAAGATATCATGAAAAATTATACTAGGACATTGAGATAATTTATGTTTCATCACTATCATAGTAAACATCTCCATGCATAAAGCTTTGCCCAAGTTTAGATTATTTTTCCAAAATAGATTCCTAGTTCAGAGACAAAAGTTATGAATATTGCCAGATGGCTTTGTAGAAAGGCTGTATTTAAGTTATATTTCTATAATGTGTCTAATGCCTGCATCTCTTTATTCTTAACAGATTTAAGGATTTTTACTTGAAAGGACCATACACCGACACCTCTTTTTATTTGGCAGTTTTAATTGTTAAATATATTAGTCATTTTAATTTTCTTTATGAACTATATTTAGTTTTTTTGTATATTTTTATATGAACACTTAAAATATTTTAAGGACCAACTGGCCTCTTTCCACAGAATTAAAAAAAATAAATTTATCTTGCTAATCATTCTTCATTAAACTCAGCTTACCCATACGAGAAATAGAAATCACCAATTTGCCAGTCATTGTCTACAGTCTAGATCTCTCAGGCTTCTGACTGTTCTGCCTCCAGAGTGCCTGCTGAGACGTGGCAGAATTCAATAGGACAGTTGTTTACATGACTCTATATCCTTCAAGGCTAGTTACTTGAAAGATAACATGAATTCACAAACTCCTGGAATAATACAAACCTCAAAATTTGCTTCTTGGTCATAAGTGAATTGTTCTTGTTACAGTTGTAGCTAAAACAGTAATTATACTTAATTATACAGTCAGTCACATTTGTCATAACATGGCTTTCCCCCATGTCCATGTATACGTATAGGCATATGTGTTATATATGTTACATATATATGTAAACACAGAGAAGCTTTTTATTTTGTAATCATAGCTACTGTTTTTCCCCTTCAGTTTACATCTATTATATTTACTCTTAGAAAATCTTTCTCAGGACAAACAGTAGTCAGATTGGAGACCCTAGACAGCCTCTATGCCTTACTGATAGAAGTACAAGAATCATTGCTGCAGTGATGTGAAGCTTCTCTCTGAAGTCTAAAGAAAAGAAGAATGTTGGATTTGAGAATTTGTGGAAGAATGAAATAGTGAAATCAAGAGATTCATTGTTTTCAGATCTTGTAATTTGTGAGTCTTCTTGCTAGTTTGCTTCAAAATAACATATCCTGTTGTGAATGTAATAGCAGTAATCCACAGCTGATAGCTAGGAGTATTTCCACCAGCATTTTCTCAACCTTTCACTGTGGAAGAATGTATAGGATATCTTTTTGGACCATTTCCATATGTGTGTAAAGATTATGTTGCTTAGCGTGTGGTTTTGATAGTACCTTTAAAGTTTCATTTATTTTTTTTGTCTTCCTTTCATCTTAGTAACATGACTTTCTCATATAATATCTCATAACTCTCTGGTGAAAAATGACCATCATTGTAGAAATGAAGACTCACAATGTAGTATCTTATCATACACATCCATTACAATATCCAGATTCTCTCTTCCTCAATGTAGCTTTTCTCCATTACATCACATCAGTTTTCTTAAAAGACAGTAACATACAGGCAAGTCATCATTATGCATCCTAGAATGGGTCTCAGCAGATCTGTTCTGCACAGTGTGCTGTCCTATTCTGAACAGATTCGTGCTGTAGCAATGGGTCAAGGCCACTGTATTCTCAAAGCAGTCAGGATAATGATGTGCAGAACTTGTCAGTAGAGTTGTGTATGTTGGAGACTGCCAAACTCATAAACCCAAGCTTCCTTTTCTGATCTTGTGTAGTAACGATTGAGTCTTCCCTTACTGACTAAGTAGGAAGAAAGTTAAATCTGTTGGATTTCTCTTAGGGTAACAATTATTATGCATGCCTTTATATGTGCATAAATATATTGAGAATGTACAATTATGCAAAGTACAGAAGTCATTCTCCAACTTTAATATTAAACAAAATAGATATATGAATATATCTAGATAAATATAAAGAAATTAAATGGGAACAAAAATTAGCACATCTATGTCCAATAAAAATTACCCAATAGATAAGAGCAGGGTTAGATGTTTCTCAGTTTGAACCTAATTTCTTAATGTCTGAAAATCTTAATTTGAAAGAAAATGTGTGTAGAATCTTTTCTATAGCTTCTCTTTTAATATATTTCTATTATTTCAAGTTGAGCATAAAGTCAGAACAATCTACTGTGACCACAAAATATTTTCAGTTAATTTAGTCCTGTTTGTGGTCAGATTTTGGCCTTCAATCTTAATTCTTTGGTATTTTCAATATATTTAATATCAGAAATGGTACTGGCCCAAAACAAAACTAACCAACCAATCAACCAAACAATGGCAAAGAGTTTACATTCAACAGACTTCATATGAAAATAATTAAGATTATCACTGGGTCTCCAAATCACTATCAGTTGGAACTGGTCATCAAAGACATAAACATATAGTTTGAAAGAATATTTCATAGTTCTCAGAAGCATCACTTAGTAAGCCTATGATACCAAATGTTTCATGCAAATGTTAGTAACTGTCCCATTACAAATCCAAGACCATTTGATACTGATGCTTTTGTCAGAATAGTTATTAGATAACAGATACAAAATTAGCCACCTTAAAGATGTGACTATGCACGGATTAGGGTTGAGTGAAAGTAGTGTACATTTCATGTGGTGGCTCACAACCATCCATAACTCAGGCTCAGATCCCTTGGTACTCAGGTTAGGGATGGTTGTGAGCCACCATGGGAACTGAATCTAGGTCCCCTGTAAGAGCCCCAAGTTCTCCTAACCACTGAGCCATCTCTCTAGCCTCATCTAGTTTATTTTATATTACCTTCTCTACATGAAGATTTGGAGACTGTGAATTCTAGAAGCTTTCTTTAACATTTTCAGTCTAATAGAACAAGTTTTGTTCTCCATTCACTTTATTTCAATTTACTTTTAAGAGAAATGCCAAGATTTAGATAAAGAAATGATAAACTAAACGAATTTTAAAAATATAGTCAGCAATGATTGTTTTGAGCTTCAGATATTTGTTTATTTGGGGAACATGCAGAGCTGAGAAATCTTTACAAAATTTTGTAATTGACACTTCTCTTTAAACATGCCTTTCTCTGTGAAGTACTTCTTTGTGCTCTTCAGGCGTGTCATCATTAGAGATAATGGACCTACATAGTTAGAACTTCACAGCTGCTTGGATTAATGATGGCTTGGACTAGGGTTTCATTGGGTAGGATTAACTATGTTTAAATATGGCAAAATGCCATTATAACATTAATGCCAAAATTTAATGAGAACCAGCAGTTAACTTCAAGGACCTTTATAATTTAATATGGGAGCATGATCGTGTTCTCATTATTTTAATGTAGTGTCTATTAAAATAAGTTTATCTTCTTTCTTGGGATTTTTTTTTTACCCAGGCACCATTTGTTGAATGTTGACTGTATTTCTGTCTCTTTTCTGGGGTATTGAGGAGTAAGACCATTTCCCTTCCTGTTGAGAAATTTGAAGGAATGTGAAATAATACTTCCTTAGGAAACTTAAGTATTCTCTTTAGTTTCCTAAGATATGTATCTCCTTCATCTCTTGCTTATTTTTTAAAAGATTTATTTCATGTATATGAGTGTTCTTCCTGCATGAATGTATGTGCACTATGTGTTTACATGGAGGTCAGAAAAAAACCTCAGGTCCCTTGAAACTTGGAACACGGATGATTGTGAGCTACCACGGAAACTGAACCCAGTTCCTCTGCAAGAGCAGCAAGTTCTCTTCGCCACCGAGCCATCTTTCCAGTCCCGTGTAGTTTATTTTATATTAGCTACATTTTCTATTTTTGGGTTGTACTGAAAAATCGAATTTCATATGTATAGGAAAATTGATGATCATTAATTGGATGCTCAGCTAAATGCTATCAATAATGTTGGCGTTGGTATCTGATGGCTGAACCTTACAGAAACAGAACATAGGTTTTGTATAAAATTGCAAGTACAGCAGGTAGCAGATATTTGGTAACTGGATTTTTTCTAGAGTAGTTTTTCTGTGATGAAGGTATATAGTGATAACTTCCAGTAAAATGTGACATTTATGAACATGTCATGTTTCTATGTTTGTAATATAAAATAATGAACTAAACCCAAGCACTTCCTGGTTTTTTTTTTCATAATCTTGTATATATCTATATACAAAGAAATATTAAGACCTTCTAAAGTATGAAATACAAATCACAACCAGAAGGTGGAAGAAATAAAAGATGGCAGAGGAGAAATCGTATCCAATAAACCCTGCTGGAGAAAACCCTCAAGTATTCACTTTGTGATCCAGGCTTCCTGGTGGCTAAAGAAAGAAATAGAACTTGGTGTGGTTTTCTGATAGTGAAACACATACCATCCGTTTGTCGGAACAAGCAAGCCTTCTTAATGTTAATAGGAATGACTTGTCCAGGCAATTTGGATAAGAACTGGTAAAACACGTAATGAATGGTCCTTCCTGAGTTGTTTTTTTTTTTAATAGAAAATTAAAAAAAAATCAATGCACCTAGTTAATTGTTTCATTCATTGGTCTGTAGAGAACCTGGTAGGAATGGTGTTAAAAACAAGACCCATGCTCCCAAAGAAGGGAGTTTGAAACTTCCAGTATATTTATGATAGAGAGAAGCTGATTTTCTTCTGACTGACAGACATTTGAAGCAGCAGAAAGATGCTGCAAAAGGTGGCTGCTAAGGGTAGCATTGTTAAAAACAGGAGAGTATAAATGAAATTTTTGTGGCAGGATGATATTTGAAAGACTGATCTGGCCTCTGGGAAGCTTTACATATGCCAGTTCCCTGTAGCAGGAAGATCTGTCTCTGTTCTGGACAGCATATCCAATTTAGGAAATTATTATTATTTCATCAAAATTAATGTGAACAATTTTTCCTTTGAGGCTGCCTTTTCCATAGGTGATGTTTTCCAGATGGGCTTTGGACAAAATGCTTAATGTTTTATATTCTTTCCTTGAGAAAGGAACTTTTCTGACATCCTCTATTTTCCCTCTTTCTTTATCCCATCCTAGGGAAGAGAACACCAAAAGCCAAGGAGAAGAGAAACAAGAAGAAGAGGAGGAAGTTGACCGAAAGAGCCCAAGAGCAGCACAGTGTCTTCCTAGCTACAGACAGAGCTACCCAATAAAATACAGGCAATAGCGGGGGGATTTTGAGGGGGATTTTGTTGCTGTTGTTTATATTGCAAAAGTGCACAAAGCTACTCTCCAATCCACACTGGTGGACAGCATTCCTGCTGCTCTGACCAGTATCCTTTTTCAGTAACATTGTGAAGGGAAGTGCCCAAGCATGGACTCTGGGTTATTTATGCTTTGATTTGAATCTGGAGCCTGTTATAGCAGGAGCTTGTTGACCTCATCAGTGGGAGCTGAAGCATGTACACTCCTGTGATGAGCACCATGTGTCCTAAGAATCTGCCCCTGGCACAGTGAACTTGTAGGAGGCATGTGGCTGTAGATCACCACTGGAGAGTGCACCCATGCCTACTTTCCTGAAAGAAAATACAGAAGCGGGCAAGCGCTGTTCCCTTGTGACTTTTTGTTTCTCATCTTGTGCATTGTCAAAGACAATTGCGAGTGGAAATAATGCTTAGTGTCACCGCATGATGTTTTCATGATTGGTGACCTTCAAATGATCTTTCAATGAGACTGCTTTTTAGCTAGGGGTATTCTGTGGAAATTCCTACTATATTTCAGCCTAGTGCTTACATGTACAGATTCTGCTGAGCTCCATACAAAGCTCCATACTGTATATTTATGCTTTCTGTGTATAACAAGTCATACCTGATTGATAAGATGTCACTTTGTTCTTAGTGGTTCTTAACTATGGTCTGGTACATGATTGTTCTAATTCTGAAAATTGACAAATGTTTTGTTGCCATTTTGTTTCTTCTGTTTGTATTATTTTGGGTGGGGGTGGGGTAGGCTTGTTTCCAATTGTAAGTTTAGGATAAGCTAGTTTGTACGTAGAGTCAAATGACTGATGTCAGAGTTTCGGGGCAGATAGAACTTCCCCAGTTCGTGTCTCTCTCTCTCTCACACACACACACACACACACACACACACACACACACACACACACACAAACACACTAAGCAGCATGCAGCATCTGGCCATCAGAAGCCAAACTCCTTTTGAGTTCAGAAAGTGATGATTTATGAAACACAGCTGAAAACATGAGGACTTGTGTGCAGTTACTTGTATTTATTACACAGTTTCCAGCTTCATTCTTTCAAACTTAAAGTAACTTGTGACATTCAATGACAGGTTACCTGGCAAAATTTTTGGGTCACTGGGGAAGCTGCTATCCTGAAACCACCTAAGAGATAAAAGAGAAAGTAGGAGGGCTTTCTCCGACTGAGAGTCACACTGTGCATTTCTCTGCTGAGCCAGAATGTCTTCCATTAGAACAAAGAACATGATGGAGGCTTCCCAGCCAATTCACACAGCCATGATTTAAGAATCACCATTGTCCCCTTGGGTCAATCAGTCCTTTGACTTATGAATTGGCAGGTTCTAAATGCTTTATCTTCCTAGCTGATCCAGGGAGAGTTTAGAACAAAAGAAGTTGTTGTAGAGTTTTGAGGAAACAGCCAGAGCAAGGCAATGCCTTTTCCTCACTTTGCATTGGTAAAACTACCTCTTCAGCATTTTTGTTGAGTCAGAAACATCTTGCTGATAAGTATAGATGTCATAAGCTTCATTATGAAAATATTGATGCAAGATAAGCCATATATGAATGTTGTATTCAACTTTAGGGCTTGCACTTAATCCTAAAGTGTTCCCTTCCCTTCATGTCTATTCATACACTATATTCCTATTTACTAAGTGGGGAGGGGTCTTCTTAATATCATACTTCATTGTTAATAAGTCAATGCTTGTTATGTTTCTGGGCTGTTGTTTTTGTGCATTAAAAACTCAAAAATTGCTTTTGGACTATTTTTTACTTTAAGAGTACACTTAAGGGAAGGTGCAATGCTTTACCAACACTATTGTCTACTTGTGATCCATTAAAAACATGAGAGAATATATTGATATAAGTCTAGGATACTCATTTCAGTAAAAATTACTGCACAGTAGTTGAAAGTAGGATTTTCAGAACTAGACTTCCCAAGTCCAAATCTAGCCTAAGAAGACTGAGAGAAATTGTTCTCTCTCCCTGGTTTCTTATCTACATGTAGGACTATGTTTTAAGGACTGCACTAAGAGATGTACTACAGCTCTCCAATCTGAAGTATATTGTATAATGTATAATGTAGTACACTCAACTACGTATCACAAATACTTGAAAAAATTACATTCATACTGAACATGTTTGCTTTTTATCATTCCTTAAACAATGTATTTAGCAACATTTAAACATAACACTTGCACATATTAGGTATTTTTGATAATTTTTAGTGTGTGGGAAGTTTATACACATAGTAAATTATGTAGAAATATAATACAGTTTGCTATGTGAGCATATTTGGGTTTAGGTGTCTGCAAGAACCTCTTGGAACCAATGTCATGAGGAAACTAAGACATCCTTGTACAGACTGAGTTAAGAGTTTGGTGATATATATAAAGTGTGGTCACTATAGCAGATTATTAAGTACTATAGAAATTGTTACCTATTATTTCTTTCATTAACTATTTTGATTTTTTTCCAAAAACGTTCTATTAACAAAATAGAACCTAATTTGTTCAGTGGTTGAAACTTTTGCAAGCATCCATAGTATCCTAGGTCCCATCTCCCATATGGTAAATAAATAGTTGAATTAACATTTATAAAAGTATCATACAGCTTCAGTCTATTATTAATTCACTCCTAGACACTGCTTAACTTTTATTCTCATGAGCATTTATTTACACTCACTTATTTCTAAGTTTCCTGGTTTAAAGGAAGCAAATATAAATCTAAAACTAAATACATGACTATTTCACAGCTGAGGAGCAGTCAAGGAAATAAACTAAACTAGATATTTCAAATGAACTCTAATATCAAGAATATATTAATTACATAGGTAATAAATCATCAGTAAAGTCAAATGAGTTACCAATACAAGACAGTGGCAATATCAGCAAGCCACTATCATGTTTAGGGTGGGGAGAATTCAAGGAAAAGGTGGAATTTCCAAAATCTAGATATCGAGTTCACCCCCAGAAGCTTAAAGCTATAGTTGAGAATACAGCTATAACCAGAAGAATCTGGGTCCAAAGACAGAACACTTATCTAGGAGAAGGTGAAATCTAAGATATGACCTGGTCACTTAGAGAAATGTCACAATCTCAGAAAAGCCTAGATCTCTTCTTCTCAACAGCTTCTAAGAGGGCTTGCCATCATCCAGACCTGCCCCTGATCCCAGGAGCAAGGGGTCCTGGATAATACTGTGATCCACGATACAGAAGATAGATGTAAGCACAAACTGGCCAGCATACTCACCAAGGCCTGATCCTGGAACTGCGCTGCCTATTGCTTTCCTCAGTTAAGAGTTTGTGTTTATGTTCTTGGTTAAGCAAGGGCCTTTGTATTTCTCATTTATTCTTGCTGTTCTCCACATCTTGTCAGTAACTAAGTTCTAGTAAGTCTGTCTAGAGAATGAGTGTTGAAGTTTCTCTCTTCCCTTTCTTTGCCAAGGACTGGTCTTTTCTGGCCCCATTCTGGACTATGCTATTATTCCTATTTATTGCTGTTCACTCACTACAAATACTCCTTTATGTTCTCACCACTTCTTTTTCTATTAACATACATATTTTGTTATTCTCTTGCTGAATATGCTCCTGTTCCTTGTCGACTCTAAATTTTTTTCTTGTTGAATGCTATATCCTTTTAGCATCCTCTTAACCCTAGGTTCCCATAGGGATTTAGGAAAGTCTGAATGAGCCTCGGTTAGAGTTAATGTCAGGTCTTTAAAGACTGTGCTTAACTTGCACTCACTTAGTGTCTTAGTTGGTAGTCTTTGGAATGTAAGACAAACATTGATTCAAAATATATGGTTCTTAAAGCAGAGTAAGGGGTTGGGTAGTCTGGAAATGTGTATTGAATGAACAAATATCTAAGCAGATTGCCAGGTAAATATGAGGACTCATGTTAGCAAACTGCCACATGACACCTCCTCCAGCTTAAGCAGATGTTGAACACATTCTTGACTCCTGAACAAAATACCTAGATCCTTTCCCCAAAGTGGAGTTATAGGGTGGTACTTCTAAAATTTTGAAGTTGACAGAGGTCTAATAACTTCTAGCTTCTCAGGTATGTGTTAATGCCATGAAGAACTTTCATATTTTCCCAGAAAATGTTTCTTAAAAAATGACTGTCCAAGTACTCCTAACACCACCTTCCTGGTGCTTCCAGGTACAGAACTTCTTTTTTTTTCCTTTTTATTTTATTTTACAATACCATTCAGTTCTACATAACAGCCACGGATTCCCTTGTTCTCCCCCTTCCTGCCCCCCATTCCCACCTTCTCCAGGGCAAAGCCTTCCCCGAGGACTGAGATCGACCTGGTAGACTCAGTCCAGGCAAGTCCAGTCCCTTCCTCCCAGATTGAGCCAAGCGTCCCTGCATAAGTCCCAGGTTTCAAACAGCCAACTCATGCAATGAGCATAGGACCTGGTACCACTGCCTAGATGCCTCCCAAACAAATCAAGCCAATCAACTGTCTCACCTATTCAGAGGGCTTTGTAATAGCCAAAACCTGGAAACAACCTAGATGCCCTTCAACTGAAGAATGGATAAATAAATTGTGGCACATATACACAATGGAATACTACTCATCAGAGAAAAACAATGACATCATGAGGTTTGCAGGCAAATGGATGGATCTAGAATAAGAACATCCTGAGTGAGGTAACCCAGACTCAGAAAGACAAATATGGTATGTACTCACTCATAGGAGGATACTAGATGTGGAACAAGGATGACTGGACTGCTACTCACATCACGAGTGAGGCTACCTGGAAAATAGGACCCCAAGAAAGACACGAGGATCGCCCAATGATGGAGAAATGGCTGAGATCTACATGAACAACTGGGTACCGAACTTCTTAAGCAGGCTTCCCATCTTGGTAGTATATTTTCATTCTGAACATTTGGCCTCCCTTTCTGTCTTAGCATGACCAAAAAATAAGTATGGACCATGTGACTTATGAGAGTAAAAAATTATAGACAGTGATTGGAGCACCTTCATTCTCTGGGTGGCTTATTAGTACATGTGAGGATTTTCAGGCAGAAGTTTGCTACTATTATGAGTCCCTCTACTGTGGAGACAGTAGACCATGTGTCAATGGTAGGGATATCAAGGAAGAAACATTACATGTGTATTTTCACATGAAGACTAAATGATGAACATAGGAATTTTAGGAAGACTAGCCTAAGTACTGGAAAGCACCAGTTTAAAGCTCCTGAGGAACAAACAGGATCAGGATGGTTGAAGTGCAGACAAAAAGGAAAAAATGATAAAGTATAGTATGAGGACAGTGGAACAAATGGGAAGACAGAAGACCCATGAAGTCCATAGAGAAAACTGATTTTGTTCTATATGCTGGGGGAAAAAATACTGGGTTTTTGCCTGCTTAAGCAGGAGAGAGGTGTACTCGGATTTCTGTACATTGTTCCCTAGGTGGTCTTTGTGAAAGGTAGATCTTTAGAAGGAAAGCAAAGAGACAATTAGTAGGTTATTGCTTTGGCCTGATGAGAATTTTCACAGCATTGGTTAGTGGATATTATTAAATAAAAAGAGGAGGAGCTGGATCTAGGGGCCACAGGAGTTGGATATGAGAAAAAGGAACAAATGGAGCCAAGATATTGTCTAGGTCTCTTGTTTTGAGTAACAATATTTATGGGACAGAATTGGCAATAAATGATTCTACTTTTCATTTGCTAGACTTGAAGTGGTGTTAGGTGGTGAAGTGGACACAGTAAGGTGGCAATTGGTTATAAATATGGATTTCAGGGGAAAGGTGAAGGCCAGAATATAATTTGAGAATATATTGGAGTATAGCTTGTTCTTTGAATCACAGACCTTCATGTCTATAAAAGAATACAGATGGGAGAACAATGGCTTTGGGATACTCAAACCTTCAATGTCAACCAGAGGGTGGGATGGGAAGAAAGAGACACGGAAAAGTATCCTGAGAGGAGCACCAGGAGCAGTTACTAAGTGTGATGAAGAGTTGCACTGAACAGTGTAACCCACACCTACAATCCCAGCATTTACAAAGTAGGAGACTGAGACAGGTTAATCAAGAGTTCAAGGCTAGCCTCAGATGTGTGAGGCCTGCCCAGAACATAGGAGAACTATCTTTAAAACAAGTTGGAGTTCAAGGCTTTATGTGGTACCTTTCTCTTCTGATTTATAATAAAAATAGTTGGAGAAGTGGGGAGCATAAGAAAAAACATAATTGAACACTTTTGTCTCCCCAAATTTATTTCTGAACTATATACTCCAAGAGTGAAATTTACCAATAGCTTACAATCCCTTGAAAGTGGTTTTGATATACAAAAAACTTAAAGTATGTCAATGCTTAAAACATTTGGAAACTACTCTTCACATAAATGTGATAATGATACTTAATTTCAGGTTACCATATTATCTACCAATTTCATCTACATTTATGATGAAATAATTATCTCAATGGCTCTACAAAGGTTTTTCTTTTATTGCTTTCAAAATCAATAAGATATATCAAGTGAGCTACAAAACAAGCATCCCGTGAATTATAGGTCCTTGAGTTTGTAATTTTCAGCAATGAGGATTTTTCAAACTTGTAATTATTGAGTTACTTTGGTAGCAGCTCTCTGATGTGAGCGCATACATGTCTGAACAGAATTAGGCAATGCACATGTACACAATCATAGTATTTAACTAAAAGCAAGATCACGGTAAAAGTATTTCTTTTTTCCATGGTTTTCTGTGTAAAATAGAACAAATGAAAGCTTTAATTACTTGCAATTCAATTTTAAATTAAATAAATGTGTTATAGTTTCCTCATCACACTTGCCTGTCTTGGATATATTCTCTCTTGTATGTGATAATCTGGATAGCAACTGTGGTAAAACCTTGGAGAACTGGTTCCCTCTTCTCTGAGCCATGACTATTATTCTATTTCCCAGTCCTATTGCAGGTAGATGGTCCTTTTGCCTGACTTTAACCCACAGGGTTTCAGGGGGATAATGTGCATCTACTTGAGAACTAGTATTTAATAGCAAGTTCACCTTCTGCATAATGTTTGTGCCTTGGGCACAAAAACAGGCCCATGGGGTAAAGGAAGTCTGTCTTTCAGTTAATGTATGGAAAATAGTTTACTCAAATAGTTGCCCAATCTACACAAGTAAAATATTAGTATTTGTTGTCTTGAGCCTCAATGGTTCTTCATTGCTCCTTATCTTGAGACAACACCTTCATCATGGACTTCAGAATGGTGAGAAATATATCCTTGTTCTTTAATCCTTCCAGTCATGGGTCTTCCTTCATGACAATCTAACAAATTAACCTATGGATTTTCACAGGAATCCAGAAAGCCATGACTCTTAGGGGAGTCTACAGCCCTGACTTATTGATACCTTTCTCTAAATTGCTACAGCAAATATAAGTTGAAACATTATTTTTAAATAAAATGTTTCAGCTTTTCTTCAATTAAGCAATTATTTTTTTCAACAACTATACTCTGGACCCTTGAAATGAAACCCCATACATTTGGTTTGTAGCAGTTAACCTACAAATGTTTGATTAGTTGTTTGTTAATGGTCCAGTATTTTCTTACAGCCTAGAATCTTGAGGAAAAAAAGCTTTTTAAGATTGTGTGTGTGTGTGTGTGTGTGTGTGTGTGTGTGTGTGTGTGTGTGTGTGTGTTAAGGCATGGATAGTCCTAGTTATCCTGGAACTTACTTTGTAGACCAGGCTACACAGAGACCAGGTTGCACAGAGATCTGCCTGCCTCTGCCTCTCAGGTGCTGGGATTAAAGGCGTACGCCGCCGCCACCACCACCAGGCTACATTTCTTAAAACATGAGATTGTGAATTGCTTCCTAGTCTTTCATGCGATTATAATTGTCCTGCTATAATTTTGCCCAATATTAAAAATGACAAGAAAAGGATCCAGGGACATCCGCGTTAACTGCTTTTGTAATTTATCAGATGACTTCTCAAATCTATGTGGTATACAGACTGACAGATGGTCAAAGTTTAACCAAAGTAAAACATCTGTTTTAAGTGACACCTTAATTTTGTGATGAGCTAAGTGACTTGAGAGGGATTGCTGTAGGTTTTATTACCATGTGGAGTAACATTACACTTGCCCATCTTCATTCACGAGCCACACGCAGTGATGTGTGGTAGCATTAAGGTCCATCATCTACACACCCATAGGCAAGCCCTGGATCTTGTGTATATCTTCAACCTTGCTCTTCTCTGTTCCTTGTTTCCTTCAGTGCTGCCCATCTATGCCTGTCTCTGGTAACATAAATGATTTTCTCTTGGATTGTTGGCAAAAACTTCCAGAAGTTCTCTGTGTTCTTTAGTTGGTTCTGCAGTTATGTTATTAGAATCGTACCAAGCAATTGTGAGCATTGGTCAAATGGAAAAAGGAAGCACCAGGCTTCAGCTCCAAGCAAAACCACTTTATGAGCATGTGGCTGGAGTGCACGTTAATAACGCCAGCGCCCAGGTGGCCGAATTTATGTCCACCCTCTTGATCTGATAATACAGAGCAGGAGGATGAATTGGTAATGACCCAGGCTCAAAACAGATGGTGACTCTCTGTGTCTATGTTGTTGAAAACCTACAAAGGGGAAACATTAAATATGTGTCTTTAAATTTAAATTAGTGCATTTCAAAAACACAGGCTGCTGATCTTTGAAAACAGGGTAGCTGGATGCGTTTCATCTTATAGGTTTGAACTTTTGTGTGCTTTGGGGAAGAGCAACAGACAAAATGGATGGTATGTTTGTTACCCTTTCGTTAGTTCCTTAGTATCAGTGGTGCACCACTATAATTAGGAGCTTGTGTGCAGTTCTTTGTCATTAAATTTGCTACACCCTAATTATGGATGTTTAGAACATTCAAAAGACCACCATCTAAAAATTGGCATCCATTATTAAATATATTTCCTTAGGTCAGATGAATTTTCTTTTGCTCCATAATGCTGATTGAGTTTTGTGCTAAGTGTTTTGTCTTAGAGCATTTTGTTGATAATTTACACAAACAATATTTTATCAAAATACACTAAATTACATAATATCATACTGTCTGAATGTGTTCTTGGGATGTGAGGAGGTCTTTGAGTTTGAACCTTTCCAGGGATGATTAGTTCTTTGATTTGCATTCAGAGACAAATAAAACTGCTGCTCAAAGCCAATCCAAACATATCTCAGAATGATTTAGGGATACATTACCACAAACTCACCCTATGAGTCTGTGAAAGTCTGGGATGGTTTAATATAAAAGTACATAAAAATGAGTATAGTTGAAGACTGGGTACAATTTAAGGGCCATTCCAGAATCTGGTATGAACTCCCTCAATAGTTATAGGAAAATGGGACCCAGGCAAAAGCAGATGAGAGAGGCTTTCTGTCAGCTCCATGTCTCAAACCTGTGCTGTGTAAGTCCTGAGAAATCATCCATGTTCTTCCAAGTGAAATTGAAGTGGTCCAAGTTCAAATCTGCTTCAATTGATCTTAGATACACTCGGAGTTTTCCAAAGTACCAGGATTTCTCACTGGGGTCTTTTCCACACTACTCCATGCATAGACCTGTAAGTCATGGGTCTGGTCTTCTTCCTATGATTCATACATTCTCTCTCATTTCTTATGAGTTTCAAAACTAAATAGAAGGGAATGTTTTTATTATCTTTTTCAATATTTTGACATGAAAATGTGGTTCTATTTAATTTAATCACCTCAAAAGCATTGATAAAACATGAAATAATATCCAATGCCAAGCCATGTGACATACATTAAGAGAAATGACTGGATTTCACACATTCTTTATTATTTTCTAAATTCATGGTGTTGGATGATGCTCCAGGTCTTGTGCATTGGGAGGAGACACAAAATAGAATATGCTGCTCAGGCTCTTGGGAAGCATGACAGTAATTTACCCAACAGGGCTGGGGAGGCACATGGGGAACCTGGAGTAAAAAGTAATAAAATTACAGGTATGAAGACTATACTTTGATAACATGCAGAAAGATTATATTACCATTTCCGATGAAACAAGTCTTCATTAAAAAATATCATTCTAATGCCCTCCCTAAGGGGAGGACATATGACCTTCCTCTACTTAAAGATGGTTGCATGTGAAACTCTAGACTGAATGGATAGTCTTTCCCTACAATGTTGATCCCTAAATAATATCTTTTGTGATAATGGTACAAAGAAATATGTGCCATGTTTAACACCAAAACCTCTAAGGTGTTTGTAAATTCCTCTTAGAAATTTCAAATATAACAGAAGCTCTTTCATGGTCTAAATATAATCTCTAATATAGATAAAATTTAAGCTAATATCTTTAATAAAGTCAGATTATAAAAACTGACATTTCGATACTATTTTTATATTAGTACTTTCATGTTATTGCAGTATTATTCATGCCAGCCAAGACATGCACATCTTAATTATCCATTAACTAAAGAATGGGTAAAGAAAAACATGCTACATTTTCACAGTGGAATACTACTCAATCATAAAAAGGAATGAACTCCAGCCATCTGTGACGGATGACACAGATGGATCTAGCAGTCATTGTGTTAAGTGAAATATGGCAGACACCAAAGGACAAATACACGTGTTATGTTTACTCATGTGTGGAAACTAATGGAGAGAAGAAAGGTGGGTGTGAGAAGTCAGAAGAGGCGATGGGAACACATTAAGCTCTAGTCTTCTATAGAACAGTAGGATGACCACAGCAAAAGAACTACAAGGCAGGGGCAAGAAGATTCCTAAACATAAAGAAATGGAAATAGCAACTGTTTTGAGATCATGAGTGCCAATTATTCTGATTTAGTCATCGTACATGGAATCTGTCACCCTAAGCATAATGTACAATTATATGCAGCTAAAATGCAAAACAATGTGTTATTTTATATACAAAAGAGCAAAAAAGTGTTATATCATTTGTTTTCCTGAAAGAACATCTGGCCTTTAATATTTCTGGACTACTTGTACATTTGAACATAGTTGTACATTAACAAGAACAGATTCACAGACTGGGGATGTATCTCAGTGGTGCGGCCCTTGACTAACTTACAAGGTTTTGAGTTCAATCCTCACCACCACACTCATAGAAATAAATTAGAGTTATATATAGTTAAAATGCATAATTGTTTTAAAATGAATTATAGAATTCATCTGTATAGTTAACAGTATACAGGAGTTTATTACTTTAAAACAAGTCATTTATTGTATGATTAAACCGATTCCAATGTTATCAGTCTACGCACTGAACTGGAGCTGGAAGTTTAGGCTCTACCCTCAAATAGCTCCTCCCTCCCTCTCTTGCTTCCTCCTTCCATTCCTTCCTCCCACCCTCCATGCCTCTCTTCCTCCCTTTCTTCCTTCCTTCCTCCCCCTCCTCTTAACTTTCAAGATTAAAAAAAATTTTTTTTAGATTTATCTATCATTTATTTCTGTGTTCCTCTTCTTTTTCTTTCCGTTTATTTTGCATACCGACCACTCTTGTTCCTTTCCCCACCTCTCTCCTATGCCCCGCCCAGTCCACTCCTTCTCCATCTTTATTCAGAAAGGGGCAGGCCTCCCATGGGAATCAACAAAGCATGGCCCATCAAGTTGAGGCAGGACCAAGCTCCTCCCCCTGCATCAAGGTTGGGGAGGCAACCCAGCTTGAGGACTGAGTTCCCAAAAGCCAGCTCAAGTGCCAGGGACAGGTCCTGATCTCATTGCTAGGAGCCCCACCAACAGACCAAGTTACACACCTGTCACACACATACAGAGGGCCTAGGTGGGTCTCACACAGACATAAGCATACACATAATTTAAATTTTTTTAAAAATAAAGATTAATTTTTTTCTAATTATGTGTATGCTTATGTCTATGTGTATGTGCTTATGGATGCAGGCACCCTTGGTAGCTGGAAGTGGGTGTTGGATCCTGAAGCACCGGAGTTACAGGTGGCTGTGAGCCACTCCATGTAGGTGCTGGGAGCAGAACTCAAGTCTTCTGCAAGGACAGTGCACACTCTTAACTACTTAACTCTCAAATGGCCTTTTTCCAGAAGAGACCAAAGACTTGTATGTAGGATCTGCTACATAATTGTGGAGCCTTCAATAACTTGAAATTGCAGAGAAAGACTAAAAATTTAGGAATTTTAAAAGAACCCAAGTGCAGCATTAAAACCAATATCATCATGAAAACTGTGCCATCCCATGGCCTCATGGCCATTAAGTCAGCCCTGGATGTAAGTGTAATTTTAAGTCGGCCCTGGATGGTGAGTGCCTTAGGGGAACAGCATGTTATCCTGTCCCAGGAACACGAGGGACTTTGTGCTTCCATCTGGACAGTTCTTGTGCCTTTACAAAACAGCATGGAGTAACCAAGACAGACCTGAGTGCTGTTAGCAAAAAGTGACAGCCATGAATCACACCTGAAAAAAAAAAAAGAAAGAAACCACAACAACAAGCAAACAAAAAAACATACTTACGTTGAATTACATAGGACATTTTGTTTCAAACACAGAATCCAACATTTGGAGAGGGCAGTCATTTTTATACATGAAGAATTATGAGGCCGACATAGTGTTGAACACCAAATGTTTGTGATTTTGTTCTCTGATCTGTGGGAGCCAAAGAAACTCATACTGTGCTCTTTTTTTTTTTGTGTTCTAACCCAGTCAAGATAATATAATTCTAAGAAAGCAAATGAAACTTATTCCAGGACAGAACATCAATCGTTTTTGTTCCTTTTTTTTTTACAATAAGAGTGAACAGACCAACAGGCTTGTGGCTTTTCTTATTTGGAGTAACTTCAATGTCTAAAAGTTGCTAAGTAACACTTTTAATAATAAGAGATTTCAAGGCCAGGAGATTAATGATCCATGACCCTATTTAAGAGAAATATTAGTGCTACATCATGAGGCAAGAGGGCTGAATACAGTAATGGGAACTTCGGGTAATGTGTTCAGCCACTTTCGTAGCTTCTTTTTCTCTGCTGTTCATAGTCAGTTTGGCATGGCACTTCTTTATTAGACCATTTGTAGAGATTATTTCATCATCTCACATTCACTAATTAGAAAATTGTGTGATCTATGCAGAGTAACCACTGTACATCAATTATCACTTGGAAAGTTAGTTCTAGATCTGATAGAAATATATGTCTAAAGTAAACTAAGTGAGACTTGCAGCTCATGGGCTCATTTCCCTACAACCATCCCTCAGTTCCTCTTTCTTGACAGCCTCTCCTTCCACAGGAAGCATTAACTCCTTCTGCCTTGGATATGAACAACTTGGTCCTCCCCATGAAACCCGAGCCTCAACCTCAACCACCACACAAAGAGGACACAACCTGGGCAGAGAGCAACTTCTGAAGGTCTCTTGAAGCCAAACTTGGCTACAACCCTGGATGTCTGGAGTGGAAACTTCAAAGGAGAAACCAGCTTCTGTGGATTAGTGGCCATGAGAGCTTTAAGGGTAAGTAAAACCCTTGACTGGGATTTAAAAAAAAAAAATTGGCATTGGCTCATTCTGCTGAAAGCACAAAGCGTTTTAGGAGGAACACATCACCTTTTAAAATAAATGACTAATATCTGTATAAAAGACAGTGAGTCATTCATCCGAGAAGCATCTTCAGGGCAACATCTTCTGGCACTGAGAGATCAGGGCAGCTCACAGCCTCATGGCCTCTGAACGCCAACCATAAGAAGAGCTGGGAATATTTTAGAGAACTCGAAAAGAAGCCCCCAGGGACGTTCATTTTGACCCAAATAGGAAAGGTTGGGTTTCCAGAACTAGCTTTTCCCCCCTTCTTACACAAAAGAAATTTATAAATAACAAAACTGTTGCTCTGGTGTTTTATAATTTCTATGGTAAACTCGGAGAGTTGTTACTAGAAAGAGACATTTCAGCCCCTAGAGGATGAAACTGAATGGCAGCATGGAGGGCTATGATTCGTCCCACTCTGAATGAACCTCAGGTTCCCATGCCTGGGGCAGTTTGACAGCCTACTGGGAGTATTAGAAAGGCAGTGAGCAATAAAGATATTTCCTATGTAGCAGTAATAATAATAATAATAATAATAATAATAATAATAATAATAAACACATAGGAAAATGATGCTTAATAAACACAGCATGGTAACTGTGTCAGAGAGCCCTTAGAGCTCTAGCCAGCATCACTCATGGCTGACCAGGCCTCATGGAGAGTGCTTGCTGAGCAAGGGGTGACTCCCTTCTCTTTGAACAGTGCCTGTGTCCATTACTATACATTTGTTGGTCTGTAATGTAACATTCATTTATAAAATGGAAATTTTATACATTTGCTCCCTAATAATTCTATTAGCAAATATACCCCTGAGGAATTCGCATCCCAAGGCAATGGCTTCCAGGACAGAAAGAAACCATGCTAGCTTGAACCCTCCTGGGGAACACTTCCTGGTTTCAATTTTATTTCTGATCTTCAAGTATTACTTACCATTGTGTCTCCACTCAGAACCTCTGGATTGGTCTTCATCTCTTTAGTACTTTACAACTTGTCTTAAGATCGTAGATTTTAATGTTGTCTCCTGTGCATAGTCAGCATTAAGGAAGGAGAAGGAGGAGGAGGAGGAGGAGGAGGAGGAGGAGGGGGAGGAGGAGGAGGAGGGGGAGGAGGAGGAGGAGGAGGAGGAGGAGGAGGAGGAGGAGGAGAAGAAGAAGAAGAAGAAGAAGAAGAAGAAGAAGAAGAAGAAGAAGAAGACAACCCTTCATTATATAGCTTTTGGCTTTCAAACTTGAGGGGGAATTTCTTATAAAGAGAAAGGTTGCACACACAGTTGAGTGTAGGTGGAGAGTCTCTCTCCAGCTCCCGCCAAGTCCCAGCAGTCCTGCCGCCTGCTTATAAAATAAATACACAGACTCTTATATTATTTAAACTGTGTGGCCTAATGGCTCAGGCTTCTAGCTATCTAGTTCTTATATCTTAAATTAACCCATTTCTATAAATCTATACCTTGCCACATGGCTTGTGGCTTACCAGTATCTTACATGTTGGTACTCATGGTGGTGGCTGGCAGCATCTCCTCACTCAGCCTTCCTGTTCCCAGAATTCTCTTCTCTGCTTGTCCCACCTATACTTCCTGTCTGTCTACTGGCCAATCAACATTTTATTTATACAGAGTGATATCCACAGTAGTTGAGGATAAAGGTGGCAAGGAGAATTGTCCTTATGTATTCATGGTTTTAAAAGTTCAAGTATGTTCTAGCAAAACTTTCTTAAAGACATGGCTCAGGAGCTAGGAACTTTGCTGCTCTTCTAGAAGATCAGAGTTGTATTGCCGGTACCTATGTCAGGCAGCTCAAGATCACATGTAACTCCCATTTCAGGGAATCTAACATCTTTGACCTGTTCAAGTACCTGCATGCATGTGTGTGTACTCACACACAAATACATACACATGAATTAAATAATAATACACACTCAGAACATGTTTAATAACGAAAATTGAAGATGATAAAGTAAGTCATTCTGATAGAAGATACTGAGAAAATGAGCAAAAAATATCTCATAGAAGTGGGAATCTAGATGACCACTGACTGTGAAAAGATGCCTGATGCCAGTGGTAATAAGCAAATGTAAATTCAAACCTTATTGTAGTACTATTTTGTAGTCTTTCTTATGAAAACATTACATATGACTATGTCAAGAATTAGAAAATATAGGAATTTATATACCGTTGGTGATAATTTACATTCCTACAATCATTTGGTAATATTTGTAAAATGTCAATTTTGCATATTTGATGATCCAGAAATTCCACTTCCCAATATACTCCTGAGGAATTCCCTCTCATGTGTTCATGGCACTTTATGTAATAATGTTTATAGCAACATTGCTGAACCAGCCTCATTAAAAATCTATCAACCAAAACAGAATTAATTATGGAATATGCACATGTAGAAAGGAAGAGAAAGACCTCACTTGCTTTATACATTAAGAACCAAGAAGAACCCTACATATTTGCTAGGAAATCTGGTGTTTCAGGGCTCTCAAGTATGATGCCACTTACAGAGAGTTTTAAAACACACAAGCAACAGTGTAAACAAACATAATATTTGTGTATGTGTATGTAGTGAAAATAGAAAGAGGGGTCTGAAATGGACAGATGTCAGATTCGGTATGGTAGTTCCTTCTCGGGTGGGTGTAGCTGGGAGAGAGGTGAGAGTCAGGTGTATGACATTTGTTTCATCTCTGTGAGACATTTAAAAATTATTTAAACTTTTTTGTATCTGAAATACTCTATAATATATTTCCAAAGCATTAAAACACGGGCTATAACAAGGTTTTGGCTGAGTGCAATTAACCCTAAAGACTTAAAGACCCTTCCAGGAAGAAGGGAAGAGTTGCAAAAGAAGGTATGCATCCTATAAGAGAAGACCTGGCAATCTGCTTCCCTTCTTCATCTTTACTTTGAAGTTAATGCCTCTTGCAGCTTTTTGTTTTCCTAAAATTTGTTTACACATTTGTCTACCTCTAGCAGACAATAAGGAGGTGTTCAGGATTAAGGTTTGGTTCACTGACAGCCTTAATTCTGCATACAATTAGTACTCAGCCCACAACATGTATTTTAAATGTGCTGGTTTGGTGAATGGATTGGTAACAGCAGAGATAGGCTTATGTGATAGTCTAGAGACAGTCTTCCTGTTTGTTTTGATTGCACTGATATCAACATGTAAAAATCAGCACAGACAGGGAAAGTTAAATAAACAGCACACTTATATTCAGCTCCAAAATGAAAGGGAGCTACATGCTCTATTATGGAGGCAAGATAGTTCCCTTCAAAGTAGTAATTATGGGAGATGATTCTAATTTGAAACTGGTTTTTCTAATTGGTGTTTGGCTTTTAGAAATCTCACAGGCCTTTAATTTATATATGCATTTTTTAACTCACCATAGCTCAACCCTGTCACTAACAAGCCCCCATTTTTTCCCTCAAGACAGGGCATGGTAATCATATAAAAGGTCAAAGAATTAACATTAGCAGCCAGAACATTATTTCTATGATCCAAAAATCTTTTAAAAATGAAATTATAAATATGTGTGCATAAAACCATTAGTGTGATGAAGGGGGTTTCGGCTATATCACCTGTGAACCTCCTTTGACCATCTGGATCAAAATAATAACCCTGACCCATATTCTCTGTCTCCCTCCCCTGCTTTACTTCTCCTGACAATGACAGATAGTCCTTCTGACTCTGTGGAGCTTGTCTTCCCCAGTGACCATAGAATTCAAAGATTTATTTTCATTTTTAAAACATAAATTTAAACGTGTGTGTGTGTGTGTGTGTGTGTGTGTGTGTGTGTGTGTGTGTGAAGTGCAAATGCCCAGAGGCCATAAGAGGGTATCAAACCCACTGCAGCTGGAGTTACAGGCGGTTGTGAGCCACCTGATGTGGATTTAAGGAACCAAAGTAGGGTCCTCTGGAAGAAGAGCAAGTGTTCTTACCTGTGAGCTGTCTCTCTAGACCCTGAGATTTAATGCCTGAGTTGGTAATGCCACCTTCCCTGTTTGTATAATAGTATTTAGAAGATAAAAGATCCCAAATAAGTGCACGTTCAATTAAGGAATAATGGAGCCATTATTTCTGTAGAAACTTTTAGCCAGATACCAATTTTTAGATGTAAATCATTCTCAGTCATTCTCTCTCTCTCTCTCTCTCTCTCTCTCTCTCTCTCTCTCTCTCTCTCTCTCTCTCTCTCTCTCTCTCTCTCTCTCTCTCTCTCTCCTCTCATTCTTTCCTCAAAGGAAAAAAAAAACTTTATTTAATTATAATCAACAAATAAGTGCATGTTGTAAAACAGATTAAGATCTGACATATAAAGACCCACACACTACTCACAGCAATTAGGATATTAAACCATCCATCATGTGCAAAAGTCAAAAGTCAAACACCTTTAGGGATCCTTTTCATTCTCTTATTCTACTTTTTGGTCTTGGGCAAGCATTCACCTGTGCACTCTCCTTCTCCCCTCTCCGCACCCCCCCACACACTATAGATTAGTTGATATTTGTAGAAGTTTATGTAAATATAAGTATATACTATATACTTTTTATTTCTGGCTTTTTAAAATCAATTTATTTTAAGACTAAATTGTATAGTTAGATATATAACTAATTCATTCCTTTGTACTCCTGAGTGTTTATATATATACATGTATATGTATATATGTGTGTATGTGAATATATATCTATAAGCATATGTGAATATACATATATAAATATATAAAAACATTTGTTTATATTTTACAGTTCATGTTGTATTTGTATCATTTCTTCTTTAGGCCTATTGCTATTAGGAAGATTACACACATGCATATTCATTGATGCTCTCGATAACACATGACAAGGTGAGGCAAGCTCTACATTCTGAGAGATGTGTAGTGGGTATCATAATACCTTACTTTTTATTAGAATATGTTTATTGCTTACCATTATCAATATATCTTTTTTGGTAAAATGTTTAACTATTTTGCCCATTAAGATTTTGTATTTCATTCTTACTAGTAGGTTGTAAGAGTTCTTTGTAGATAGTGGGTATAATTACTCAATGAGGTAAGTCATCACCACTATTTTCACTTACTGTGTGGCTGTTCATGTCATTTCCTTAGCAGTGCATTCACAGAGGTGATCAATTAAGGTAGTCTTAATTGACAAATTACCAAATGCAATACTCTTTGCTAGTGTCTAAGAATCAAAATAATTATTTGGATCCTATGTCTCACACTTTTGAGAGCTTACAGCTTAGTGAATTATGTAGCTCCATTTACCATTGTAGGGAAGTGTATTGTTATACACCACCTGTCATGTACTCAGTCCCAAACAGTACAATTATAACATAACAGCGCAAAGCCATGGAGGAAACAGAACTTCCAGAGGAATCCCCCAAGTGCATGATTGCTGTAGAAAATGGGACAACTTTCCCTCACAGGGTGTATAAACAACAATGGACTACGATATCTCTGTCCAGAGGGTTTCTGAATTATAAATGACCTACAAATTTTAGAGATAGACTTACAGTTTTTCTTTTTAGAACTATCTACTGAATATTTTGTGCTGACACAGAGAGGAATGATGTGTTTTGTTAGCAGTGACTGAAGGTGAATATGATCCAAATTCATTTATATCTTCTTAGAGAGTAGAACTGGCATCTAGGAAAACTTGAAAAGTAACATATGTGCTAACTTGGCAAGATGAACAAGGCAGCTAGATTGGGGATACCGTACCTACTCCTTGCTTTGGTCCTTGGAGACATAGAGGCACAAATCAAGTGTGGGTAGGATACAGATTTAAAAATGTATGAGAGAATCATAGAAATGTTGAGCCGGCGTGATTCCAGAACTGGTCTTATCTCATTTCTGAGAGACAGAATTACATTGATGGTAGCTTCATGAATTTGTGTCAAAATTACTGAAAGAATAAAAGAGGGCTATAGATGTAGACTTTAGTAAGGAAGAGTGTGTATTTTGCATTCAAGGTATGTTTTACTAAATGCTTTGTTCTTCTGCAGAAGGCAGGGCCTCCAAATGGAAATGTCTCAGGTACTGTGGAGAATGACTGGTCGGTAGTGTCCTCAGATCTTGAGAATTCTGGACATCCTTAGCAAAAAGGTGAATTGGAACAGCAGGCTTTCAGAGGAGTGTGGAAAGAGTGCTGAGTGGAAAGTAAATACTAGCAAAAGATTGATTGTCATTCCAGAGAAATATGAGTTTAAGTTATTTTTACCTCTTCCACAGTAGGAAAAAATAAAACATTTTTGCAATATCTAATGTGGTTATTAAGTATTTGGTTAACAAGTGGAGTATTTATAAGCTTTTGTAATAGCCTAGCCTAGTCCATTGTCTCAGAATTCAAACAACTGGAGAGAAAAAAAAAAAAAAAACACTTGTGCTGAGTTCCACCAAGCTATTATCTTCACCCTTGGTTTCAGTTCCTGGCACAGAGTAGGCACTCAGGCAATGTTTGTTAAGGGCCAGATGGTCCTTCTTACGTTCTCAGCCAACTCAGTTAGTTTGCTTTCTTCCATGTGTGAGCCAGATGGTTGAACAGTTACATGAATCTTTAGCTATATAAACCAAAGTCACTTACATCATTTTAATTGTCTATTGTATACCCCGTCTCTCTTTTTATTTTCTAAAGTAAATATTCTGAAGTTTCTAGCTAATTTCTCTAATGATATGGGTATTAGGACAGATAATTTTGAAGAAGATAAATGAAGTGATATCTCATGGATTCCTTCTCAATTTGTTCTGTATGGAGAAATTTGAGGAAACTGAAGGTTTGGTGTAGTGGTCTTGGTGGAGGATACTTAGCAACCAGCAAAAGATATACAAAAAGACTGCAACATTAACTAAATTGCATATAGTATGGGTTTTCAGTGGACCAATGATAGTTCCGTAATTTTTTCTGGAAGAATTTTATCACTATGGAAATTATGGAAATGGGATAAGATTGTTGTTGATTGAGTAGAGACCAAAGAGGCCCTGACATTCAAGCCTCTGATCCCGAGAAGTCTCCTTTCTGAGCTTTCTTCACACACCAGAATCCTGCTTGTTATTCATTTGCACTGCCAGCTCAACAGCAAGTTGGCTTGTGTGGATTAGTGAACTGGGGAAATCCTAGGATTGCATCTCTGATGAAAAGTCTCAACTTAGGACACACTCATTCTTAGGTTTTGTAGGTGAGAAGACTTGATGTTGAGATTCTCAGTCTTCATTCAGGAATGGCCTTACTTTAACTGTCTTTCATAGAAGTTTCTGCTATTTAGAATTACCTCCCACCATGGGGAAGAAGGTAGATAAACAATCACGTATCATCTAAATTTCACTTCTTCTGATGAATAATAGAGGACAGTAATTAGAAGCATGGGATTCAGGGGTCAAAGAGATTTGTATTTATATTTTTATGGCTTTCTCATTTATGCTAGTGATAGTAAATTTCTCTAGCATCTTGAGGTACCCATATTTCCATTGAAAATAACTACAGTAATTTATAAACTAGGTATAAGTTTAAGTGGGATAATATATCTGTCGTATCTATCTCAGCAGCTATAAAAATGAATGAAAAATGAAGTATATTAGATAGGACTAGACAGTGTTGTCTGCGTATGGCAGGGAGGCTCCACTCACGAAATAGCAACAATATGACTGCCTAAACAAAACCTGCTTAATGACAGTGCTAATAACATGCCAACATGGATGAGGGGGATTTCAGAAAGCCCTACCCCTAGGTGAACAGCTACAGGCAATAAATGGCTGCTAAGAGAGTGAGAATCTGTCTTCCTCAGGAATGACTCCCCTGATAAGTTGTACGTACAATCCCAAGTGGTCATCCCTAATCATACATACATAAGAACATCACTGAATGGGATCACTAGGGTGTGTGTGGGGTGTGTGTGTGTGTGTGTGTGTGTGTGTGTGTGTGTGTTGTTGTTGTTGTTGTTGTTGTTGTTGTTGGGATCCTGGCTTTCTAAACTTTGTATTACATGGAAAATGATTTCTTCTCACCTTTGCTCAAAGGATGCTTATAATGTGTTGGAAATTAGAAGAACAAAATTCAGAATGACAATATGCTTTAGGAATAATAGGAAAATATTGTGTGAGAAGGAGTGAAAAATTTATCTGGGAAGGCAGCAGAGGTTTAAGAGACAGAAAACAGGAAGCAAAATAGTGATGTCCACATATTGTTGATGACATCAAAGAAGCTAAGCTCACTTATATTTTCATATAGAAATACATGGAGGGCTGTAGAATCCTCTACATTCATACCTATTTGTCATTGCAAGAGCTAATATTTCCCCGAGAATTCTACAGAGAAGACACCAAATCATAAAGGAGTACTTACGGAAGATAATTAGCTATGAGACTCTCCATGAGTCCAGAGTGGTGGGGAATTACACATGCAGTGCTCAGTCATTCCTCAGGTCTCAGTGGGGGATAAATATGTTTTAAAACTGTGTAAAGAATGATTTTTCTTCCCAATGTATCTGATAGGGAAGAATACCTGCCTTGTATCCTAAGCTCTACCATGGAGGACTTAAAATGACACTTCCTCCTGTAATTATATGATCAAATAAAGGTGACTTGGAAGCTATTTTATATCCAAACCATAACATCCCCATACACACCAAACCACTGAACCTCCAGAAACCACACGAAGAGAGCAGTACCTATACTTTAGTATCTGTTTCTCTATACTTACCATGACATATTTTCTCATATTTTCTGTTCTCTAGATTCTATCAAAATGGTGTCAGAGATGGAGTAGACCAATAGAGCATCTTGGAGCTTGCCACATTAGTATTATTCAGAGAACTAGAACCCATGAAAGATAAATTAGTAGATGAATCTATATCCATCCTAGACATATATAGATAACAGGAAGATCTATACCCTAGAAATAGAACGGGATTTTATGTATATATTATTTTATTCCTACCCACTCACACTGAGGAGGCTTGCTTGCTTTACTTAGCTCATCAACTCAAATGCTGCTCTTTCAGAAACACTCACATACACAAAACCAGAAATAATATCTAGCTAGCTCTCTAAGAATCCTGTGGTCTAGTTAAAGTGACACATTTACCATCACAGCAGCTAAGACAGTGAAGTTACCTGAAGCCTTAATTATGTATCAAAATGTTGCCTAGGTGTATGGGAGGTTTCTAACTCTGATTTATAAATGAGTCTTCAGATAAATTGATTTGAGGAAACTCAAATGAGGAAACACTTGAGGAAAATGTTTAATCTTTCTCTCTGCAATAGGATTCTCAGAGATGTCAGAGATGCCTTTATATGTCTGAGAGAATTTTTCTTTTTTCCAGTTTACTAGTATTTTTTTCTCTTTTTTTAATTAAGAATTTTTTATTCATTCCACATACCAACCACAGATTCCCCCCTCCCCTCCCCTCCCACTCCCCTCCTGAAGTTTCCCCCCAGCCCACCCCAGAGCCCCTCCTCCTCCAAAAAGGTAAATCCTCCTGTGGGGAGTCAGCAAAGCCAATCACTTTCAGGTGAGGCAGGTCCAAGCCCCTCCCCCTGCATCAAAGCTGAGCAAGCTGTTCACCATAGGTAATGGGCTCCAAAAAGCCAGTTCATGCACCAGGGATAGATCCTATTCCCACTGTCAGAGGCCCCTCAAACAGATCAAGTTACACAACTGTCTCACCCATGCAGAGGGCCCAGTCCAGTCCCATACAGGCTCCCCAGCTGTCGGTCCAAAGTTCGTGAGTTCCCACTAGCTTGGTTTGGCTGTATCTATAAGTTTCCCCATAATGGTCTGGATGCCCTTGCTCGTAGAATCCCTCTTTCCTCTCTTCAACTTCTGGAGCTCAGTGTGGTGCTTGGCCATGGCTTTCTGCATCTGTTTCCATCAGTTAGTGGATATAGACTCTATGATAACAGAGCATTTACCAATCTGATCATCCGGGTAGCCAGCTCAGGCACCCCCTCTACTACTACTAGTAGCCTAAGCTGGGGTCATCCCTGTGGATTCCTGGGGACTTTCCTTGCACTAGATTTCTCCCTATCCCTATCATGTCTCCTTCTATCAAGATGTCTCCCTCATTGCTCTCCCGCTCTGCCCCTGTTCCATGGGCATGGAATTCAGCCAAAATGTGTTCCTATATCTATTAGGATTGCCACATGACTTTCTCCTTTTTTTATAATGTAGATGACAAATTAGAAGACAAATGATCAGCTGGGCGGTGGTGGCGCACGCCTTTAATCCCAGCACTCGGGAGGCAGAGCCAGGCAGATCTCTGTGAGTTTGAGGCCAGCCTGGGCTACCAAGTGAGTTCCAGGAAAGGTGCAAAGCTACGCAGAGAAACCCTGTCCCGAAAAACCAAAAAAAAAAAAAAAAAAAGACAAATGAGCTTGACTGACATACTTCTGTTGCTTTTAAAGCAAGGCAAGTTCATACACATGGCCATGGCATATTATTGTCTTATAATTTGCTGAATCTGAGTCGCTAATATGTTGCTAAGTATTTTGCATCTATGTTAATGAGGGTATTAGCATAAGACTATTATTTATGTATTGCCCTTCCTACTAGCACTTTATAAATATTTGTCAAATCAAGAAATCAGAACACAAGACATAGAATACAAAAATATGGCTTGTTGCACGAATCCCAAATGGTCTTATAATAAAAACTTGGAGCCAGATGTTGGGGTAAATGCTGAAAGATCAGAGTGACAAAGGAACAAGCCACAGCCATTTCTCACCTTGCCAACTCCAGGAGTCCTCTGACTGAGTGCCTCTGAGTCATTAGCAGAAAGGCTCTCTAGTTTCTGTCTCCTCACGACTTATATGCCTTTCTCTGCCCAGCCATTTCACTTTCTATCTCAACCTTCTTAGTCCTGGGATTAATGGTCTGTGTGTTTCCCAAATATTGGGGTTAAAGGTGTGTGTCACCCTTCGTATGTCGAACCACCCTTGCATCCCTGGGATGAAGCCTACTGGATAATTGTTTTGATGTATTCTTGGAGTCTGTTTGCCAGTATTTTATTGAGTATTTTTGCATCAATGTTCATGAGGGAGATCAGTCTGTAGTTCTCTTTCTTTGTTGTATCCTTGTTTGGTTTAGTAATCAGGGTAATTGTAGCCTCATAGAAGGAGTTTGGTAATGTTCCTTCTGTTTCTATTGTGTGAAACAATTTAGAGAGTATTGGTATTAACTCTTCTTTGAAGATCTGGTAGAATTCTGCGCTGAAATCATCCTGGGTGGAGCTCTGGGAGTCTAATTAGTGAGAAAGAGGAGGGTTTATATGAGCAAAAATTGTTGAAACCAAGGTTGGAAAAAGTGCAGGGACAAATAGCCAAATGAATGGAAACACATGAGCTATGAACCAAAGGCTGAGGGGCCCCCAACTGGATCAGGCCCTCTGAATAGGTGAGACAGTTGATTGGCTTGATCTGTTTGGGAGGCAACTAGGCAGTGGGACCGGGTCCTGTGATCATTGCATGAGTTGGCTGTTTGAAACCTGGGACTTAGGCAGGGACGCTTGGCTCAGTCTGGGAGGAGGGGACTGGACCTGCCTGGACTGAGTCTACCAGGTCAATCTCAGTCCTCAGGGGGAGGCTTTGCCCTGGAGGAGGTGGGAATGGGGGTTGAGCTGGGGGGGAAGGGGAGGGGGGCGGGGAGAACAAGGGAATCCATGGCTGATATGTAGAACTGAATGGTATTGTAAAATAAAATAAAAGGGGGAAAAAAGGTGTGTGTCACCACTGCCTGGCTTTGTTTCTCTCCTAGACTGGATCAGTTTCATGTAGCCCAGTGTGGCCTTGAACTCTCAGAGACAGACAGATCTCTGCCTCTGCCTCCCGGGTGCTAAGATTAAAGTTGTGTGCCACTACTGCCTGGCCTCTATGTTTAATTTAGTGGCTGGCTCTGTCCTCTGATCTTCAGGAAAATTTTATTTATTAACAAGTAAAACAAAATATCACCACAATGGCTTACTGCATTAGTTATATAGAGAAATACAGAGGAGACATGTATATTTAAGGAGATGGTTTGGAAAGACTTGCCTGCTTCCAGCTGTGTCCCACTTCAGACCACTCCTCAAAGTGTACACAATATAATCAATTCTACTTCAACTCTGACAATGATTCTCCATCACCTTGAAAGCAAAGTTTAAATACCTTATATTTTTTTAACTTCCCTATCTTTTGTATTCCAAAGGACCAGCAGGCAAAACCAGTAACCAATAATATACTTTGTTTCATAACAGCTGAGAGGGGGATGATTTTGGTAAGTACAAAATAATTATTTAAATATGTTCTGGGCTTGGAGGATCATTTAGTCCCAGGTGAATGTTCATGGTATACTGATGATGGCTATGGTGGCCATTCTTGGTTGTCTACTTGATATACCTGGAAAAAGTTAACAGTTGAGAAAATGCTCTATCGGTTTGGCCTGTGGGCTGGTCTGCGGGCCTTTTCTTGATTCCTAATTGATGTAGGAGGTCTTGGCCCTCTGTGGGTTGTCCTGACACAGGCAGGTTGTACTGAGCAGTGGGAGAAAGCTAACTGAGCAGACGCAAAAAGCCAATAAACAGAGTTCCTCTATGATCTCTTCTGTAGTTACTACCTTCAGGTTCCTGCTTGGATCTTTTGTTCTGGCTTCCCCTGACGACAGAGCATAACCTTGCTTCTCCAAGATACTTTTGCTCTTGGTATTTATCACATCAATAGAAAGCAAACTAGAACAGTGCTTCCTCTTCAGATGGGACAGGCTTTATTAGCAGATGTGGACTCCAATCCTACCTCCGTCACTTATTATCTTATTATGTAGGAGCGCTGCACAAGTTACTTTTTTTGTCTCTTGTACCTATTCAAGTACCTAAAATGATTTATTATTACAAACAAATGAGAGAGGTTGTATACTTTATATACAAACCATGTGTCTGACATAGTTCCTGAAACAGCACATTCTCAATAAATGATGTCGGTGATTTGCTACTGTATTTTTTATCTTTATAAAACTTAGCACAATGTATCATAGCTCCCATTATAGTTTTGCTTTGCTTTAGCAAATTCCTTAATCTATTTACTAATGTAATTTTAGTTTTTCAGCATAGTACTGAAAAGAAGTGTTCACTAAATATAAACTGTTGATATTAGCATTGACATACAAGCCTCATAGCTGTTTTTTTTTTTTTTATGGATTGTATGAGTCAGAGATCTATTTTGGGAGTAAATAAATTTTTGCTTGACATCAAGAGAAGAGGAGCTCCTAGGACCCTGAAGATGGTAGGAATCAGATGAGTTGACAGTCTGGAGATATGTGCCAGGAACTATGGCACTACATTGTAGCTCTAGGAGCATTGATGAAGGTCCCAGCAGCTTAATTTTGTATAAAAAAGAGCTCTTAGATGAAACACAAGGTCCTAGTGAACCAGAAATATCAGACCATAATCCATGGACATGGTAACTTCTTCAACCAGAAGGTGAAGAGAATTCTGGGGCAGTACATAGAAGTGACTGCAAAGGTATTGTTGTCATCACCATCATCATCATCATCATCACCTTATTGGTGCCATGTGTTAGATGTAACATTAACTTTGAATGTCTTTTTTACTTAGCCTTCACAGTTATCCTTATTTTTTCAGATAAGGAAAGACAGGATTATATAGATGAGGAGATTCTAGGATTCTGGTGGCCACATGCTCTACTCAGAGACATCAATGTGGCAGTTATGGTGGCTGTCTAAAGACTTGAGTCAGAGTTGAGAATGTGGGTGTCCTAAAGGCTTGGGTCAGAATTGAGAATGTGCATTCTCTTCTGGCTGTTTCACTAAATTCCTATTATTAGGAGTATAGAGGAGATGAAAGGTCTCCCATTTGACCCCAGAGTAGTCCTACTTGTTGAGCTTTGGTACGAAGATGTCTAACTGTGAGCCCAGCTACCAGTAATTAGCTTAGAGGGTCAGGGAGATGAACTGTGAGAAAGTAGGCAGTGCTGATGAGCAGCAGCTCAGATATTTACGTTTCTCATCATTAGAGAAATAGTTTGGATCTGTAGTTCTATATTGTTAGGAGCAGGACAGTTTAAGTTGAATATATCTAACAGTATTTTAACAGAAGAGCTCAATGGATGAGAAAATAAGAAAAATGTTCTGTATAGAGGGTTTTATTTGGAATACAGACAGGAAGGGATTTCAGAGCTATTCTGAAATTATGCAGCCCACCCAGGGATGTGACTGAGCCAGACATTTAATGGATAGTTGGAAGCTGAGACCCAGGGGTCAGGGTAGGATTAATCCTCTTTCCCTGAGAGCCAAAGACTCACCCCACCCCCTCCTTCCTAGGAGCATAAAGTTTTCCTGCAGAGTCTAGTAGACAATTGGGCATCTGTCTAGTGATCTAGTTTGTAATTGGAGCCTTTAAGACCATGGCTTGTTGACCCTTGAAATTTTACCCACTGACCTGGCATGATGAGCTATTATATTTGCCTCTTGGAGTTAGAGTGGCCTTGTCCCTAAGAGCAGTGGAATGTCCCAGACAATTTTCCTTTTGATTACTTCCTCACATGTTCCAATGCCCTCCAATTTTTCTCCTAGCTGGATTTCAGGGCATTGTGTCTAGATTGGTCTTGAGGTAGCTTTATCGTGAGTGATACACAGCTGGTTTGAACACTCATTTACTTTTGGAAGAAGATTCAGATCTACAAGTTTGGTCACAGAGCAGTCCAAACTGACTGTGATTCTTCGATGGTGACTTTACCTGTAACTGTGTGTGTATCTCTGTTTGGTGGTGGGCATTTGGGGGTTGCCCCATCATAAGGCCCCCAGAAACCATAAGTCTTCTTCCTGGGTTTGGCAGAATGCTACAGGAGTTACTTCCTCATGAGAAAGCCAGAATGTTACAAAACACTGGTGTCCTGAAGCTTACTGTAGATGTATTTTCTACAGAATAGAATCCAGAATGCTTTAGAATCATCTGATGGGCTTGTTTAAACACAAACTGCTGGATCCAGGCTCAGGGTGTCTGATTTCTTAGAGCTATGATGGACACCAAGAATTTTTATTTTTAATAAATTCTTTTATATGCTGGTTATTACCTCCTAAAGAACTGCACATTGAAGAGAAAAGATTGAGAAATTTTTTTTTTTTTAAAAAAAAAGACCAAATGTAGATACCAAGGCAGAATGTGAAACTTGTATCTAAAGGTTGCATATTGATGAGTCAGAGAAAGGAAGAATTGATTTGGGCAGAGTAGTTCCACTGAGGAAGCGAGTATAGGACAGTGATGATTTGACTTCAACTCCACAGGCCAGGTGCTGGGGAATGACGTTACTATCCCTAAACTAGATACATGAACATCGTCCCAAGGTCTGAAATCAAGCATGAGATCCAAGCAATTCTATTTTAAAATGTCTCAAATCTGTTTTCTCTTCTTCATCTGTTCCTCCCTACCTCCCTCTGTCTCTGCTTCCGACAGTTACAAGCTCTCAGCTGTTCTTCTGTTTCCTCCTTGATTCTGTCATAGGTGCTGAGATCTTCAAGTCAACCTTGATTTCCAGTTTATATGATTTCTAAAATGACTAATAAATTAAATTATTTCAAAGTACTTTAAAATACTATTCTCCTCATTCTGTCCTACACCTCCCTCATGTTCAGTCAGCTTTGTTACTGCATCATGTTCCTGCTGACTGGATGCTAAGTGTCTCAGGGGAATGTCTTCTCTTCGTATTAGTGCAATAGTCATCACAATTACTCCAAAAACATGCTGAGAATGTAGTATTCATTATCTTTCAACTTCACAATACTGGAAAATTAGAAATAGTTAACTTTACTTCTCAGGAAAGGCAACAGAGGCTTTGAGAAGTTCAGAAATGTATGCAAAATTACACAGATAATACGGAACAAAGTTGAGAGTTTAATCTGTATATGCTGAGTCCCTGTGCTCACCAGCAGAGACAGAGGTCCTTCACGTCCTGAACAGACTCAATTCTCTGTATAGACTGGTAGAGAGTAGAGCTTCTTGTAATGATCTATCTAGTGTTCTTCCACATAACTAAGGTGTTGCACAAGCCAGTCCTTTGCCTGGGGTCCCCTGCTTACCTGTTCATTTACTCAATCAGTACTTCTGTTTTCTATTCCTAGGGCCTTGCCTTTCCTTCCTCCTTTTCCCACAGCATCTCAAACACTTTCATGTTGAAACTTATTGCAGTTTTTATTTTATTTATTTTTTTGTCAGATGCACTTTCTCTGTACCATGAGTCACTGAGGCTTTTGGGGGGGGAAGTCAGTTTAAATCTATATGTGGGGCATAAAGATACAAGTCAGTTTGAGTATTTCTGACTTCAAAAAAACCCAAACTAAGTATGGCTTAAATAAATAATAATAAAAAGTAGGTTCACAAATTTGGAAATGAAAAAAATCTTCATGGGTATTATAAAGTATGACTATCTATATCTATATATGTATATATATTTACTGCACATGTAACATTGAGTATATACCAAGTAAATATGGGCTGCTATTATCCTTAAATATACTTTTCACTTATCTACATCTAGATCCCATAAATAAGAATTATTTGTAACTTATGCCAAACTCCTGGCTGAGTTTCTCACACTAGCTAAGACAATATTACTCAAAGGATAAGGTTTACTCTTTTCTGAAGGGAAATGGAGAGGAGGTGGATCTGGGGAGAGGCAAGGTGGGGGTGCTAGGAGGAGGAGAGGGAAGGGAAACTGTGGTTGGGAGGTCATATGTGAGAGAAGAATACACTTTTAAAAATCACATGAGATACGATTAAAGAACATTTTTCTGTGTCCCGTTTGTCCCTCTGACAAAACTCGGGAGTCTAGGGAGTAAGACAGCTAAATTAATAAGCTCTGCAGGTAACTTATAGTCAAGTTTGTTTAATACTGTTTTGTATTACTACAACATCAAAAAAATGATCCATGGAAAAAATAAACTTTATTAAAATTAAAACTTCGTTCTACAGGGAAAAAAAAAAAACAAACCTGTTTTGTAGGAGACCATGGATTTGGACCTAGTACCTGCCATCGTCCCAGTAGACCAAATCAGTAGTGTTTAGTCACAGCAATGGAACTTTGACTCCTTACAGAAGACACTTTATTATTGAAATGTCAAACTGTTGACTGTTTAAGCTGTAAGCAAATGACTGGTCAATTGAGTAAGCTATGGACACTTAAGTTGTTTTCCCTGTTTTGTGTGCATTGTTCTCTGGCGCTGTCTAGTCACAGTGTTGGCTGGTGCTCCCAGAACCTTCTTTGGTGAGTAGGCTGCCAAATCTGTGAAACTGATTTTCTCTCCTCAGATAAACAAAATTTCCCTGGCCTAAAGAATTTTCCTTTTAACACATCTCACGGCACTCGACTCCTTTCCTAGCCCACAATAGAATTATAGGCTTACTCTATTATTTCTGGGAGAGGTTCTGGAGACTCTCTAGTTTGTTCAATACTCTCTGTTACATGTGAAAAAAAATGGAAACCTGATCTAGAGTGTGACTTCACAGATGTGGGGGTCTCAGTCACTTCTGCCCTCACTCCCTCAAGCCTCAGTATACCTAAGAATGTTCTAATTGCTGCTGGAGTCCTGACCATGTAAGGTGAATGTTGAGCCTCCTAGAAGTACTTATTCCCACATCCCTCCATGACCGACAAAGCTAAACTCTTCCAGGTGAACAGGTTTACAGTCCTTCTGTTACTTACTGAATTTGGGGAGCACCACTTTAAGACGCTCACCTGAAATTCAGTGTGACCATCGGGGCTTTGCACTTAAATTCACATCTGCCAGCTGTAACTCTGGTCACTTTTTAAGTTTCTGTCTTAGCTTCCATCTCTGTGAAATGGACACTATTTACATCTCACAATTCTTGAGAGCACTAAGGTAGATAGTAGAGAGGGTATCTGAGACACAGTTGATAGGCAAGGAATACAGAGGAGTATTCTCTGTCTGACATTGGTGACATTGATTTTTATCTCTTTGCATATTTCTCTTGATCTCCAGTTCATGATCAAACAGCATTGTATTTTACCCTCATGGTGGATAGTCCCATGTCCTTTCTAACTTAAACATTTTGTCATTGTATTTAATACTTGTCAAAGGATGCAATTTTTTTCTATACATTTGAAGACTTCTTGTGTCAGAGAATCAGATGACATCTTTGAATAAAGTTCTTACTTTGGGCAGAATCTTCAAAAGAGCACAACATATGGGCAAAGGCCCTAATTAAACACTTGTTGAAAGAAAATTAGTTAATTAGAGTTGACCACTACTTCCCACAGAGGGCAATCAACACAAGGTCTGGGGAGAGCATGGACATCCTGTGGGGGCAGAAACAGGGCTGGCTTCAAGGCAAAATCATGTCCTTTAATAAGTGCTTTTATGTGCCTCATCCTGTCCATGTTAGAAAAAAAGAGACCAATATGTACATAAATAAATAAATAAATAAGGGGAACAACAGATAATTACCGATTAGCTAACGTGATCTTAAAGTGCCAGTCACAAAGGGTGCTTAGTTCTTTTTTGTGTGTGTGAGCATTAAGTGACTTTCGAAAGTTAAATTCCCAAGATCTAGCTTTGTTACAATTTCTGAAAAAATTTCAATTTATGACTGAACCCCTTACCAGGGATAACTGAAAAAAAATAACAAGACTAAGTCATGAATCACTGTATTGTACCTTGCCTAACATTTGATAGAGTAGATGGGATTTCTGGAGGTTTTTTGTTTAGAGATAAATTTCACTCTACCAACACAATAACAATTTTCTTTCTTTACCAGTCAAGGGTCTAGTTCAGATAAAACGCAAGCTAATCGAAGCTGTCATTCATTCAGTCTTCACACAACGTGCTGGCTGCCTCTGAGGTTTGAAGATTTATGTTTATTTTCATCTGGGTATGAAGCCTGGGTTTTGGCTAGCACCAGCAGTGGAAATACCATGAGAAAAAACGTCCCAAAACATTTTGGCCTTGACCAAACCTGTTGTTTCATGAAACTGAAGTTTTGACATTAAGCTTTTTTGAGAACAAATGCCAAATAATGCTGATTGGAGTCATAACAGAGCAATAAATACTTTGCTCTGTGTTTTTCTTTTTTGATTTATGTAGTGCTGAGGACCTCACAACCCAGGGTCCTCACAAACCCTCGTTTTTGAGTGCACGCTCTATGTCCAGCTCCTGACTTCCTTCGCCTGTGCTTCCTACTTGGAGGTGGATGGGAGAAAGAAGACCTCCAAGTCAAGACAGACTACAGAGGCAGTCAAAGGATGTAGATTAGCTGAATGTTGTCTAATCTAGTCAGGTGACACTAGTCTGCCTTTAATAGGGTCCCAGAGTCCCCAAGCATGGACATTTATGACATCACTAATATTTAACCTTACTGTCCTACAGAGGATCTCATTTTTATTTATATTTATCCCTCCTTCTTCCTTCTCTTTCATTTTTTCTTCCCTTAGTTATTTTTTTTTCATGAAAATCTTTTCAGTGATCTCATAGCCCAAGAGCAAATAATAATTCAAATTAAGGACTATCCGGCCCAACTGTGAGTATCAAATGTGTTATTCTTTGCATGGAGTGTCAATTAAGGCTGCCCTGGGATAAATGGGACCACGTTCTGAATTAAAGAAACTGATGACCAGATGAGTAAGACTGATAGTTCTGTGCTACAATGGGAGCATACCAGTCTCTTACCTGGAAGGCTGGAGCGGTTTTGAACATGCTGTACATTTCCTGCTCACCAGAACAGCCACACAAGGCTCAGCTTGAGTTCCTCTTCACTCACCCCAGCCACAGAGACTCATGTTGGAAACCGCAAATGCTGTTTGTACTGAGAACAGGCCATGGCTTTTGAAACCCAGCTATTTCGTTGGCATCTTTTCATCAGCGTGCTCCTCCATAAGAAACTGGTTCTTCCATCAGGGGTGGAAAATGCAAATGTGCCTCCATTTTCTAAGTCAGATGCAAAGAAATGTTGCGAGAGTTGGAGACAGCTTAATGTCTTAATTTTTTTTGTCCAGTCCCTTGACCCTCAGTAACTAGAGTGATCACAGGCAAAATCTACTTTTCAATAAAAGAATTGGCCTTTTTAATGAGATACGGGAGAAAGGATAGATGAGATTCTCTGTTGTCATTAAAACTTCAACTTGTATCATATTATGTTAAATTTTCACTCAGATTAATTTTTATACTTTAAAAATTCACAGATTAATAAAAAACATGGTATCTCTCTCCCACTCATTACCCCAAGAAACCTCTGTGTCCCCCAATGTATCTCCTCCCTTCAGGTTACAAATCCTTCTTTTTTTCAACTTAGTTTAGACTTATGTTTGTCTCAACAAATAGCATCAAAAATTATTGCTTCTTTATTGCTTTGTAATAGTGATAGCCTTCCTCAGTATCTTCCCTTGCATAGTCTTCTTGGCCTCTGATGCCAAGGATATTGTTGAGCTTTGAGAGAGAGCTTCATCATTTGGCATCAGAACTGAGTACTTGTGGACTCTAGGATCAGCTCCATGATTCTTGAGGCACATCATAAATTTTATGAAGAGTCAAAAGAGGTGTTTCTTTTAGGGTTGAGTTACCTTTCCACACTGCTGTGTTCTAGGTGAGATTTTAATATGAGATATTATAGCAATCTCTGAATAATACTAGGCCAGTGATTACCGCAACTCATGCCCCCAAACTCCCTCATCTGCAGGGAAAGCCAAGTGTGTCCACTAAGATACACATGGATTCCTCTAGAGCTGTGTGCTTGGCTTCTGGTAGACCTGAACAATGGTCCATTGCATCTGTGACTTGTATGGCAATGCCATATTAGAGGTATTTCCTTTTGCTTTATAGTTTATTGACATAATATTATGCGATCTGTCTGCCAAACTTATTATATACTTTTGCTGCTTTAACTGATGGATATTTCTTCTTTCTCTGCCTGTTGATTTATTCTAGAATTCCATGCCTACATAATTTAGCCATTAGATTTGTCCCATGGCTGTCACAGTCTTGATCTCAGTAACATGACAGAGTTTTGAAGAATGTTTTATGAAAATAGTTTCCAAGACACAATTATATACAGGAGTTTACTAGAACATAGTCTCCTTCTGAACACAAAATAGGGTTCATGTATCTTGAAATATTCCAGGTATAGTACTTATCACATAGAGGTACTCAGTAATTACTTATCACCTTTGTTTTATTTCTGAGAGTGAGATTAATACCATAACTTCCTGATTTAATGATAGTTAAGTATTATGATAAAATTTAATATGTTCAATCTGTTGTAGATATTTTCAAATTTCATCACAGGTAGAGATTGTTTAATGAATCTCTTTGGAAATGCATATTTTCTGGCTTCCTACTCTAAGACACTTTTTCAGCAGGATTGGGCAAGAACAAGTATGTACATCTTTCAGAATTCCTGAGATTTTTAAATGTACATGGTTAGTAAATTGTAGTTAGAAAAAGCCTAGCCTATATGGTACTCAAGAATATGTATGTACAATGATGAGGTTTTTTAAAGTTTAGTCTGCAATAATCCTCAATGACATTGGAATTTGAAAATACCTGTTAAGCATACATTTAGTGCAAAATGAACTAATATAATATTTTCAGGGAAAATGACCATCTGTTTATGTTCTTTCAGAAGTGTGTGTGTGTGTGTGTGTGTGTGTGTGTGTGTGTGTGTGTGTGTGTAAGAGAGATACAGAGAGGCAGAGAAAGAGAGAAAGATAGACCCATCAACTCAGCACTATTAAAATAGTAAATATTTATTAGGCTCTAATAGGTGCTATACCATTGTCAATGTGCTTCACTTCAGTTAACTTTTGTAATGCTCAAATTACTGTAAATGAACAATATTCTCACTATTCTCCTATAAAAGTTGAGGAAACTAAGCTACAGAAAAGTTATGTAATTCCTTTAAAGTCCTAAACTTTATAGATTGTTAACAGTTCAAAATGTTGTTGATTTTGGATAAAGTAAGACTTGCATTTAACAAAGTAGGTACAAAGTGCTTGTCAAAATAAATCAAGGAGATCAAAGTGCAAGAAAATTTGTTGAGTTCCTGAGTGTGATATTACCTAAAATATTCAGTGTTAATTTCATAAATAATATATCAGCGTGCTATTTTACAGTGTAGTTTGTAGAATCATTTTGATACTGATTTTTTTTAAAGTAATCAGGGCAAAACTAGGGACAATAGAAATTCTAGGTTATTTGATATTATCATAAAGGGAATTTTAATTCAAATTACTCCAGACCTCTGGTGTGACTCCAGAAACCACAGGTAGAGTGAAATTACTGTTGCAACTGGAGCTCAAGAACCCCAGAAACAGATTCATGGTGATTGACATGAGCCTTCTCTACTGTGAAACAGACTGCTTGACCTGGGAAACCTTCCATTCAAAATTGTTATTGGTTTACTTATTTATTAGATTTTGATTCAGCAAGCATTAACTGAATGTGCTGATTTGTTTCATCTGCCAACTTGACACAATCTACAAATGACAGGGAAGGAGTCTCGATGGCTTGCCCAGCTCCGATTGTTCATGGGCATGTCTTTGGGTAATTGTGTTGATTGTTAGTTGACTCAGCCCACTGTTATGGTACCATTTTCTGGGAAGTAAAAGGGGCTAGCTGTGTGAAAGTCAGGATCCATGGTTTATATCTCTGTTTCTGACTGATTTAAAGTATCTGGGTGTGATACTTTAAATGCCTGCTTTGACATTGCCTTTGTAAGTCAAACAAACTCACTTTCCTTATTGTTTTTTTGTCAGGATATTTTATCACAGAAATAAGAAAGAAACTAGAACATTTAGACTCTACCCTGGGATACCAGCTCTGCTAGCTTTTTTATTATAGGTTGCCCTATTCTATCCCATGAGGATGCTCTTGTTACTACTCTTGAAGATTTAATGTATATAATAACCAAGGACTTGCATAATTAAGCAAGTTGCTAACAAGGGGCAGAATTGAGATTTGAGTTCTAAGTTTAGGTTTTAAGTCCATCCAAAGCCATCTTAAAAGTGATTTCTGGGTTTTTAATACTTTTCAGTAGTTAGGTTTTATAAATCAGAACTTTAAACCACGAAAATGTTAGCATGAGTATATTCCTATTTGTTCCTTTGCCAATTCCTATAATCAATAGGACAATGTACATGGGAAGAACGGTTGCAGTAAAAGGTAGACTCATTCAATAAAAGATCCTGAACACTGCTATATGCCTGGCATCATGTTAAGTGCTGTGGTTCTCGGAATAGAAGAAAGCATGGCTCTGACATTAACACAGGAAAAAGTACACCAAGAAAATATAGTTTGTATAGATGCTATGTAGGAAAACAGAGTGCTTTGTAAAATACATTAACACTGTGATAAAAAACGACTCTGGACAATGATATTTAAAAGGAGACTGAGACATTTGAGGTGACCACAATAAACAGAAGTAAAAAGCACCATTTTTCAGAGAGATTTTCTTCCCCATTATCCCTCTCTTTCCTGCTTTAGTAGATTGCAGGAACAATTTTGCTTGTGATGGGCAGATTTATTCTAGCCCTTGTGTATCTGTGAGCTTCCCCCTCAAAGTTCTGTACAGAGAAGACCTAGGAACCAAACAAAGGGAACCTGAGAAGTTTACACACATTCCCCCTGCAAACCAAACATTGGCAAGCACATCAAATGTACCACTTCTACCTTTAAGAAAAATTCAACATTTAATTTAATTTTTATTTTGCTTTTGAGGTCTATAAATCTTCATTGTACATTTTCCACATAATGCAGCTTAATTCTCTTGATATTAAAGGGAGCACACAAATTACACTGGCCCACTAAATGCACAAATCAGAACAAGATGGAGGAGTGGCCAAGGCTCAGAGTTTCCATTCTCTTCCAAGGGAAACCAAATGAGAAAAATAATACACCCGAATGTCCAAGGTTCTGATTACAATCCTGGAAAGAAGGATGCAATCAGATATTTCACAAAAATTTTCTTTGGGATCTTTAATTCCAAGGGGAGACTAGAAGGTTAGGTAGAGTACAACCTGCCACCATTCTCTAGGCTCTACTAAGGTTTATCAATGAGTCCCTGGAGACTCAGAACACACTCATGTAGACAGTAGATAAACAAGGTTAGGGACCAGGCTCATTAGTCATCTGGTTAATATAGACCTCCCTCTATGTTAAATTAAATGTTCACAAGATTTGTTTAAGTTCTCCAAAGACCCATCTTTCACCTGAAATGTGCTATGCAACACAGCTGTGATGGGGCATTGTGGGTCACTGGTTAGGAGATGAGAGTCTTGCCTCACAAATAGTAAGTTCTATAAGAAGAGAAAAACTAAGCCATGCACATAAGAATCATACGGGTAACTTTTGAAACAAACACCCACCCACCCACCACCACCACCACCACCACCAGCAGCAGCAGCAGAAAAAAACCCCAAAACTTTCAACTCATGACCCAGTCTCAGGAACTTTGGTTTAATAGACACTGTGGTGTCTAGGCAGGAGAAGTACCTCAACTTTTTCTTGTAGTGATTTTAATGGACAGAACTGTGTGAGAGACATTGTGTTATATGACTTTAGAAAGTCCTTGAGCAATCTGGGCCTTACTTTCTCCTTTTTTAAGATAAAATGATTCCTAAAGCATCTTTTTCAACATGATGAAAAGATAAACATTATATGTGTAGACATAGTTTGGAAATTTCATCTCTATTCCACCTTATTAAAAATGTGTGTGTGTGTGTGTGTGTGTGTGTGTGTGTGTGTGTGTTACACATGTGTACACATTTGAACACCAGATGCCTACGTCAGTGTTTTTTTTTGTTTGTTTGTTTTGTTTTGTTTTTATTGTTCTGTTCTTTGGATTTTGGAGACAATGTCTCCCACGGATCAAATTCAACTACCTAGTACTAGGACTATAGGAACATGCCACCACACCAGGCTTTCTTTTTGAATGAGTACTGTGTATTCAAACTCCATGCATCATGCTTGATCAACACAAGTTTGTTCTCTGTTCTGTTCTCCAAATGCATGAGCCTGTATGCACACATGTAGCATGAATCTTAAAGAGTCTTAGTCAGAAAATCAAACCCGAGGCCAGTTATTGGGGTGAATGCTGAAAGATCAGAGAAGCGGAACAAGCCACAGCTTCCTCACCTCACCAGTTCCTCAGCTGATCCTGTTTCCTCAGACTGGAAGCCTCTCAGTCCTCATCCAGAATGAATCTCAGCTGAACTGTGCTGCTCCAAAGCCTGAAAGCTTAACCAGCAAAAGCTTCTAGTTCCTGGTCTTCACTCCTTATATACCTTTCTGATTTCTGCCATCACTCCCTGGGATTAAAGGCTCACTTCTTGGGATTAAAGGCATGTGTCACCATGCCTGGCTGTTTCCAATGTGGCCTTGAACTCACAGAGATCCAGAGGGATTTCTGCTTCTGAAATGCTAGGATTGAAGGCGTGTGCTACCGCTGCCTATCCTCTATGTTTAATACTGTGTCTGTCCTGTTCTCTGACCACAGATAAGTTTATTAGCATGCACAATATTTTGGGGGAACACAATACTAACACACACACACACACACACACACACACACACACACACTCATGAATGTGAATCTGCAAATACATAAACACATTGTTCTCATTCAGACCCACCCCTTGGGGGCCTGGCCAATACCTTGGCCCACTTGGGGTCCTGACAACATTATGGGTTCATTGCTATGTGGTCTCTCTGTGTGTGTATAAAAGGCAGGCTGCTGCTTTCTATTTCCATGAGGTTGTGTCTGCACTCCCTCTCTCCCCCTTTCCTGTCTGTTTTTCTCTTCTTGTCTTCTCCCTTTTCTCTCCTTAGCTCCCTTCTCTCTCTTCTCCCCAGTAAAACTCTCTGTGTGAGTGTGGTCTGCATGGTGAATCTCTCTCCGAGGCTCCCACCCATGGTGACTGCCAGGTGCCATTTTTAAAGTACAATGCACATACATACGCACACATTAAAGTGGCTCAGAATTTGAGTTTTTTAGATATGGATAAGACAGAACTTAAGCTAAATGAAAAGGAAGATTTAACTTGGAGAGCAGCCTGTGAGAAGCTTAAATGTTTTCTCTGCGATATTAAAAGAGAATTTATTTTAAACATAACCTGGTCATCTATATCTTAAAACTTGAGCCTTCGAATCATGAGCAATGAATCATAAAATATCTTCTTTTTCATGTTATTGGTATTAGGGAGAAGAATTCCTAAGACCCTGGGGTGGGGGCAGAACCCAAACACCAGACGGTTCATCCTAAGGCCCTTCCCTCTAGCACTTTACTTTCTCTCCAAAAGATGCAAGATAAGAGCTGTCAAGTTTCTCCTTTTCCAATTTGTTTCAGTTTGTTTAATTTAATATTCAATATACTTATTTAATTTAATATGTTTAATGACTTAAAGAACATATTTATTTTCATAATGGTAATTCTTAATAAGAAAAATTAAATACAGCATTTTCTCTTTCTTTCTTTGAATGGTGGCTTAAAGGCAAATGTTCTCCCCTGGAGAAACACATATTATAGTTTAGTTTTGCATACATATTTCCAGAATTGTTCTTGTGTGGAGTGAGATGCACTTATTTCATCAAGAACACTGAAAGAGGACAGAATATATAAAAGTAATTAGTGTGTTAGTATAGAAATGGAATCTGGTTGGAATTTTAGGATCAGGAGACTTGACTCTGTGCTTCTAGGTATGGAAATAGAAGTTTTCAAAATTGGCCCTTTCTTGGTTTCTAGTATCTCAGAGATGTTCTTCAATGGGGTGATCTAGCAAGCAGCAGTTCTCTATAATTGACACGGGTAACTGTCTGGGCTTCAGTTATGATCTCTCCCTTGCCAAAGAAGAAAAAATAGAAGTTTATGTGAGTTCTTGCTACCTATTTACTGAGCCAAGCATTATAAAATGGGTCTAGACGTTCTCACTCATGGATACCTGAATCCATGGGTAGTACTAAATTCTATAAACAAAACCTATAGAAACTCAGTTTTACCCAATACATACCTATGATAAAATGTAATTTTTAAATTATACATAATAAGACTTTAATACCAGTAACTAATAATAGAACATTACATCAATTCTGTAAAAAGTTACTATGTTCCTAATCCAGCTGGGACCTCCTGCTCCCCTAAACTCGCTTTCCCCCCACCCTTGCCCTTCATTACTCCCCCACCCCCACCCCCACACACACCCAGTTTGCTCATGTAGATCTCAACCATTTCTCTGTCGCTGGGCAATCCCTGTGTCTTTCTTAGGGTCCTTTTCACTAGCTATCCTCCCTGGAGCTTTTATTTGCAGTCTGGTTATCCTTTGCTTCACAACTAGTATCCACTTATGAGTGAGTACATACTATGTTTGTCTTTCTGAGTCTGGGTTACCTCACTCAGGATGATATTTTTGGCTTTTTGGAACCTAGGGCCAATGCTGAGACACTTTGCTCAGCCTTGGGGCAGGGAGGAAGGGACTGGACCTGCCTCAACTGAATCTACCAGGCTGGGCTGAATCCCCATGGGAGACCTTGCCTTGGAGGAGGTGGGAATGGGGGATGAACTGCAGGGGAAGGCTGGGGGATGGGAGGAGGGAGGACAGGGGAATCCATGGCTGATATGTAAAATTAAATTAATTATAAAATAAAAATATTTATTTAAAAAAGTTATTATGAATATACCCTGTGACCCTCACAATACCTTACTGTACTACATTGGGTTTTCAAACCATGGTTGGCCATAGGGACTGAAGTTGAGCCTCTGGTCAAAGCTCTGTTGTCTCTGAGTTTTGTGCTTATCTTTTATCTCTCTCTCTTAGTAGGTGACCTTTTCATCTTGATCTTTATTGTGACTAAAAATGTACACAAAGCAATTAATATTTTTCATTGAAATTATGTAAATAAAGGGATTGCTATAATAAATGACTTTCAGAGATGGTTCAGTGATTAAAGGTCTTGCCCTGCAGGTAAGAGGACCTGTGTTCAGATCCACTGATCCCATGTGCACACTGAGAGATCACCTGTTATTGAAGCCCCAGAAGGTAGAAACACAGAATCCTTTGAGCAAGCTAGCTACTGAGAGGAGGCCTATCGTTCAATCCTGGGATTAACAGAGACCCTGACACAAAGCCTTGCTCCCCAATACACATACAAATGTGTACACTATACGCACATACACATGAAAAGAAGTGAAAAACAAAGCCAAAGGAAAAATACTTTCTTCATAATCTCAAAAAAAGGATAAAAAAGCCGGGCGGTGGTGGTGCAAGCCTTTAGTCCCAGCACTCGGGAGGCAGAGTCAGGCCGATCTCTGTGAGTTCGAGGCCAGCCTGGTCTCCAAAGTGAATTCCAGGAATGGCACAAAACTGCACAGAGAAACCCTGTCTCAAAAAACCAAAAAAAAAAAAAAAGGATAAAAAAGCATTTCATTAAGTAAAGTAGGACTTCTGTGACTGTTTATCAGATGTAGTAACTTAAGAGAATGAGTTGGGAGAAAATCCCCAGGTACTAAAGATTTATTACTTTGGAAAATACAGCAAGGGAAAGTCCTATGAGCTAAAAGAAGAGTGGTGTTTAGACCAACTATGCCTTAGGAATGAGAAACCTAAATACATTTAGCCACATTTTGAACAAGAATGCAGATTGCCTGTCAGTATTATGCGTCTGTGCTAAATGAATTCAGTTTTTATTTCAGATCTTGAAATGGGCTAGATTGAAGGCATTTTGATTCCCCAGGCCTTTAATTTACAAATACCTCAAAAAGTAGCTTGCTCCATCTGACCAAAGCTGTCTTCTGTGTTTATCCACTAGTGATTCGTATTGCCGAAGCAAATCTTAGCAATAATCAGAGCTCCACTTGGTGTGTCCAGAGTGTAACTGTGTGAAAAAAAAAAAAAAAGACAATTGTTTTCTCTGCAGGGCATCACTTTCCACTGGCTTTGGAAAAGAAGATAGTAAAGGTGTAACTACTTCTTACCCACACTTGACTCTTTACAACAATCTGCTTGCTGTGACAGTTACGTTCTGGAACAGGAAAATACTGCAGTTCTTCCAGGCTGTCAAAGAAGCCAGTAACATAACATAAGTGAAACTAACAGTGCTCAAGCTCAGAGGAGAAACACGAGGCCAAGATGAGATTTTGGCAATGGGGAAGTTGTTCTCTTGGAAAATGTTAGAATTTCCAAGAAACAATTTAAATGTGATTTAAAGAAAATAGGTGTGTTCTCTAATCTAGACATAAAGAAAGAACTGCAACCAGGATTGAATACCGTGGACGAGGCATACCGGGATCCACACAAATATTGCCTCCTTTTATTTTTCAGTAAAGGTCCCAGATGATATTCCTGTGCTTTGCTTTCTCAATTGGTTGTGTTCTTTGCTTTGCTCCACAAACTGAGGGTTTCAGGACTTACATTGGATCCTAGTTTCTGATGTCTGATAAACACACAAGAGATAGGATAAATTTTATCTTCTAAACTTTTAAATTTTTTTTGGTTTTTCGAGACAGGGTTTCTCTGTGTAGCTTTGGGCCTATCCTGGAACTCACTTGGTAGCCCAGGCTGGCCTTGAACTCACAGAGATCTGCCTGCCTCTGCCTCCCGAGTGCTGGGATTAAAGGCGTGTGCCACCACTGCCCAGCTAAACTTTTAAATTTATGTCAGCATCAAGATGTCTTGCCGGGCAGTGGTCACACACGCCTTTAATCCCAGCACTCGGGAGGCAGAGGCAGGCGGATCTCCGTGAGTTCGAGGCCAGCCTGGACTACAGAGTGAGTTCTAGGAAAGGCACAAAGCTACACAGAGAAACCCTGTCTTGAAAAGAAAAACAAAATACAAAAAAAAAAAAAGATGTCTTGTGCATCATTTGTTGTTTGTACTAAATGACCCAGACATCCCCCACTCTAGGGCATATATTATATTCATTAACTCCTTCACAGTCTGGTCCACTTGATCTCCATAATCTCTTCAGGCAGTGGAACCCATCCTTCCTTCCCTGGAGGGACTGAAAGAGACCGGAGTCTGACTAACAGGGCCATGAGGCATGACTCACAGAGTTACATGTTTTTTAGTTTGGTTTGGTTTCTGGGCCACTAAGCTGTATCTTACATCCCTATTGTGAGTATGTTCCTAAGCTTGTGTGATAGCTCTGATGGCAGGCCCCCATCTCCAGCTTTTCTTGATAATCACTAAAGAAGTTACCTCTTCCTGGCTAGAGGAGAATCCAGTTTCTCTGCCTTGGTGTCCAAGCAGAGCAACAACTTCAAATCTTCCACGATCTTGATCTCTTGGTGCTAACTCAGGAAATACCCTAGCTTAGTAGGAAATACCTTTCCTTGGTCAATGACTTTACCACGTATTCCCTGTCATCAACAACTTAAGAAACCCATGATAGCTTCTACTCTATACAGTTCCTCCTGTTATTGTCCAGAAATCTGCCTGTCAACTGCAGGCCCTCATGATAACTGGGGATTTCTGAGTACCTGGCTTCAGGTGATTTTGTTTATCAGCCCAGGAGTGTCTTCTGACATTTTAGAAACAGCAGAAGAGGGGCAAGGAGATATTGAGGCCATAAAGTTGTTAGCATGTGAACATGAATACTTGAGTCAGGACACTCAGAAACTGTAAAAGCTGAGTATGGGGTAAGTACACATAACCACTGTGCTGAAGAGGCAGAGAGACATGAATCTTGGAGTTTACTGACTAGCCAGCTAGCCAACCAGTGAATTCCAGGTTCACTGAGCAACTCTGCCTTATGAAGTAAGGTATGGAGAGATTGTGGAGGATGGCAACATTCACCTCTGTCTTCTTTCATGTGCACACATGATGATGTACACACACACACACACACACACACACACACACACAAAACAGAAAGAAAAGGCAAAAATAAGGGGGGGAAGCCCTTATTTTCTTGCTCCCAAAGGGTTTTTTTGACCAATATCAGCATGGTAGGAGATTGATTTTCAAGGTTCATCTTTGTCATAGAATGAGAAAAAACAAAACAGAATTAGTTAGGGAAAGAATGATGTAACGGCTATAGTGAGAAACAAATGCCACAGCCTGGAATTTGAGGAAGAATCGTTTCCTGGTTTCATAGATGAACAAAACACTGACAGGCAAAAGCTGGCATTTATCAAAGTTTACCTGAACACAGAAGCAGTCACTGGCCCAGGAAAGAAGAAAGCTAGGACCCTGAGTTTGGAATATCACTGTGATATCCCCTACTAATTTTATTATCACATCAAGTGCTGTGAAGGTAGGCTAATGGTCCAGGTTCAAGGAAAGGAGAAAAGTATACAGTGAAAAGTAAAGTGGGGTGGGGTTTTTTGTTTGATTTGTTTTTTTATATGTGGATCCAGATGTAGAACTCTCAGCTCCTTCTCCAGCACCATGTGTGCCTGCATGCCGCCATGCTTCCTGCCATGATAATTATGGCCTTTATAAGAGTTGCATAAAATTTCATGAAAATTGCATAAGTAAGAAGAAATTGTACATGTTTTATCTAATCTAAACACAATTTAGGTTAAAATACATGACTATCTTCCACATTACTTTTTTAAATCTTAATGTAACTCAGATAACATTCTACATGAACACACATCCTATGAACCAACACTTGCACATTTTGAGCTACATAATGTTTCAAGATCTGGATAGTTTAATTCACCAATATGTTTTGGATTCTAAATTCAGAAAACTACGGGAAGGAATAGATGCCAGATGTCATCTGCCTGGACATGAGCTGAGCCCAGGTCCTGTATTCCTGAGTTGACCTGCACCTCAGCCTGCCACTGAGAAAACCCAGTGCTTGGTACCATAGTCAAAGAAGGTTGTGCTTCTGATGAGGAAGCAGGGGGGGGGAGGGGTCATTTGGATTACAGATCACAGTGAAGGGTGTGGTCCAGTTCACGTGGGTTGCTTTTTCATTTTCATGCTGCCTGGAGGTGGAGATAGGTTCATCCTTCCAGACACAAAGGACAGAGCACCTCTTATATCAGGAGAGAGTAACAAGAGCTTAAGTCCCAGAAGATTTCTTTATTTATATTATTAGTGGGGGTGGGGGTGGGGACTAGAGTCTTGCTATATAGCCAGGATAGCCTGGAAGTCATTATGTACTGCCATGACTGGGCAGGATTTTCATTAAGTTCTGATCAAATTGATGTTACATGATGTGGTGGTTTGAATAGGTATGGCCACCATAGACTCATGTATTTGAATTCTTGGCCCATAGAGTATGGGCACTATTAGGAGAGATAGACTTGTTGGAGTAGTGTCACCTTGTTGGAGGAAGTGTCTCACTGTGGAGGCAGGCTTTGAGGTCACCTATGCTCAAGCCATGCCCAGTGAGACAGTTTACTTTCTGCTGCCTGCAGATCAAGATGTAGAATTCTCAGTTCCTTCTCCAACACCATGTGTGCCTGCATGCTGCCATGCTTCCTGCCATGACGATAATGGCCTTTATAAGAGTTACCATGGTGGTCATGGTGTCTCTTCACAGCAATAAAACCCTACCTAAGATGGATGAAATAAACCAAGACTGAATTTCATTATAGATACAAAGCAATAACTCTGTCCAGGCATCCAAACCCTAAATTCTTCTTTGAGGCACTTTTAACGAGCTTATCTACAACATTTTTAAGCCTCTAAAAGAGGAATCTTGTACTAAAAGATGCTGAAAGTATATAGCATCTTTCTCTGTGTCAGCATTCTGCATTAGTAGGTCACTGTTGGCTGCTGTATGTCCAGAAGCTCAGCTGCAGGCAAAGTGCTCTGTGTTGACTATGAGCAGTGGGTGTGGGTTATAAATCAGAAGGAGGTAGCAGCTGACTGTGGCAGGAAATAGAGTCATTGCTTGTGGTATTTTGAATGTAATTGGCCCCCATAAGCTCATAGGGAGTGGCACTATTAGTAGGTATGGCCTTGTTGGAGGAAGGGTGTCACTATGGAGTTAGGTTCTGAGGTTTCATATATGCCCAAGCCATATCCAGTTTCTCAGTTCACCTCCTGTTACCTTTGGATCAAGATGTAGAATTCCCAGCTCCTTCTCCAGCACCATGTCTTCTTGTATGCCACCATATTACACCATAATGATAAGGAACTAAATCTCTGAACATGTAAGCCATTCCAATTAAATGTTTTCTTTAATAAGAGTTGCCATGGTCATGGTGGCTCTTCACAGCTATAGAAACTAAGACATTGATTTTCATCATTTATCCACACCTTCAAATTTGAGTTTCATTTGTTATGTTTTGTCTCAGGCCTTATTCTGACCAGAAACAATGTCAAAAATGCATCTCTTAGAGTAAGAGGGAATGACTACCAGAAGGAGGTGTACAACTTTATTTGGAAATCCAAGGAAGAAGGAAAATTGTTTCAGAAGACTTGGAAGCAAGGATGAATAGTTTACCAAAAGATACAAGTTAAAGGTAAAGTTAAGAACTTTATGCCTGTAAGGGTGGAAGGGTAGATGCTTTATCAGAGAGTGAGATGATGGTGCTGTCAGGAAACATTTGCAGCAGATTCCTTCTATAGAATCCTGTTTATGATAGTAAAGAATTTAAGGAAGGTCACCAGAATCACTTTCACACTGTCACTGTCTGTAAGATCTGCTTCCTGGTGTGTGTGTGTGTGTGTGTGTGTGTGTGTGTGTGTGTGTGTGTGTGTGAGAGAGAGAGAGAGAGAGAGAGAGAGAGAGAGAGAGAGAGAGAGAAAGAGAGAGAGAGAGACAGAGACGGAGACAGAGATGGAGACAGAGAGACAGAGAGAGACAGAGAAAGAGATAGAGACAGAGAGGGACAGAGGGAGCATGATCAAGGCCAACTGTACTCTGTTATCTACAAAACCAGAGAAGACTTTACTCTAAATCCCAAGTAATCAGGGAACTGCTTCCTCCAAGATCAGTTTCAAGTTTTCAAAGCAATGGGCTGGTCGTTTGACAACTGTAGCTCCTCTGTCCATCTTCATGGGACTAAGAAGAATCTCAGACCTATGAGCCAAGGCTCAAGTCTGAGCTTTAATTGAAAGCAGCTTGGAAGAATTCAAGATCTCTTGAGTTCACATTGAATTTGCCTCACAGGTCTGTCTTGAACCATTTTATTAAAGAGAAGACAGTTCATGGTTTGTATCACCTTGTGGAAAAATACGTATTTTTTAATTCCCTGGGATGCGTAAATACATCCACTGCTGTCTGACTTTGGCTTGCTTTTGGTGAGGCTATCATGGGCAACAGGGCTTTATTTAATTTGGCATAACTTGCTGTTATTACTGAACAGGATAGAAGTCAAGATTTTTATTTTAAAATACCACATTATATTCTGGGAATATCCAAATGTCAGTGAAAAAGAAATGTAGGTGGTGTTAACAGTTCAGAAAATCCTTCACATTTTCCTCTTGAGAAGGCTGTTACCACTCATTAACCAATGATAGTGTGGAGAACTCACAGAGCTTTGATTCATACAGAGTGGCATTCAAGTTCCATTTTAACCTGGTTGTATAACCTCAGGAATATTGATTCTCTATTTGCTCACCAGCACAGGGATATTTGCAGCAAAGAGGTGTTGATCTTCATAATATAACGTGTATCCCACATGGCAGGGCATCATAATGTGATGTCCTTTTCTTCTCTATCTTCCCTCATTGTCAGAGTCTCATTAATTAAGACTAAATTTCCAAGACAAAGTTTAAAGACAAAGTTATTTGGGTCCTCTCTTTATCAGACACAGGATATAGCATGGCAGTGAAATGTCTTCCCTTTATTTCACTGTATCCAGTTGATTAAACATTAAAATGAAAATTAAGTAGATTTGCAAAATTTATATACATAATAGAAGGCTTAAAACTTTGCATCAGGTAACACAGCTATAAAAGGAATGAAGTTTTGGATTTGGAGAGTCCTCAGATCAAATTGTGTCTAAATGTCATTATCTGTGTGACTTTGGATAAATAACTTAGCACAAATATGTATCAATATGTGGGAGGAAATGAATACTATACACAGTAAATTGCTATTTGACCATTTGAATTTACTGTGTTGAGGCATTGGTCCTGTAGTGATTAGCACACTCTAAGAGCTCTAAATGTTGTCAGAACAGGAAAGGTGCAAATCTTACCTTTATTAGAGTTAATATTTGAATTGGAACAGAAAGAATCACATAAAAGCCTAATGGAGAAAATGTAAATAATCGTAGCTCCAATATAAAACAGGTTGATGTGACTGAGAATCAGGGTGACAATATGACAGTCAAGTCAGGAAGATCCAGAATGTCCTCTAGATAGAGATGACACTTGAGTTGAACTTTAATGGTACAACAGAGACAGTCTGCTGAGACAGTCTGGGCAGGAATAGTTCCAGGATGATGAAGAGATAAGTGCTAAGGTTTTGAGTTGGGAATGAGTCGATGGTTGCAGATAGATAAGATAACAGTGAGGAAGACAATTAAGGTTAAAGAGTTGGGCAGATGTGTGAAGGACTTTGTAGGTCCTGGTAAAGATGCTCGATCCTAGAGGTAGAGTTATAGATCAGTGATAGAGCACTTGCCTAGCATGCTTAAAGTCCTATATTCAAACTCCTGCCTGTTAAAAAAGAAAAGAAGGTCAGCTAGATTTTACTCTAAGAAAAATACTTTAAGTAAATAGGCTAATAGATTTATGCTTATTGTCATTAACGTCTTCCTCTGCTTAAAATATATTAAATTTAATTGTAGAAATATGTAGGAGGAAAGTAATATAAGTGGGATTAACACTATTTTGATTTCAGATATCCACTGGGGAGTTTTGGAACGTATCACCAACACATATGGAGGAGTTATGCATAGATGTTAATGTTTTAAATTGTCTGATTATACCTATGAAAAGGATGTATTTTACTTTTACACTGTGAACTTCTCAAAATCACTTGAGCAAGAAATAATAGAGCTCTTCTCCCTTTCTTTCTCTCCTTGCTCTTTATTCCCTGTGCATAGCTTGTGTGGGTCTGAGCAAATATTCATCACTCTGCTAAATCAGCCTTTTTCTGAATATACTTAGGAAATGCTGGCCCTCCTTTGGGCATAATCTGAACCTCCTCAACATAGACATAGCTCTCATTTGTTGATTATTTCTTGAGTGAGATAAATTCATTGATATATCTTTCTGTTATTCATGGTATTTAAAAAAATCCACTTTCATGATGAATTTTAATTCTCCCACCAACCAGGCAGTGTTTTTATTCTTTATCATCCACACTGGACTCTTCTTCTCTAGCCCCTTATAGAGCTCATCTTTCTTACTCTGTATTCAGACATTTTCCTACTTGTAACAAATCGGTTTTTCCCCCCAGGAACCATAGTTGCCAAGTTAAAACTAGCAATCAGATTTTTAAGACATGAACATGATTCCATACTGTATTGTGTAGTCTGTGGAGCTGGACAAATAGCAATGTCAACAATCTGTTGCTGAATATAACTGGTAAAATTGATAGAACATCATTTTATTGAGCATTTCCATTGATAAGCATATAATATACATTATCAAATTATACTTTTAAGACAACAATATGAAACATTAATGGACTTATTTTACAAATGACATCATTAAAATTCAGTGAAATTTAGTAATGCACTTTTTGGAATGTCCAAGTCACAATGCAGATCCTGATCTGACTCTACAACTAGGACTGCTTCCCCTACCATGCCACATTGCCCCCTCATTCCATTCATTACGTCCATGCCTAGGATAACCTAATTGTTCAGCATTACCCGTAACCACAGATGTCTGCACTTACCTTAATAGACATGATGAATTTGTGCACTATTTATCGAATTATCAGAAATTCCAAGCTGAACATTTGCTTACTTTCTTCCTAAAATCACCATTGCAAAGTACAGTCACAGCAGACTTGCTCAGCGTCAAGGTCACCGTGAGACAATAAGAGAAAGGAAAACCCTCCAGGACAGAATTAGAGTAATCATTAAAATCATTAAGATAAGCATTAGCAGTTTATTCTGAGCCATATCAAGGAGTGTCGCATCCTGCAAGCTGAGCAAACAGAGCTGTATCCACTATAATCATATTAGGGATGGTGACGGATTGCACATTTATTGCATTATACTTTGAGATCATGTACAGCATTTAAGCAAGGGAAGTATTTTTTTGGAATGATATTAGTTTCATGTTAAATTTAATTTTTGAAAAGCAAACAAATCGCAGTATATCTAAACCGCAGTTAATGTGAAATCTTCACATTATACCTAACAACATCTTTTCTTTCAAAATTTGAAAATCCAACCTCCCACCACTCCAGCCTGAAAACTGATTCAAGAGTGGCTCTGATGCTCAGCTCTTTAATTTGGTCTTTGCTGACAGCTGATTTCAATTTTTGCCTGTTTATTGAAGTAAATTAAAAGAACCCACTCGCTGTGATCCAGTGGTTCATTGTGGAGTGCATTCTATTCAGCCCCAAATCAAAACCCAGACACTTGTCACAAGAACTAATCTTTATGTAAACATGATTGCATTCATAGGACAGAACCTAGAGAGGCACAAGATGGAAGTATGCCCCTTTCCTGGGCACTTTAGGGGTCAATGTCTTTGTTATTGCAATTCCTAAATTGTGAGTTTAGAATAATACATGAGGGACTCGGGAGCTTCAACTGGCTGGTGTTTGGGTGGTGGGTTTACGTCTGTGGAAGCAGAACTGTTTAGTGTGTACAAGAGCATCTCCAGCTGAGACAAAGGACATATCTGAAAACAAGCCAGTAGCTTTTGCCTCATATAACTTACCTCAAGTTTAAGAATTCTTTAACAAAATATATGATTAAGCTGCATGAAAGGAGACTTGATTTTAAGTAAAAATAAACTGACAAGATAGCACATGCTAGTTCTAGGCTCTCAGAGAAAGCCAATGAGCTAGGAGTGATGTATATACATAAAACTCAAGCACTTGGGAATGTGAGGCAGGAGGATCAAAAGTTGAAGGCCATCCTCGGCAATAGCTGATGTGTCTGGAGCAGGTATGAGGTGAGATGTTCCAGTACTGAGATGACGCTGGTAGGTGTTGGACAGGTGTGAAGTTACAAAAGGATGTCAGCACTCCTTTTATGTGAGGAGGGTTTATGACATCAGACTGACTTCTTTGTGGGTAACAGGAAATGAAGCAAGCAATGGAGTTAGGAAAAGATACTGCTTGAGCCATCTCAGGGGGGTGGAAGAATGATTTAGGGTACTGTGTGATTGGAGAGAGAAAAGAAATCAAATTGATTTGGTAATCTGCATGTGATACTTTTTACACAAGAAAGTGGAGCCAATGATTCTATATGTGTCAGTTTTAGTCTTTAGGGGTCTAAGCACCAGCTAAAGGACAAATCATAAACAAAAAGTTCTCCTTGAGAATAATAAATGCTAACTAAGAATCAAACATGGGAAACCTGAAAGCATATGGAACCAACCCATGCAAAACTACACACAAAGTCTTGACACCTTATAGATTGTCTGTTTTGTGTGTGTCTCTGAGTTTATTGATGAAGAAATGAGTCCTGCAAGGTTAAACTTCTGTCTTGCCTAAGACCATGCAGATGGGTAATCACAAAATCGCTTAAACATTTAGTCAATAATGGCATATGTTGTGGTAGTGAAGAAGAAACATGGATCTACTGACCATGCTTTCCTAATTAAGAGAGGTTGATGTTGACTACAAAGTTTCTTGCTTGAGCGCCTGTTTGGATGGTGATGTCACTGATTAAAATAAAGAACACTGTAGGAGAAACAGATTGGGGGTTGGAATAAGTGCACAAGAATGGAATGAATTAAATTTGGACTTGACTGTGACATGTTCAAGTGCAGTTATTAGCCAGGATAATCATTTTTAATAAAATACCAACATCCACCTAATAACACTAGTTTAATCACATCATCTCACTTTAATTCCCCATACAAATTATAGCTAGAGACAATTTGTTTCCAGATGAAATAGTTACTTGAAATCAGAGATGTGTTTACATTCTTACATGGTTTAGCTACTTCCAAATGAAACAGCTTGATGTTCTATATCAAGAGATGAAGAGAATATAGATTTTACATGTGAATGAGATATCATGTACTGTTTCCATACATGTATGTACTGACTAAGGTTTAAATAAGGGTAAGCATATTTATCTACTGATATTTGCTATTGCTTTATGATAAAAATACTCAAAAATCCTTTGTTCCAACTTGTAAAAACAAAATTCATTTTTGTTTTTCTGAAGATTCATAGTATAGGATTGAAACTGAAATAAAGTCATAGCAAACAAGAATGTTTTTCTTAGGATTTAATCCATGCCAAATGAACTAACAAAACAAAATCCAAGGGAAGAAACAGCATGATTGCTGTGGGATGGGCAGTATTTGTAGTTTAAGGTAAATTTTGTCACTACACTGAATTATGAACTCATAATGCTGCCTTGTGACATCTTTATTATGAATTGTGACATCATAATGCTTCATTATGCCATTAAAATGCTGAGTTCCTGCATCCAAATGCTTCATTGTGCCACCTCAAAATGACTTTTGACACCATAATGTTTCATTAACATCACAATTCTCCATTGTGACATCACATTGTTGTATTGTGATGCTTTGACATCACAATGTTCCACATATTGTACTCAAATGAAATATACTGACTTCATGAATAAAATGTGATATGTAAAAGCAAAACAAAAAGCCCCACGGTTCATAGTGATCACTACACTGACCTTTCTACAAAATAGCACGGACTTCTTACTTCTTGCTAACTATAACTTTTTAACTATTGGTTAACATTCCCATCATCTTTTGGCCCAACAGCGCTCCTCTTTCTGCCCCCTGGTGGCCGCTGCTCTCTTCTCAACTCTGTGAAACCAACTTCACTAGATCTGTTACATGAGGTGACATGGTTCTTGCCTTCCTGCATGTGGCTTATTTCACTTACTATGGTGGGTTTAAGTTCTAGTCACATAGCCACAAATGACAAGATTTTGTTAACTCTGTAACTGAATGTCTTTTCAATTTATATTTCAGTTTTATTCCTTTATTCACCCCTCAGTCCATAAACAGTTACCTTGTTTTCATTTGTAGCTATTGGGAATAGCACTGCAACAAAAATATGAATTCATGTAACATACTGATTTCCAGTCTTTTCTTTGCTGTATGCACCCAGTAATGGGATTTCTGGATCATGTAGTAGATTTAGTTTTGATCTTGTGAGGAAACTTTATGCTATTTTTCAAAGAACTGCATTAATGTACATTCCTTCCAACAGTGTGCAAGTTTTTCATTATCTCTAGATCCTCACCAGCAGTAGTTATTGTTAGTCTTTTGATAATGCTCATTCTTGATGGAGATAGTAGCTCTTTGTGGTTTGGATTTCAATTTCCCTGGTGGTTAGAACTATGGAATGTTTTTTATGTACCCACTTATTCACTGGCCATGTCTATGGTGTCTTTTGATAAACATCTATTTAGATGTACTCCCACTTATTACTTGGGTTATTTGGGTTCTGCTATTGAGTTTATGAATTCCTGATGTAGTCATACAAACTGATGTGTTATTCGAAAGTAGCTTCTCCCATTTTGTTCTTGTTTTGTTTGCTATGAGTAAATGAAATTTAGTGGAATATTTTTAAGTTTATTTTCTGTATGGTTGAGGTTTTGTCCAGCTTTTTGTTTGTCTGTTCCACTATCAGAAGCATCTCCCCGGGTCTACTAGTTTTAATTCTTTACTTATTATTTCTTTGGTAAATCTATTTTAGAATCTTGAGGTTACCATAAAGCTTTTACAAACATCTTTTATTTTAGAATAGTAGCAACATAATGTAATCAGAAAGACAAGGGCAAAAACAAGATAGTATTAGAAAACACACTGCATCCCCTACTATGGTGAATTGTTCTTGCTCCATTATCCTTTCTAGGCTGCCTCTCTCTTCAATGACAATTCAACAATGTTATTACTGCAATTTTGTATTTTAGTTTTCTTATGAAACTAATGGCTGGTATATCTTTCTTACAATAGTACAGCCTTCAGACAGTTTTGTATATTATAATTCAGCAGTGAGTTTTATACCTTGCTGTGTTTCTTTTCTTCTTAACATCCCTTTCAGTTTGAAGAGCATCTGTGTGATCTTTATAGTAGAGGACACAACACACACACACACACACACACACACACACACACACACCTTGTTTTGTCTTTTTCTTTATCTTTTTCTTTCCTACACTGATTTTTAAAATATTTACTTATTTACTCATTTATAATTTTTTTTTGGTGTGTGTGTGTGTGTGTGTGTGTACAGGTACCAAAACTGAGGCCATAAAAGTGTATTGGAGTCCCTGAAATTGGAGTTACTGGTTGTCATGAGCCACCCAGTTTGGGTCCTAGGAACCAAACTGGGTCCCTTAATCAATCTCTACAGCCATCTCTCTTATTTTTTTAAAGACTGATTTGGCTAGGCACATCCCACTCAGCTGCCAGTTCTCCTTTGTCCTTTAGCACTGTGAAGACCTCATGTCAGTCTCCTTTGGCCTCAGAGATTTCTTCTAAAGTGTCTACTGTCAGGAAAACTGCCAAAAATTGAATTATTTCCTTTCCTCAGCAGCCTAGACAACCCTTTATTTATCTTTTACTTTTGAGAACCTAGTTATAAGGTACTTTGTGTTATTCTTGACTGGGTTAAGTCTATTAACATTTGACCTTCCCATACCTGGTAATTTGTACTCTCTCCTAGAGTTGGGGAAGTTTTCTCTTACTATTTTTTTTAAACTCTTTACATTTTCAAGACTTTTGAACTTTCAAATATGTTCTATTTACACATTGTCCCCAAAAGACCAACAACTTTTTCTAGTCCTCACCTTCTTCTTCTTTTGCCCCCAGTTGTACATTTTTAAGCATCCTGTGTTTGAGATCATTAATTTTTTTCTCATATTTGATTAAACCTGCACTTGATGACTTCCATCACATTTTTAAAATTTCACTGTTTATTTTTCAGTTTAAATATTTTGTCTTTGTTTTAATTGCTTTCAATATCCCTATTAACTGTTTATAAGAGTATTGAAACATTGTTCTGTGTTTCCCTCAAACTTGTTGAATTTCCTTAAGATAGTTGTTTTAAAATATTCTATCTGGTCAGTCTTTTATTTGTTACTTATTACTATTTATTATCATTACCCACATTTATTGCTCTCCAGTCAGTTTCGCATACCTTATTAAGTGATGCTTTCCGGAAAACTCTTGCTTCTTGTTCACATGCAACCCTGTAGGCATTGACAGGGTAGGTGCTTATTCTGATTCTCCTGGCCTGGCTTTATTTGGGCTTATTTTCCCAAATCATGTAAGCTGTGTATTCACTATCTCTGAGCTGGGAGTTACCTTCTATGGTTTTGGTACTGTCTGGCACAGCATTAGATGGACCCTGGGTCCAGAGTTGTCAGGAGTGACTTGTAGTATTCAGTACCAAAAGACAATCGAACTTACATTTGTGCTAAGCACACCATCAGTGTGCTGTTCAGAAAGAACATTTTATATCCAGAACCCCAGTCCAAGGTGGGATCCTGGATGCCTCATCTACAGTTACTGGTCTCTGTTCAGGTACTACAGAATACTCCTGGGTTCATACATCATACTCGGGATGACTAGCACTGCCAAGCTGTTTCAACACCCTGAACCCATATCTGTTCAATACCATAACCACACTAGGTCAGGACTTACCCCTATATGGCCATGAAGTCCCTAGTGCTGAGGTAAATGCCGCAGTATACCTAAAGATACTGAAACTCATTACAGATGATGCTAGCTGTAATGCAAATCTGAAGTGCTAGAGCCATGTGTCCTCTGACCCTGGAACTATTCCAGAGACGATGTCCACAGGCTATCCTAGCAATGGGTGCCATTGGGCTCTTCTCAATACTTCCTTTCACCAACCCCATACTAAATTCCAGAGTAAAATATTACTCTTACCACCCTGTTCTACCTTAGGGGAATAAGGTCTTGCATAGAGCAGTGTTGTTCAAACATGAAGGAGCATCAACACAAACAGTACATTGACCATTAGGCTCCTACTTAGTGGGGTTGTACTTGAATCTTATGGTGGCAAGGACCATGTCTTAGGGATTCACAGAGATCATACACTACATGCCACAGATGGCCATGGTGCGGTCTGATGCAAAAGTCCATCCCACTGTGGTACAAGTCTTTTCTTCATGTTGGGACAGTTATCGAACTTGATCTGGGAATAGTCTAGTGGAAACTGTAGTACCCAAGTTTAAGAAGTGGGGGGTGGAGATGGTTTCTTGGCTATCAAGGTTGATATTAAGCTAGAAAAATTTGAGTATTGATGGGGGAAAAGAAAATTACATGTACCTAAGTACCACTCCTGCCATGGTAGAACCCAAAGCTGGTCAAAGTCCCATAACACACAGTGCTAAGTCACTCTACAAATAGTGGAGGTCCCCTGCAGGGACCTTCCCAAGGCTTGTTTTAAGCATGGAAATAATGCAGTATAGGATGAAACTGAAGTCTATCTACTCTACTGGTGGTCACGTTTCTGCCTACAGCGAGGGCTCCTCAGAGGCATCATTTATTAGTTCTGAAATGCATACAAGACGTTCAGTTTCTACTGATCAGACTTCAGTGTATCTGTCAATGAGTTTTAAAACAAAGGTTTCCCAGTTTGTGCTCCAGAGGGCAAAGTCTTGCTCTCTATTCTACTATCCTTGGTTTGTATGATAGAGTTTGAACTGCTGTCTTTTATATGGAACAATTCTCTGTGTCCGGTAAGCAGGACTTTTCTTCACATGGGGCTGCTGGGAGCAGGAGATGGGTAACACTGGCAGGCACTTTCTCCTTCTAGCCTTCTTCAATATTACTTTTCATTTTGTTACTTCAAAACAGTTATTGTGGTTTCATACATGCTTTTCTTAGTTTCTGAGTCAGCAGTTTTGTGTATTGACTTCTCAACTTGACATGTCTTTGGGAAGATGGTCACCTGAGGATCTCAGCTCCTGTCTATTGGGTCAGTTCAGTTAATCTTGGATGTCTGAGCCATAGACCCTTTTTTGTTTTAATAACCCATGAGAATCATGCTCAGTAAAATATATTCAGAGAAAAAAATCTGTGATTGTTTCCTCTTCCAGGGTAGATTTAAATGCTTAAATTGTTTAAAAGATCAACTTCAGATCTGTTTGGTGTTCCCTTGGGCCATCACTTGCTTGTGAGATGTGTTCTTGGAGGAGAATGGTGTTAACTGATGGGACTAAAGAAAAATGACAGAGATACTCGGAATGAAAGGTACACAAGTCCTCAGGAAATTCATCTCTCTTACAATTAATTGGTTTAGTATAACCACGGCTGAAGGCAGGTCTAGAAATCTGAAGCATATAATTAAAATCTTGGAATTTTGGATTTATATTTGATAAAAGTGAGACAAATCTCAGGAAAGCAATCACATAGCAGACATTGGTCCAGTGAAGACACAAACCAATCCAGCCACAATAATTCTCTTGCCGTATGAAACTAAGCAAAATTCAAACATAGCTTCTTTCAAACCATCAAGTTTATAAATATTCCTTCTACATGAAAGACAGAGTGATTCCTTAGAGAGGGGGAAGTTCTCCTGGAGTCACTGTGCTTCATTCTGACTGGAGGAAACAGTCAAGGGTAGGGAGAGGAGGAGCTCCACACAGCAAAGGTCCCAGGGGCCACAAGCAGCCACAGCTTCTGAGTACTGTGGCCAAGAGCATCATCTAAAAACACTGTCTTCCCTGTAAGAGAGCGTGGGCAGAAGTTACCACTTGTGAAGGCAACACTTAGCACTTTACCCAATTCTTGAGGTCTTCTCCTGGAGAAGTGCTGATGGCCCCAGATAAGACCAGCAACTGTGCAAGCTGGTGGGGGGGGGGAACGGCTGGAGGGGGGGGAGGGTGGCTGGAGGTGGGGGGAGGGCTGGAAGTCAACCCACTTCATTCTCTTCCTTGACATTTTGAGTAAACATATCAATCATATCTCAGAAGGGGTTTAGTGCCAACACTCTGAAACACATCTGGTTATGATTCCCAAGGGAGATTAGCCGATGCTGTGTCATTATCCTGTCAAGAACTCAAAGGCCTCTTCCTGCATCGGAGGCTGAAGTCTGCCTTTGTTTGGCCATTTTTTCCTGACCCTCACCTGCAGTTGGTGGCAGTTGTCAGAACGGAGAGCCGTCACCACACAGTCCTTCTTTGGAGGCTGGTATTCTATAGTGACTTCAAATTTTTTGAAAGGTAGACCCTCTCCCCATAAAACTCAAGTTAACTTTGGGGTTTAATAATAAGCTACCACTTGGGTTTTTTTGGGTGGGGGAGGGTATGCTATAGTTTCTATCACGCAGCCTGTCTGCAAACTGCTGATTTTATTCCACTCTTAGCTTGACCTCTTCTATCGTCCCTATCAGCAGTCTATCAGTAGCACACCCATGGTATACTGAGAGAAGAAATATGGGTTCTAACTAAGAGGATGATAACTAACACATAATTTATACTGGGTCTTAGGAAGTCAAATCCTTGCATTTCTATCTGGTCCACTTATGAACCATGAATCATCAGTGGAAAGGGTTTGCAGTTCATTGTTCAGCGTGACCATTTTGGGAGTCCTGGAGCTACAGGTACAAAAGTGGACAACGTTGGATACACAGAGACACACACTGTACTGATACTCGAATGTGCCCCAGCTGGTGAGTGAAATACATAAAGATAGAAAAATCTACTTGGGAGGCCTGTGGGGAGGGAGGCAGATTTTGAGTGAATATATAAGGGTCAGATGAAGTCCCAAGTGAATGTGTGCTGTTGACATGAATGTCGCTATGTCAAGGTCCCCAGTGCCTCAGACTCATGGAAATGGCAACGCTTCCCTGGGTCGAGTGTAGGTCAGTGGTAAAGCCTTCACTTGGACTGTGTGAGGATGCTGACAATGTGTGCAGAAAATGTCAACCTGAGGTTCCCCTTCCAGAATGTTCACAACCTGAGACTCTGCACCTCTACAGAGATTACCACCCCCCACGCCCCTACACACACATCACACACACACCGAGACTGGCTATGTCTGCCTTCTAGTTAAGCTATATACAATTATATACACCCTCAACTGAAATGTATAAAACAAACATACTGCATTTTTAGGCTGTTGGTCCATTTCAATTATAGCATACAGCTCACCCAATGTCAGTTTTCTGTCTGTCTGTCTGTCTGTCTGTCTGTCTGTCCTTTACTCATTTCCTTATCACTCTAGTCACGTTTCCAGGACCCAGCCATGTGGCAGAAGCCTGAAGCTTTCCTCCATTCATCACTAAATGAAAACAAATATTTGGATTTTTCCTTTTTGATATTCTCACTTTGGCTTGTTTTTATCGTTTTATTTTTGGACAGGGCCTTACTGTACAGTCCTGGCTGGCCTGTGATTCTCTATATAGAAGAGACTGCAGTGAAACTCACAGAGACCCAGCTGCTTTGGCCTCTTGACTGCTGGGGTTAAAGGCATGTGCCATCATTCTTAGTAATGTTTATTTTAGTGTGTGTGTGTGTGTGTGTGTATACCATATACTTGCAGGATCCCACAGAGGTCAGAAATGGATATTGGATCTCCTAAAACTGGAGTCCTAGGTAGTTGTAAGCTGCTGTGTGTGTGCAAGGGACTGAACTTAGATCCTCTGCAAGAGTAGTCAGTGTTCTTAACTTCGGAGCCGTTGCTCCGGCTTCTGGACTTTTCATCAATCATTTTCTTTTTGGCCAAATGAAGAGACTCATATGGCCACTAGTTTCCCCATTCCAGAGTTGAGAGGGAAGGCATTAGTTCTAGATATAGTTCTCTGTCTTCAATTTCTGTCTCCGAGTAGAAAATTAGAGAGGCCCCATAAAGAGAAAACATAGTTTTCATGTTAACTTAGCTTTATTCCAAATTTAATTTCTAAAACACCCTTCTTAACAATTTACTAGTTAAATTACTAATTATAACACTTATTTAGTTTAGCTTAAAATTTAAAAATCGCATTCTCTTCTACCTTTTGAGTAGTTATGTATGATTCCAAATAGATCTTAAAGTTCTTGGTATGTTATACCACTCTATGAAAATTAATAAAAACTATCTCAGAGGGCCATCTCATAAGTCACAACCAAAGGGCCTTCAATGTGTATTCATTTTATAAGAAAAAGACATGAAAATGTGACAAAAGGAAAAGAAAAATAGAATGGGAGGTTCGTTTTAGAGGCTACTGGTGGATTCATTGCGGACATTGTCAACTGTCACGTGGCTATCTATGGTCATGAAAAGTCTAGCTGTCGTGTGATGGCACGAGTCAACTTTAAAGTGGAAGAAATCAAACCAGTAGAAACTGGAAGACCGAGACCTGAGACTGTAGTCCTGTCTCTTGAGATCCCACCTCCCGGACTGAGAGGATTAAAGCTCCGTGGTTGTCGCTCACTGCTACGGTCCCCTCCTTCTACCACCGGGCGAGTTCACCTGCTTGCCAACCGAAAAGAAGTTACTTCCGTTTCTCGCTCAAAGACAACGTCTTACATGGAAGGCATCCTGCTACAGGGAAGAAATGTAACCTGTTGCTCTGTAAGGTGCAAACACAACACTTGGCTAAGTAAGAGAATTACAAGGAGGCTTGATGACTTATATCATACCACCATCCAAAAATAGAGTTAATCTCTGGAGGATGAAAGCGCCTGACGGCTCCCTCAGAACACGAGTTTTCTCTGCACAGAAACTGGGCTGCAAAACCACGTCCACGGGATTTGATTTTTGGATGGAGAAGGTACTTTTTCACAGTTTAGCCATTCCTCTAAAAAAAAAAAAAGTCTTTGTACTTTTACCAAAAAGAAAAAATAATAAAGTCTGCTCTACCAGTTAAAAGGCCAATGGTGATGGGAAGATCTCTTGAAACCCTGGAAAGTGGAGTGGAAATTACGAGGCGGACGGCTGCCTCCTGGGCCTCACCCTCATCTTTTGATTCTGCGGAGCTGGGGAAAAGGGAAAGGCCCCGACCGGGCTTGGCTGCTGAAATCTCCCTGTCAGGGACTCGGCTCACAGGACCTCAGCGTGACTCAAACTAGCAAGCTTACCCATCTGTTCCAAATAGCCTTTGCCAACGGGTCCTCTGAGAATGTATATACTAAAACAGATTTTTAAAATACATTTTGTGGATTTAGGGTAAAAAAAAAATAGCTGTTTCATTAAGTCCAACTTTGGGAAATGTAAATAAAATTATGCTTGACTAGCGTATCTACTTTTATATTTTATATAGTGTAGGCAGTCGTATGGCAGTGGGGTCAGAGAGGTAAAATGTTTGGATGGAGTAATTAATATTTTATCAGTTAAGAAAACAAATCCCTGATAAAATTGGTTTATATGTAAACATTCCTAAATGCCCTAATTTTCCTCAGATTTAGAATATGCTTTAAAATAAAAGAAAATAAATATTGTCATCTCTTAGCTATGCTGCTGTCCCTTCAAAAGAGGAGGGTACTGTAAAGAAGGATGAAAGTGATGGGGTGAACATCAGATGCCCATGACCTCTAAGGGAGAAATCACAATTGATGCCGATAAGAACAAAAAGATTGTGGACAACAAAAAACTTGTTTTGATTTTTTAATGTGTATGAGTGTTTTGTTTGTGTGTGTGTATATCTTTATACCATGAATATAACCATGGAGGCCAAGAGTGGGTATCAGAGTTCCAGATGATTGTGAGCATCTGGAATTAAACCTGAAGCCCCTGAAAGAGCAACCAGTGCTCTTAACCACTGATCCACTTTTCTAGCCCCAAACAATGAGCATTTTGAGGAAATTTTTAGAGACTGGAATTATTCAGCATAGAGAAGAAATGGCTGGGCTACCATTTTCTTTAGCGGCCAGTCCTAAAATGGGCCAAACTCAGGACAGCTCTGACTCACACTTGTGTATAATGGGAAAAAAATTAAAAAGTAAATAAATTGTACAAGCATTTGTCTATAACTTTAACAGAGATGTCTCTCTTCCCTTCCCTTCCTGCTCCCTCCCCTCAGTCTCTACTTCACTTCCTCCTTCTCTAAGTATTGAGTAAGTACTATGGACCAGGCTCAGCAGACAAGAGATAAGTTATACTTCTTTGGTTAGGGAAAATGTCATGAGAGGATCATGTGACCTCTTCTGTATGAAGCAGCACGTGTCACGTATACATTTCTTGGGAACCCCTCACAAAGGCCACTTTTGGGGAACCTTAGTCTTGCCTGCACTTTGCTAATTTCTAGGGGAATTCCATTTCGGGGCATCGAATCTTCCAGAAGTCACTAAGTTCAGAATGTCAGGGAGGCTAACAGGGAAGGTTTTTTTTTTTTTTTTTCTCTTTTTTTTTTCTGGTTTCACTGATAGCACTTGGGAAAGATTAAGTCTACTTGGCAGACTTTTCTTCCCAAATTGCTACTCCGTTCTTTCATTTCATGATCAAAGAAAGATGCTATTGACTAAGTAGAGTGCCAAGTCAGGTGTCAGGAGTCTCTGGTTCTATTTTTAGCAATTATTGATGAGAAACTTTGACTAAGCTGCTCCACTGGTCTTTATTGCAGCCCTGTTTCTTTAGCCTTCCTGTAACATTTATGTGGACTGTTGTATTAGTCAGCGTTCCCCAGGGAAGGAGAGAGTGAGACGGAAGGGGAGGGAAGGAGAGAGGGGAAGGGGAAAGGGAAAATGTGGAAAAGCAGAAAGGGGAAGAGAGAAGAGAGTTCTATTCAGGGATAGTTATCATGCAATGATGGTGGCTGACACATCCTCCCACTCCCATATGCTGCCTGCAAAGCCAGACAAGCAGGAGAGCAAGGGATGTGATTCATTTCAAGTTCAAGGACTTGAGAACCAAGGAAGTCCATGGTGTAACTTAAGGCCCAAGGGTGGAGGCTTGAGAACAAGGAATGTTTGAAGGCAACAGAAGAAAGTGGATATCTCAGGAGAGAGAGAGAGAGAGAGACAGAGAGAGAGAGAGAGAGAGAGAGAGAGAGAGAGAGAGAGAGAGAGAGAGAGAGAGAAAGCAGCAGCAAGAGAGCAGATTTCCCTTCCTTGGGCTTTTTGTTGTCTGGGCCGTCAGTGAATTGGCTAATATGTAACCTCCATTTGTGAGGGTGACTCTTCTCTCAGTCGATGAACTCAACTGTATTGTCTTTTGGGAATACCCTCCCAGACTCACCCGTACGTCACAGCTGACCAGTTACACTGATGTCCTTTGTTCCAGTCAAATTTGACATGAGAAATAATCCATCATGCCTGTTTTATTTTAAGAAGAAACAATGCTCTCATATCTTGAAACTCACTTGGCTCAGGTTAGACCTGAAACAGAGCACCCTATCAGAGGAGTCATGAAGGCCAGCGGGGGCGAGGGGGGGGGGGAGGAGAGGAGGGCGCCCTGTCAACAAAGGGTGACTGCAGAAGGATTCAGTGAAGCAAATATGCACCAAAGATCCCCGAGGATGAAGCAGTAAGGGGTCTCGAGAGGAGGCCAAGATGAATGATGGAAGTGAAGGGGGATAATAATAAACAGGACAGATGAAAAGCAGTGGCTAATGCTGAGATGCTGCCAAACAATGGGCTGGAACTGAGCTCCTAAAGGAGACTGACATGGGGAGGAGAGATGGCCCAGCAGTTAAGAGCACTGGCTCCTCTTTCAGAAGTCATGGGTTCAATTCTCAATACTAAATCTGCAACTCCAGTTCCAGGGGCTCCAACAGTTTGGTCAATGTGGGCACAGACACATAGGGATTGCGTAGGCAAGCAGGCAAATTAAACGCCCATACATATGAATTGAATAAATAAAATTAAACAACTTTTAAAGGGGGAAACTGACAAGGAAAAAGAAACTGTCAAAACTGGGCTTCAGAACGAAAGCCTTGCAATCAACTGAGCCTTTCTTAGTGTTAGTACTTCTAGACAAGAATTTAAGAGAATCAATAAACATTTTTTTTTAAAAAAAAAATAATGTGCAAACATTAAGAATAACTACACCCGGCATGACCTGGCTTTCTGGAGCCCATTACCTACGGTCGGACACCTTGCTCACTCTTGATGCAGTGGGGAGGGACTTGGTCCTACCTCAGCTGAATATACCAGGCTTTGCTGTTCCCTCATCGGAGGCCTAACCTTTTCGGAGATGCGGGGGAGCAGGAGGAGGGATGAGATGGGGATCCATGGTTGGTATGTAAAACGAACAAAAAAATTTTTTTTAAATAAAAAAAAGAATAACTACACTGGGCTGGCGAGATGTCTCAGCAAGTAAAGGCACATACCACCAAGCCTGGTGTTCTAAGTTCGATTCCCAAGATGGTAGGAAAGGACTCCCACAAGCTATTCTCTGACCATGTAGTACCTTTGCACCTCTCCACCCCTACAAACACACAAAACAAATGGCTAAAATGCAGTAGAAAATATTAAGAATATGATAACTTCATTGCATCATCTGTTGAGGCTTGCTGCGCAGTTTTATCTCTTCAGGCCAGTAGCTTCAACTATTTCTGCTTTGCAGCTTCACGTTAAAGACCTCTGCTGCTCTATTTTGCATCATGTTTCGCCATCTAGTGGCCGATCACGGTATAGAGCAAAACTTAAACCCAGATTTTCCCCTACTTGGTTACAAACCTGAAACCCTGAACTTTGTGGGGATTCTATTTATTTTTGTTATATGCCGACTTCCACCAAAGAGGATATTTGGTGGCTGAACTTTGTAGCTGAAATTTCAGATCATGACAGGGCTGGCAAGTTTCAGAGAATAAAAAACCAGGCAAGAATTATAAATTTTCAACCACTGGTTTTCTCAACATTAAAAAAAAAAATCACTTTTCTTGGCATTTCATCCCACTTGAAGTTTTTACGGATTGAAATCCAGCAGTCATTCTCCAATCTAGTCACTCTGGTTGGTTTATTATTGTCTACTAAAAGCAATCTAACTGTCATTGACTTATGTCCATTGGTATAGATATTTTCCCATACTTTGCCAGCATTCCCCTTTCATTTACATTTCTTGTTTGATATTTTCTTATCACTAAAAATCATCTGTGGTTCAGCATGAGGCATGACCACACTCATTATTAAATTAGCTTACAGTTTAAATAGCAGATTCTAGAAACTTCCATTGTTTGTTCTTCCTAGAATCAGGTCCCTTTAGGACAGTTTAATGCCATGTTGGTACTCAAGGGAATGACTGTGAATGAAAACCCACATTGAGTATTCCACATATACCAAAAGTCAAACAAATGGATGGGGAAGCTTTTGTACTGGATGGCGTAAGGACGATCTGAGGAGAGCATAGCATATTTTGAAACCACGTTTAAAGGAAACATTGGATGCATAGGACTTTCATTCAGCTGAGTGGCCAAGAGCAGGCGCTACATTATTGTCCTGGTCCTTGGTGGCTGTGCTGTCTTGCTTAAGTTCTTTAAGTTCCAGTCCCTTTGTCTGTCAAACAAAGACAAAAGTTGTCTTCTCCCTGCAAGGAAACAGTGAGGATTAACATAAACAATTCTCATGCAGCTAAGCCACTGTTGGTGTCTGACCCATACCAGCCATAACCAGAAGATGTTACAAAGAGAACACTGACAACTGGCTAGCAACCTAGGCTTTGCCCTTCATTTCTATGTCTGCCTGTGGCATGAACCCTTGCCTACTGGAAGATCCTCCCAAGGCCAGTCTCTGCTGTAAGCACTGCTGTCTAGTGGGCATTAGCAATTGGTGACCACTGGCATTTCCATCTAAACAAGAAAGGTGTTGCTGGGTATGTCTTTCTGCATGCTGTGAATGTGTTGCTCTGACTGATAAATAAAATGCTGACTGGCCAGTAGCCAGGCAGGAAGTATAGTATAGGCGGGATAAGCAGACAGGAGAATTCTGGCAACAGGAAGGCTGAGTCAGGAGACAGCTGCCAGTGCCTGTCATGAGAAGCAAGATGTAAAGTACCAGGAAGCCACGAGCCATGTGGCAACTTATAGGTGAACAGAAATGGGTTAATTTAAGATATAAGAACTAGATAGCAAGAAGCCTGAGCCATTCGGCCAAGCAGTTTAAATAATATAAGTGTTTATTTGGGTCTGATTGGCTGTGGGCCTCGGCGGGACTGGAGATAACTCCAGTTACAAGGTGTCTAAAAAGAGAGGGTTCCAAAGTCTTCACCCCTACTCATTCCAATGCTGTCAGTTCTGGCTGTGGGAATACTTTGTGGCCAGCATGGTCCAGGAGGGAGAAAGGGGATGTAACCTCCAAATGTGTCCTCAGAATGTGTGAAACTGCATTGGAAATGGGACTCACATGGAACTACACGTGCTTTATGAGAAACTCCTCTGTAAATTATGCAGCAGACACGAGAAAAAACAGAGTTGAAAGGTACTCCAGAACAATGGGTCAATGTTCCCCACCATTCCCCATTTGTAACATTTGACAAATAGCTTAACCTTGGGCTTTTACTGAGCACTGAACACTGTGGAGTCTGTTTCGCTGTTGTCTACAAGGAGTAATGTAGCTTTTCATGTAAATCACAGCACGCGTGAAGCTGTATGTTTGATAATTTGATGTATCCAGGAATGGTTATTGGACTTCAAGGTCCTGACATGAACATGGTCCCTTAAGCACCAGTATGCTTGTTTGAGTGAGAATGGCCCCATAGGCTCAAATCTGTGACTGCTTAGTCACCAGGGAGTGGAAATGTTTGAGAAGGATTAGAAGGTGGTCTTGATGAGAGAAGTGTGTTACTAGGGTAGATTTTAAGGTTTCAAAAGCCCATGCCAGGCCCAGTGTCTTTTTCTCTGCCTGCTGTCTGAGGATCAGAATATAAGGCTATCAGCTATTGTTCCAGGGCCATGGCTGTCTGTTTCCCACCTGGATTATGGACTAGCCTTCTAACACCATAAGCAAGCCACCAATTAAATGAATTTTATTTTTTGTAAGAGTTGCCTTAGTCATGGTGTCTTTCACAGCAATAGAACAATAAGACAGCAAGTATCCCCCGTCCTTCCTAGCAAACCATTCTCAAAAAAGCACGGCCACATTCTATATCATAAGTGTTTGTGTATTATTTATTGTAAGAAGGAATGGATCAGTATACTCTCCACCCTGAATCTCAGACCTGTAAAATGTTGCACAAAAAATCATTGGGCAAAACCAAGTACTTGATTTCTACTGTCATGTGCCTAGTTTCTCTATGAATGGCATTACAACCACATTGATGTGCATCTCAGAAAACAAATTTTCCTCTTCCTTCCATCCAATCCTTAACTTATGTTTAGCTTTCTCCATCACTTCTATGGGACTTCTTTTAACTCCTACCATAGACTTTTGTCTCTCTACTATGATTCTTCAATTCATTAGGATGAATAACAGTGCCCTGGGAAAGGAAAACATGTATGTATACAGTTAAAGCTGAGGCAAAAGGGCATTATCATGAGCAGAGAGAAGGGAAGGAAGAAAGGAGATCTAAATTCTAGACCTGATCCTATTGCTGCTTAGAAAGCTACTTTATCCATTTATTTTAGTAGTAGAGTTGGATGAGATGTCATTTTAGAAACCTTCAGACTGTAAACAGTGGGAAAATTAAGAAACAGCAAGGATTCAAATGACACAATTATTAATGCTGGGAAAGAAGCCAACCAGATACCAAATACTGACTTTTAACATGACCAGATTTCCATTATTGTTCAACTTTGCTTTTTGAAAATCTGAGTAGCCTTAGGCTGACAGGTGAGCTGTTCTAGCCCAAACTGGAAATTTTTATGCTCATGGTTCTGAAAGAGGTAATTGATTCTTAAAACAGTCTTTTGCAATTTGAGCTTAAAATACAATGTGTATTAGCATTTTCCCCAAATTATAAATTTTGACTAAGAAGACCTTGGACTGCACACTCTCTAAAAGCAATACACACACACACACACACACACACACACACACACACACATATTATATATATATGTGTGTGTGTATGTACATATATGTGTGTATATACAATATATATGTGTGTATACGATATATATTTTTTGGTGTGCATATGTAATTCCAACACATATGATAGTTGTTTTGAAGATAAATGAAAATAAAAATATGGCTATTGTTTTTTAGCAAAATAAAGTCTGGTGGTAAGGGGCCAGGGTTACTACACAGTTGTTCAGGTACCTAAAGGAGGTGGTATGTAGTAAATTTATTACAGTTATTCACTTTATATCTATGCACCCTACAGTGCAACTTTGAAGCGTTGCTCATTAATGAATTAATTCCATTTGCTGCTGTTTGGCCTCGGCAGCCTTTATCTTGTGTTGGTTAAAAGGGTGTGTCAGAAGTGATGCTGCACTGCTATCAAGCTTATCAAGTCTTCAAACTGTACTTTTTCTGCTTCTGTTGTACTCTGTTTCTGCTGTAAGAATGAACTTGCCTAGACCAAGTTAGAGCATATGCAACACAGATAAGATATCCCAGGTAACAATGTCCAAGTCACTACGTCCTCAACCAATATGGAGCTCCCTGAAGATGAAGCAATAGGTCAACTAAGATGATGAAAGCTGATCCCTGTGATCTGGACTTCTGAACTGGCTGTCTAATGCATGAGTTCATGAGAAATGGGAAATAGTTGTGGAGGGTTTGTAGCACAGTACAATTCTAGGAATAGACATCAAGCCAAACTGAATCAATAGAAACAAAGGTCATCACACGTTGGTAAATAGAGTAACACATCATGAAGATATAATGACTATAGATACATATCCACTGAACTCTACTGCATCCAACTTTCTAAAGAAAGGAAAATAACATTGTTAGACATAATGAACAGAAGAACAGATAATAGGTTCAACACAATGATAGTGAGTGACTTTAATAATAGATTCAGTTCAATAGGTCATTAAGAACTGCTTGCCCCAAAATAAAGAAAGTTATTTCAAAGTTAAATTACACTATAAATCAAACAGCTTTAGCAGACAGGCACAAAAACTTCCATTTAATGACCACCTAATATATAGTCTCTCCATAAGCTGCTAGAATGTTCTACAAAATAGATATTTGTTAGAATGCAAAACAAGTTGTAACAAATATAAAAGGACAAATAAACCAGTTGATAAATGGGCAAACGAACTTCTAGGAATGGCCAGTAATGAAAAAAAATTTTTACCATCTTTTACCATAAAAAAATTGCAAATGAAATTCCATCTCATCAAAGCCAGTATGAACATCATCAATAAATTAAAACAACAACAACAAATATAGGTGAGGATATTTGGAGTATAGGAACCCTCTACACTGTTGATGGGATTGTAAAGTGGCTCAGGCACTGTGGGCATTGTTCTGGAAGTCCCACAAAAACTGAAAATAGAACGTCATATGATCCAGATATGTCATTTCCTGATCTATACTCAGCATACAACATATGATACCTACATTCCTGTGTTTTAGAATAGTGCTACTGAAAACATCCAGATTACAGAATCAGCCTATGTGCCTGCCACAAAGAATATGTAATGTATATAACGCAGTACACTCAATCTAATGTTATTCATATACACAGAAGAGTGAGTTCATCTCATATTCAGGGGAATGGATAGTACTGGAGATCATTATGCTAAGTGAAAAAAGCTAAACACAGAAAGTATCACACGTTTTTTCTCAAATGTGGATCCTATCGAAGGGTGGAGATGACAAAAATAGAAGAGGCAGTTTCAGGGAAAGCAGAGACTAGATGAAGAGTAGGTAAGCAAGGCTAATAGAAGGGTGAGCATGATGGAAGCACAAGATTTGCATGAAGGAGGTGTCATAGTGGAACAGTATTTTGTACAAGTAACGTCCACTGAAAGAATTAATAGGATGACCCAGTAATCTAAGTGAGACTACAGATTTAAGCTTTACAAAGAGCAATATAAGACAGTGTAATAGAGACAAGGGTCTCAAAGTATGATTGCTAGGTCAGTATCTGAAATGACTGATTCCTTTCATGCCTTATTTTTATGAGACACTTGAACACAATAAAATCAAAGGGCCAGGGTTTGTTGTTGGGAGTCTGAGAACCCTACCACACAAAACATGAAGGAAGAAGATCTTCATGTCATACATACTGTTGTGTCTCTCTATCCCATCCCATCTTTTTTATTTAAAGTTATTGTTTTGTGTTACATTAACATTCAAAATTCAAGCCCATTACTTGTTCCCTAACTAACAAAGGAATTCAGCTAACTAAAGTGTGAAGCACTGGCAGTATGTGGACTACACGGTACAGGTTTCACTCCACACAAGAAGGAACTGGGCATCAAAGCCCAAGATTCACAGCCCATTGGAAAACAGGTTTCACTATCCAGAATATTAAAGTGAGGACTAACAGCCTTCTGCCATTGAAGCTGTGGAAGGCAAATTGGTTGCTTTGATTTTATAGGACATAAATCCATTATAGATTGCTTCAGGCCCCAGGAGAGATGTTCTGGTTTATTTAACTGAGATGTCTCAGTATGGCTAACTCCAGGTAACTCACACAATGTCTACAGGAACAATATCTGCTCCAACCACAGCTTGTTTTTCTGAGTTGGCCTCATTCTTAGGCTAGTTGTCTCCAAGAGGAAGCAGCATGGCTTCCAGAAGTTCCAGGATTATATCCTGTCTGATTAGCAACCCTGGAGAAAATAGAGTTGTTATTTTGCAAAAATTCCAGAAATATTCATAGGATTAGCTCTGTTTTATTTGGCACAAGCCACCCGAACACCCTGAGACTATCTCTGTGGCTTAGAGATGAGATGCTTTCCATGACTGCCTGTGACCAATGAAAAGTCACATCTACCACTAAGGTCAATTGGAGTCAGCCTCACTGGAAGAATGTAAAATGATATTGCATGTGATAGAGTTCCCCAGAATGAAATAGGGGAGCAGTAAACAAAAGACAAGAGAAAGGAATTTTGGAAAGACAAAAATCATGGAATTCCTGTGATTAATGAATGCCCTATAAGAAAGAGGTGCTTAAGGTTTTTGTAAGTGGCAAAAGATGTCAGACTGCCTTTAATAAGCAGAGCATCATCCATGTAGTATAGTAGTAAGATCCTGGTAAACCAGATAGCTTGAAGACAATGCAAAATGAACAGGATGGGAAAGGTAGCTACAACCTGATCTGAGACCAAATTAAGCATGAATTGCAGAACTGGCCCAGTTTCAGAGCCTGCTCTGGAGGCCCCAGCCAGGAGGGGCTACTAAGGAAACATTTTGACTGCTTTGATAAAACTCCCCCCCCAAAAAAAAAAAATTGTAACCAAACAACCAAGAGGACTCAGGATACTAATTTATGGTGAGAAATCCCTCACTCTGAAGCTAAGTCTATCATTTGCTTCTTTGAACATTGCTACTTGATTAGGGGTTTATGGATCCTTTATTCCTGTAATCTTTTACAGGTACCAGGCTTTGAGCATCTTGCTGTCTTTCAATGATACTCAATGTTAAAGAGGTGTTTTAGTGTATTATGTTTCTCAGGTTAATCCTTGCACTTTAATATGTCTCTTTGCTAGAGAGTATACTAGCTGAATCTAAACTGGAATTTATAGCTTTGTCACAACAGTAAGAAGAAAAATGGGTAGCCCTTCCCTCACCACCAATAACCATCTCTTTTCATACAGCAATTAGAAAGCTCCCTTCAAGTAGGAAGTTAGGGGCTGTTCTCAGAAGAGGATTCCAGAAAAAAGGGAGGAGTGGGTCTCGTAGATGCTGGCCCAATCTGGGTCCAGGCAATGTAACTGCCCTGCCAGAGGTGAGGACAGTAGGCAATTGTAATGAAGAATTTAATGAATTATCAGGACATTTATCTATGGTGTCCTTGAGCTCAGATGACCAACAAAGTGAGTTCCTGAAGTGAGTGGAATTCTTTCTTTCCCAAAGGAATGTAGCTTGCCAAGATGGAGACTGAGAGAGCTCTTTTTTTTAAAAAAAAGTCTCATCAATCCAGGATGTTTATTATTGATAAACCTTAGTATGGAATTTTAAGTGCTTTTGACTGATAATTATTATTTTGTCTAAGAATTGTGTCTGAGTCTCTAAGTCAATGTGTGTCTGTATGTCTGTGGCATGTTTGTGTGTATAGTGTTGATGTTGTCTACAGAGAGGGAGGGATGAGTAAAACTTGACATCTGAGAGCTAAAGGCAGAGCATTATCAGTCAAAGTAGCTTACTTCATTCCAATCTGCACAGTAAGTGGTACTGGGGCATTGCTACAATCCACACCGAACACTAAATGTTGGTACTGGGGCAATATGATATTGTGACATCAGGATATGAAAAGGGAGGGGAATAGAAATGAAACACTGTTTCCTCAGCTGAAGCTTTAGTTATTAAAAATTGGGTTGGGAATGACCATTGCCAACAAAAGTGATGGTCTTCAGCTTTGCCTACAATGACTATGGCTTTGGCTTCTTTTATAACCACCTCACTTATGTTATATTGTTTTCGCAATGGAAAAAGTGATGCTACCCATTTGAGTGTATTCTCTGATGTAATTATTAAAATAATACTGCCTAATATTATTTGAATGCTTCTCAGGTGCAAAGTACTGTTCTGTATTTAGTGCTCACTGTTCACATAATCTCCATTAACTTCTCCAGAAAATGCCATCACTATTATCAATGCTGTTTTGTAGAAGAGGGAACTAGGAACAAACTTGGAAGATCTCACACCTAGCAAATGATAAAAGTAAGGTGTGAATTCAAGCAGTATGGCAGCTTAAAACTAATCACATCACTATAGACACATGTGGTTGAACACCTCTCCCCACCACCAATATCTTGCAACCTCTTCCTCTTGTAGGTGCACTGGTCCTACACTTGCTAAGGAAAAGAATAATGGAAAAATGATGGGGCATTGTTTCTGAGATTGGGTTATAAAAAGACTGGCTTCCATCATGTCCCCCCCAACAGACCGTCACTCTGTCTCCATCTCACTCTCATTTTTAAAGGAGTCAGGTGTCTTGCTGTGCACAGCACAGTGGAGACGATCATGAGGCATGGGGAACAACTGAGGTCTCAACCTGACAGCCCATGTGGATCTGAATCTGGGCAGCAAGAAAACCAAGTACTGGGGTGCTCAAAGTCCTGTCTGAAAGCTGCACTGCAGTCACAAGAGAGGTGCCGAGAAAGAGGCACCCAGATGAACCATACCAGCATTCTTAGCCTGCTGGAAAAGGGGAGTGTATTTTAATTATTTTGAATTGTCATTTTCATTCAAGTATAATGTATACTTTAAGTATATCTGCGCCACACCCTGCCTCTTCCTTCCTCACCCTTCCTCTTCTGACTAGTCTCCTTTGTTTCCTAATTTTGCTTCAGTTTTCATAGCATAGGTACAGATATGAGGTCCCACCTGTACGAGGAAACATGTGGTATCTCTGTTTCTTAGGGTGATGGTTGTTTGGCACAAATTAGAAGCACCCAAGAAGGGGGCCTTACCTACTTGCCTTAATCAGTGTGGGAAGACCCACCCTGATTGTAGGTAGCATTTTCTGGTAGCAGCCCAGATAAACGAGGGCATGGAAAAAAGAAAATTATTCCCCTTTTGTTCCCTTGATCGTGCCTGCCTGGCCTCCCTCTGGCTGCTGATTGGATTTACCTCATTGCTGCTGGAGCTAGGTCCTACACTGATGCCAGAAAACAAGCGTTTCCAGCTTCCGTCATTGACTAAGGATCAGCGGCTCTGCTGTGATCTTTAAGGTTTCTGTGCCAGATTGGGATAGCTAAAGCACCCAGCCTCTAGGACTGAGCAGGCTGATGGCCTTGCCAGTGTGACACAGGCACTGTGGGACTCCTCCATCGTCTGAGGCACCCAGCCTCATGGACTGAGTGGGTTTATGGCCTCACCAGTGTGACCCAGCCACTGTGGGACTACTCCATCTGCCCAGGCACCCAGACTCATGGACTGAGCAAGTATCAGGTTCTCATCCTCTGGTTACTAAATTTTAGGGTGAAGGTTTTCCAAAAGAACAAGTTATCTCTTCCCTCAGTCTTTGCTTGTGACGACGCACCATAGACTGATGACACCTGATTCCAGTAAAGCTATTTGTTTTCCCAAGGCAGCTTTGATTAGTTGCTGAGCTCTTTCTGACCCCTTCAAGTGGAACTAAGTTCGCATTGGATTCCCTGCCCTCCAGATCCTCCTCCAGGCTTTTCTGTCCTTCCAATACCTAAAGTCAGGAGATTGTCAGGGTCCTCTGTGAGGACCAGCGACAACTACTGTAATTGCTTTTTAGTTCTTGGGTGGTTGTAGATCATGTTTTAAACTTGCAAGTCGAAGGACAGATAATGCTGGGATTACCTATAATATTTAATAGGCTTTAAAGGAGTCTAGCTCTCTGATGTTGGATCTGAAAACACTTCAACTGAGCTGTACTTAAAAGTGTGTGTTTTCTTGATTCCTGGCCATGCTTTGTTGAGAAATGCTGTGGACATGCTCTCCCAGCAGTGGTGTTCCACATCTGGGCAGGAACTCCCCAGACGGGAGAAACAGAAGCCATGTGGACAGAGGTCAGACTTTCACAGAAACGCTGGGAATTTATGTCATAAGTATGCATATTGGGATGCAACAAAATGATTTTCATTTCTTGAAAGCACTGGAAAACGCTTTGTCCTTTGTGATGGTTAATACTGTCAATTTGGCAGAACTTGGAGACAAATCTCTGGGTTGTCTATGAGGGATTTTTAGATTAGGCAATTGAGATTAATCTTGGTTAGGACTATTCCAAATGGGGTAGCACTGCTCTATAGACAGGGCTTCTGGCTTGAGTGAAAAGGCAAAGTGAGCTGAGCATCAGTGTTCATTGCTCTCTGCATGCTAATAGTGGATGCCATGGGACCGCTGCCTCACAGCCTTGCTCACACACTGCCTGGACACCTTCACTACGATGGACTGTGGCCTCTCCATCCTTTAAGCAGAAGTCAAGCCTTTCTCCCTTAATCTGCTACCTGTCAGGTATTTATCATAGCAACAAGGAAGGCAATTCATATGTACTTGTAGGAGTATGTTATGTGTCTTGATGAAAAAATATTTTCTTTAAAGGGAGACAAAAAGAAATTGTAGAATAAATTTTACCTAAATTAATGGACCATAGGACACTTTTAGTCCTCAAACTGGACTAACTTGGAGATCTGATACTTAAGGATTATCACAAGGAAATGCAGTGGTTTAAAAAAAATATTTTCTATTATTTTATCTATATTTATTTTATTTACTTATTACTTGTATTTATTTATTTATACCTATGCATATTTTGCCTGTATGTATTATGTATTATGTATGTATACTGCATGGTACATGTCTGGTGCCCATGGACAACAGAAGAGAGCACTGGATCTCTTAGAACTGGAGTCCCAGAAAATTGTGAGCTGCCGTGTGAGTGTTGGGAACTGAACCTGGGTCCTCTACAGGAGCAGAAAGTGTTCTTAACCACTGAGCTATCTCTCTAGGCCTGTGATTTTAAGTTCCAAACCTGAAATAAAAATTTATATAGAATCAAACAAACCAAAGTGTGAAAATTGGTGTTAATGATTCTGTTTTAAATATTAATGGCTTGGAATCTTCTTAGTGCTTACCTTTTTTTCTTTGCAAGGAGATGCATATCTTCATGAATACCTTTTCTCCTACTAGGCTCAAATAAATAGCCCTGGGTCTATTCAAATTTCAGTACCCATCTTGTTTCTTCCTATTTGTTTGTATTTAACAAGTTATGAAAGTAAAATCATATGTTTCCTCAGGATTTAAGTCAGCTTCCACTAACCATATGTGGGTTGGTTTCTCACACAGTGTTCATGCTTACATGTATACTATGGTCTCCTTCCCGAATTTAAAGGAACCTTAGTGGTTTTCATGTTTAAGATAACTGACTCAAAGAATTTTCAAAAACAAAAAGCAGATTTTGAATTGTTTACTAGTGTCAAATTACTTATGGTCACATGCTAAGTTAATAATTTTTTTGTTATTTAAAATACTTCACATTATGTTATGATCACAATTTCATCTGTATGTAACCTAAATACAGACTTAGCTGAAAGAATTTCATAACAATGCCATGGCCCAGCTGAACATCTTATTCCTAATTCTGGTTCTTCTGCTGACCTGACATTGGCAAAAAGCCCTGCTATTCTCCCAGCAACCCATAAAGAGATCTAGTGGTTTCCTTTTCCATTATCTGCTCTGCCCACCACTCCAGCTTTCCCACCTCTGGATGTAATTGATCTCCGATACTGCAGTTCTCAACTCCAGGTTTTCTGCCTAAGGTACTCTCCTCTATGCACAAGCCAGAGGAATCTCTTTAAAACTCACAAATCTGATTAAGCTACTTTTGAATTTAACTTCCCTTAATAACTTTCCACAATTTCATGCCTACTTGTCCTTGCATTGTGGACTATTATTTTGATATCAAATGAAAAATTTCTCTTATTAAGAAGAATTTGACTCAAGCAATAAAATACAGATAAAAATTATGGAAAGAAAATATATGATGAACTTTCATGTAGCTATTCTTGTTTATGTTTTTTCCACCCCCTCACCCCAGAACTACTTTCAACCCAGAGTTGAAAGCAGATCTCAGTTTTGTTATTGTTTTTATCAGGACACTATTTTCATTCTTGCACTTCATTTCAGGTCTGTACTCAGGTGTTTTTATCCCCATCCCAATTATTTAGTTTCAAAAAACCAAGTTTATGATAATAAAGACTTGGGAAGGCTACAGCATAATATAAAAGTGATTATCCTATGCCAGGCTTCAAAGCAATGAAAAGCCAGTTAGAAAAAAGACAGAGTGGAGATGCCTAGACATACATATAATCCCAATAATGAAGCATGTTCTAGGGTAGAGATATATGCTGTGGATATCGCTCTGTATAAACAAACACTGATTGGCCAGTAGCCAGATAGGGAGTATAGGCGGGACTAACAGAGAGGAGAATTGAAGGAACAGGAAGGCAGGGGGAGACTCTGCCAGCTGCCACCAGGACAAGAAGCGTGTAAAGATGACGGTAAGCCCTGAGCCACGTGGCAAATGGGCTGTCAGACTGCTGGGGCTCGGCAGGACCCAGAGAGAACACTACAGCTACAGATATATTAGAAAATGAACTTTTGGGGTGTATGCAGCCTAAGAAGAGAGGGTGACTATGTCATCATGTACATTCGAACTTCAGAAACTGTTCTGTGACTTTCAAGTGTCTGAGTAATGGTGTTTGGAGTGGTTCTCTGATTTGTCAGGTCAGAAATAAAACGAGTTTTGGGGGAGACTTAGTTCTTGTCAAGACAAAGCTTGAGGATCTGGAGGACCAGAAGGGAGCCTGTAAGAAAGTGAGGGTCTTTTAGGGTAGCAGACTTCTTCAAGGGCGATAGCAAAGGAGAGTCGTAGCAGATGTCCTCTTGCACTTGACCCTGAAGCACTTGGAATCAAACCAAAGAAGGAGAAGAGAGGAAAAGTACACTAAGGTCTCTTACTCAGTGTTTTGCTACCAGGCTCAAAGACAGACGGCTAGGAATTTCATTTATTGGCTGTACTGGATAGTTTTATGTCAACTTGCCACAATCTAGAGTCACCTGAGAGGAAGGAACCTCAATTGAGAAATGGTCTCTAGAAGACCAGGCAGTAGGCAGGCCGGAATGGTATTTTCTTAGTTAGTAACTGATGTGGGAGAGCCCAGTCCATTGCAGCTGGCTCTATCCCTGGGATAGTGGTCCTGGCTTCTATAATAAAGCAGGCTGAGCAAGCCATGGAAATCTGGTAAGGAGCACCCCTCCATAGCCTCTGCATCAGCTCCTTCCTTGAGGTTCCTGCCCTGTTTTGAGTGTCTCAGCTTCCCTCAATGGACTGTGATTCAGGATGTAAGCCAAACAAACCCTTTTCTTACCAAGTTGCTTTTGGTCATGGTGTTTCATCACAGTGATAGAAACCCCAACGAAGACACTTGTGATAGGAAGATGCTTTTTTCCATTCTGCTGAGTTGGTGCTCATCCCCATAGGAAAAATAAACAGTATCTCGGATTTTCTCTTTTGACTATTCTTTTCTATAATTCCATACTTCTGTTCAAGATGGCTCTGCTCTAGGTAGAATCTGAGTTGGTGGGCACTGCTGGGGGTTTCACACACTCACGAAGCCATTGGTAGCCTGCCACGGCCATACAGTTTATAAGTAATATAGGCGTCTGAGTGATTATTTTATACGTGGGTTGTGGGACTGTGGGGCTTGGTGGAACCTGGAGAGAAGCCCTCCAGCAACAACGGTGGTTCACACCTATAATCCTGGTACCCTGTAGGCTGAGGAAGAACTATCATAAATTTGAAGCCAGAGTTATGTGTGAGACATTGCCTGAGAAACAAATCAAAACCAAGTCAAAGACCAGGAGTTATTGAAATTATACCTCAATGTCTATATGTTTACTCAATAATTTCTTCACAACACATAACTGAACAAGAATTTAGAACCTAAGACTCAAATATGATGCCAGCTGATTAAGATGGCTCTATATTTTGAATTAGTGGCTCATGTCAATAACAACACATCTTCCCAAAGTCCCATCTAATAGAGATTTGGTCTTTGTGATGATGCTATTAGGATGCTTCATGGATTGTTAAGGAGGTGGGGCCTGTGGAAAATCCTTAGAATACTGAGATTATTCCACAAAATGGATTTGGGGGATTACTGTTCCTTATCCCTTTTTTTTTTTTTTTAACCTTTCCTGACTTATGAGTTAAAGGAGTTTGCTCTGCCATTCTATATTCCGTTACTGCCACCACAAAGAACTAAAGCAACAAATTTTTCTATATTTGCCCCAGCCAGCAGGGCTTCAATGGGTTCTTGACCACCCTAAGGACAGAATGATAGGGACAGGAGACACAAAGGAATACACCAAGACAAGATTCTGATCAAGGTGCAGCTTTATTTTTCTCCAGGAGGGTATATATAGTTCCTGCAGGGTGGGGAGAGCAGGAAGCTGTTATCTGCATAGGGTGGGGCAAGCTAACCCAGCTGCAGGATGTTTGTATAGGATGTTTATGCAAGATGTTGACAGGGTGAAAAGGTCAAGGGCTCTGACTCAAAGTCCTGTCGCTAGGCAACCTGACCTCAAGATGTTCTAGTTCCCTGTCTTAACAGGGTTCTGTATTTTTCCATTAACTAGAGATTCTATCCTTGTCCCTGACATATATTAAACTAGAATCTCCAAAATTATAAGTGAAAAGCTCCACCCATTTTCCCTTTATAATTTAATCATCTCCAATATTTTATCATAGTAATGGCTACCTGACTGCCACAGATGGTACAAAGCTGGCTACTTATGGCATATTTTATATAGGATTTATACTTTTTAATGATATTTAATGATATTTCTATCCAGTCTTTAAGAATTTAAGTCTTGTAAAATTTTTGATGAGTTCATCAGTAGAATGAATGGAAGAAGTTGGGAGAAATTTGTATTTTGAGTAATCAATCTGGTCAGTTATATGTAGCAGGTAAATTTAGTAGGGATCACACATCCTGAAACCTTTTTCATTTTACATAAAATGTCTGAGATCTTCTTAGGTTGTCACTTACATTTAAGTGCCCACTTATGTTTGAGTCTGTGGGTATTATTGTTTGTATTCTCCAAGATGTATTATCATCCCCATAAATTCAGGAACCATGGTTACACACTCAGTCACATGCAAGAACCTTAATAAATTGTTGCTGCATGAACAAGTAGATGAAGTATGAGCAGTGGACTTGGTGAACAGAAATAGTAGACATACCTAATTTTGACTATGGAATGCTATTTTTAATGTCTGATTTCATAGGCCAGTACTCAGGTTACCTTGCTTTGTATATTTCTTGTTTCCTGGCCATTACCATGCATGTTGATAAGAACAGCCAACACATATTGCATTTTCCTGTGTTCCAGACAGCTCAGTTAGTCACTGTAACAGATCTGAGATGTTCTGTTATTCCATACATTTTTTTTTTCCATGGCAAAGCTCATTGCTTGGAGAGTGCCAGGACTTGCCCCTGGCAGTGAGATTTCTGAGTGTGTATGTTAACTGCTAAGCTTTCAGGGTCTTTTATCAATGGTTGTTTAATGTTTGTTTTTTCTTTTAGAATATAAATTCTATGATACTTCTTTATCACCTTAACACAACTTTGCTTAATTATTAGGGTGTGTTGAATGAGACAAGGGATTAACTAGTTGATTTCCTTAGCACACCCTGATTGATAGAAATGTACACTTAAAAAGTGAGAGGCATCATAGTTTGCACTTTTTCTTTTTCTGTTGTGCATATATATGTGTGTACATGCATCCACACACATGCACATGTGTGTAGGCATGTGTATGTATTATGTATATGTGTGCATATGTATATGGAGGCCAAGTTGTTGAGAATTCTCTTCCATCACTCTTCTACCTTAGTCCTTGAGGCTGGTCTGTCAGTCAAACCCAGAGTTCAACAATATGATTAGCATCACAAGTCAACTTACTCTGGTGACCCATCCTCTGTCTCTGTCTTCCCAAACTGGAAATACAGGCTGGCCCCCATGCCCACCTGACATTCACATGGGTTCTGAGGATCTGAATTTCAGTTCTCACACTCCTGGAGAAGGTACTGAAGCAGTCTGCCCAGCTTCTGAGTTGATAAGTTTCTTAACAAATGTAAAACACATAGAATGGTTTTTGAGAATGGCTGTTTTATGGAATTATATAAAGAGGGACATTGAGATATTCAGCATTTGTTTTCCGATTTAAATTACACCCACTCCTTCTGATTCAAAGGTTTGAATTAAATCATAATATTTTAGGACTGGGTTGGTTTTGATGTCATAATTAATCAAAATGCTGACACTTTGCCACAATAAAACTATTTTTATCTTAGCATCTTCTTGCATGACTTTTTTTTATAAGTACTTGGACTCAATAGAATGGAAATCTTTGCATGAAAGCATTTTCAAGATTGGAAATATTTAGGTCTATCTTCTTTGACATTTTACTCTGAATCACTCTGCACATGTAAAGAATGAGGAATTAAATTATGAAGAATATTGTTATCAAACTCTTTTAAATACTTGTGCTCATAAGCCTGTGTGCACAGTGGTCTTCAGCTTTTCTTAATTAATTTTCTTAATTATGTCAACTCCAGTGAAAATGATGAAGATAAAATCAGAACGAGGTTGTACAGATGCTGTATTTCATGATGGCCTTAGGATTCCAGTTCTTCTGAGACTTTAAATTCCTCCAGCTGGTGACCTTTAGATATCATTTTTTCCCATAGCTACTGATCCATTTCATTTAAATTTTTGAGAGAAATAAGATGTATTGTCGGCCTAGATATAGCCCAAACTCTACAGTTAGTGTAAATGCAAAATGATGTTGCTTGTTCATAAAATTAGGTATTAGACTGTGGAATAAAAGTAACAGGACTCTGTTGTCTCAAGGATTACTTTTTGAGTGTGCCCAAGCTATATTTGAGATGTAATTATGTGATTTATTTTTTCAATAATTGCTAGTGATTTGAATTTTCCTTTTTCTCCTTTACCTACATCCCTGCCTCATTCCCAAACTTTCAATCACTTTGTTTCAGGTTGGATGTGTAAAGCAGCGGTATGTGGATGTATATGTGGGGGTCATCTGTGTCATGAGTCACTCTTCCACACTTTATTTCTGTGTGTGCGCTGGGAAGGTGAGGGGATGAGCAATGTACTTTCTTAAGTGGCTTCTAAGGAAAATTTGGTGATTATCTTCATTTGTTGGTGGAAAAAAATCACATAACAATAGTGTTATTTTAGGGTGTTCAGAATCATGGGCAGATGTATTTTTGTATGATCCTGTATACAGATTTTTCTTGGGGCCACCAGTAACAAAAACAAAACAAAACAAAATAACCCCAGAAACTTACTAATTATAAAAGCTCGACCTTAACTTAGGCTTGTTCCTAACTAGTTCTTATAACTTAAAGCAACCGATATCTTGCAATCTACATTCTTTTATGTGACTCAGTTACCTTTACTCTATACTGCCCTTCCTGTTTCCTGTCCATCTGGCTGGCTACTCTGCCTTCTTCCCAGCATTCTCTCTCTGCCCAGAAGTCCCGCCTATCTCTCCTGCCTAACTCTTGGTCATTCAGCATTTTATTACATAGCAGTACATCTTCACAGTGTACAAAATTCCAACAATATGATCACTCTTTAGATCTTCACAGTGTACAAAATTCCAACAATATGATCACTCTTTAGTAACCAATTTAATTTAAGATGTTCTGTAAAATTGACATAGCCATCTAAGATACAAAGTTTTATCAATGACAGTTTAGACTGGTACACATTGAATTAGATCTGCCTGTTTCTTGCTTAGTGCCATTGAAGCTGCTTGATAGTGGCCATGCCCATCCTCTTCTCTTAAGGTCCAGGATTAGGGAAAAAAACCTCTTTGTGTTCTCTTCTGGTATGTTCCCAGGTAGTTTTGTCTCTTCTATTGAGACATAAAATTAGCAAATACTGTTATCTATCCATGTCATGGCTCTTAAAACCCATGGCCTGCTTGCCTGAGCAATTCTCTGGAACTGTTTCTGAAGGCTGATTGTATCACTGCACATCAGCCTGCTTTAGCTTGTGAGTAATGGCTTCCAATGACTCATTTGGAGGTTTTCATTTTGCATTATTGATAGGATTCACAGGCAAGTTTTCACTTGGTACATAATGCAATGTGAACAATCATTTCTTTTCTGCTCATTTCAAATCTATCATTTAAAATTTATAGCATGATCAAAAGATGGCTCATCTTCCCTCCTTGCTTCTCTTGCAGTAATCAGGGTCATAGTCTCTATATTCTTCGAAAATAACTTCATGGAGGGATGAAGTCAGGTCTTCAGTTACTCACAGGGGCATGATTTTTGGCTCTCTGCAGGGCCCAACAGGGGTCTAGAAATTTTCATAGTATAAATGGTTGTGCTAAAACCTTCCCCCACATTGTGCCAGAGACCACATACAGGATCTCTTACTTTTCTATTGTGCAGAACCTTCACCAAGCATGTAGCAATCTATCAACCAAATAGAAGGCATAGTATTCCAGGTCATTATCTCATTCATGAGGGACTTGTCTTCACCCATTTGGGAAAGAAAATCATGGAAAACAAATGACCCTTACCAGGTTCTCTTTCTTAGCCTTGATGTCTCTTTCTACAGTAGCATAACATTAGTGCATACCTGGCAAATTTTGAGGGAAGTATTTCCTACTTTGGGCATTACCATTATTTTAGAAAGAGAAAAATAAATTGGAGTCATGGGAAAGGAAGAGGAAGGACATGTGCTTCCATAAAACATTTGTTTTTACAGACTAGAACTTTTCACAGCTGCCTTCACTTACTTTCCCATAATAGAGATGGAGATATAGGATTCATGGCTCAAGACCTGGGTCATATTTGCTCTGGCAGCGTGTTCGGGAACAACCTTAGTCACAGAGAGTTGCTCCTTCTAAACTTGGTACACTTGGGACAATATATATCTTGCTATGGTGACTATTGGATGTAAGGGTAGGTCTGTCCTGTAAGTGTAAGCCTGGGATGTAAGGGTAGGGCTAGGGTGGAAGGGTAGGCCTGGCATGTAAGAGTAGGCCTGGCATAAAAGGGTAGGCTTTGCTATTTCTGTCTCATGTGGGACACTCCAGTGAGTATCACTCCAGACTCTGAAGCTTTGTCCTGTAGTTGAAAGATGGTCTACTTTTCTTTCTGTCTGATCCTTCTTCTTCTTCCATACCTCCACAGATGCTTTCCCCAAATTTCTACCTAAGAATTACTTGATGACACCTCACAGCCTACTTTTGTATAAACTACAAGGCTGTAAATTTGGGGGAGGAAAATGTTTTAAAGACCACTCCCTGACAAAGTGTCAGGCTCCATGTTCCCATAGCCGCACAGCATGAGGTGTTAATATCCTTGCTCCTTCTTTCCTCATTTGTGTCTCTGGTTGCTCATTTCTTGATAAAAGGAATGGTCACCTTACCATCATGTATCCCCTTACCTGAAGTATCTCATAAGTTTGTATCCTAAGCACATTATAAGGGTTGAGTGGTATGAAGCTGTCTTTTGGTCTACCTAGAATTCAACATAGGTCTGGACATATAATAAGAGATTAATGGATATATTCTTATATATTTTTTAAAAAATTATCTGAATTTTATAATTTTCTGGTCGCTCTAAGACTGTGCATAGCTCCATGTTCACAAGTTCAGTACTGTGGTAGCCACCACTCCTTCTGGCAGGGATGCTGTTCCACAGGCCTGAGAGTCCTTCTTTTTCCTCTGCTGTGCTTCTGTAGAATACCTCCAGAGGGAAACCCAGAGAGTCTTCCTGAAGCCTCCGTCAAGTCGTACCTCTCCAATGGCCTCCCACTAGTGGCATTCAAATTCTTTCCTGTGGTTGAACATCCTTCTCTGATCTGGGTATTGTCTTCTTTTCCAAAGCCAGGACCATCTACTTCCTCCTTTACTCATATGGTTATATGTGGCAGTGTCTTTGTCTTTTAAATATGTCAATTATGTTTCAAACATAGGGACAATTTTCATCACTTTTCTGTTGCTGTGATAAAATACTCTGACAAAAGCAACTTGACAAAGAGAGGGCTTACTTAGGCTCACAATGTAGGTACCGTTTACCATGGTAGGGAAGTCAAGGGGTCTTGAAACCGCTAGTTATATTTGTCTGTAGTCGAGAAGGAGAGAACAGTAAGTGATTGTATTTAGCTCACTTTCTCATTTTTACACAGTCCAGGAACCCAGAGCAGGGAACAGTGGCAGCCATAGTGGGAGTGTCTTTGTACTTCACATAACATAATCGAGAGAGTCTCCCATAGTCATGTCTAGAAGCCTGTCTCCTACATGATTCTAGATCTCCTCCAATCAACACACGAGATTAACCATTATGGGGACATTGTCTTCATGCTTTCTTCTCTTCAGAAGTGTCTTCCACTACATAGAGGTTTTTTTTTTGTGTGTGTTGTGCTTCTCATTATTCTAGACTAGACTTGTGTGCCCTGCCTATGGAAAACTTTCACCATCCTAGTAGAGCAGTTGAGATGATGCTCTGCATTATTTTATAAACTGTATGCCTTATTTCTAACTACAATTAAGGATTGTCTTTGTGTTTATCTGAAACAACTTTCAAATGTAGAATCCATTGGAGCAGGAGCATGGCTATATTATCTATTTTATCCCTGATGCATATGAGAGATCTCAGCATAAAGAAGGGCTCACAGTTGTTGCTGACTGGACTGTGATTCCAAAGTTTCATTCAATCTACAATCATGCTTGCCAATCTATTACCTATTTGCTACTTGTCTCAGGAAAATAGTTTTTTGTTTGTTTGTTTAATTGCCCCGGTATCAGATTTCCTGTTTTCTAATTGTTTAATTTTCAGTTTTCTATTTCTTAGTGTCACTTTAACTACCTCTGCATTCCCTACTAGACTCAGTTCTTCTGTCTGTTCTACCTTATCCACTAAGGGTAAACAAAACACTGCTAAATGTTGAGATGACGTGCCATCAAAAGGCAGCTGGACAGATACTACTTCTTGCCTGCATCTCCAGATTTGTGCTCTCATTGAACTTTCATGCCAATAAAGAACTCAGCTTCCCTGCTTTTAGACAACTCCACAGGGCACTGTGCCAGATTGCTGCACCAAAGTGCTGTGTTGGTGGTATGATGGGGCTTTAAAGATGCATTTATTTCTTAAGTGATCCTGAGGTTGGGTGGGCTGACCCTAAGCATGCTCGAGGGCAGGACTGCAATCCAGCCTATTTCATAGCATTCCAGGCTCTGTCGTGATATATCTTTTGGTTCTACTTTCCAATGTCCTACTTTTCGTGCATCTTTTGTCGTAGGCTGTCTTTGAGAACTAGAACAGGAAACTGGATTGATTTATAACAATTAGAATATGTGATTAGTCACTCTCAGATTATATAATCTTTTATTTTGTCCTTTAATGACGGAGGCCGAGTTGTGAGTAAGTTAGGGAAATATAAACTGTGAGATATATATTTGGAGATATTCAAGGATCTTTAGAATTTAAATAACCTAATACACCATCTTAGGAAAAGACTGAATAATGTAATGTTTTCTTCCACCCTAGAAATAAAGCACACAGATTGAAGACAATTTGTAATTATTTACTTAAGTATGAACAAGGTGATAAAACTTGGAAAATCCATCTTTTTATATTTGTTCTTTGTGATGAAATTAATTTCTAGCTCAACATCTGGTTTTCTAAGCATTGTTTATTGAACAAAAATGTAATTAGATCTGTCTCTTGGCAGCATATACCAAAACAGGAGCTAAGGATAATACAGACATAATGAGGAAAACATACATTTTTCTCCTAAGTAACTGCCCAAAGAAAGAAAAAGTCATCATTTGAAATACTTAAAACTGAAAGGACACTCACATGTGGATGGCAGGGCCTTTGTGTTTTAGGTTCTGGGTTTCTTCAACTTGTGAAGTGATTCACACAATAGGGAATTATAGTTAGTCTTAAAATATAGGATGTATATTCACACATATACATCTTATATGTACTATTCATATAATGAACATTATGTATATACATATGTATATATATATTCACATATGTAAACACATGGTCAAGTTATATGGTGTATAACAGGATATCAGATTGCAACAGTGTTGTCATTTGAAGAATACCATAGTTCCATAGGCTTTGTTTTATCACAAAGTTCAAAATTGAAGTTTTATTATGAAATGTCTATATAGCTTTGGCTTATATAGTATTTAGCAAGGAAAAAAAGCACTATTTCTTTTTTAATCAAATAAGCTTATCTCCCGAGAGGTGAGGAAAAATTTGGCCATGAACTAACTATTCAAAGCTATTGTCTTAGTCACTTTCCTATTACTGTGAAAAAACACTAATAACTATGGTGACTCCTTTTACTGTGAAAAAACACTAATAACTATGGTGACTCCTTTTACTGTAAAAAAACACTTTAATAACTATGGTGACTCCTTTTTCTTTTCTTTTTATTTTTTTTAAGATTTATTTATTGCATATGCAATGTTCTGCCTGCACATATCCCTGCAGGCCAGGAGAGGGACCAGATCTCATTACAGATGGTTGTGAGCCACCATGTAGTTACTGGGAATTGAACTCAGGACCTTTGGAAGAGCAAGCAGTGTGCTTAACCTCTGAGCCATCTCTCTAGACTCTTTTAGGAGAAAGCTTTAATTGGGGTCTTGCTTACAGTTTCAGAGGCTTAGTCCATTGTAATCACCGGAGGGAGCTTGGTCAGAGGCATAGCAGACAGAGTGCTGGAGAAGTGGTTGAGAACTACATTCTGATCCACAGGCACAAAGACAGACGCTGGGCCCGGTTTGGGCTCTTGAAACCTCAAAGTCCACCCTCAGTGATGTACTTCCTCCAGCAGGGCCACAGTCCTCATTCTTTCAATCTTTTCAAATGGTGCCACCGCCTGGTGACTAAGCATCCAATACTGGTGAAATTATTAAGGCCACTCCACGTAGTTAAAAGGGAGGTTTATTTTGTGGGGTAACTTACAAGCGAAGGGGTAGGTAACAGGGTCTGAGAAAGGTGTGGCTCAGTCTGGCGATGTTCTCTGGAGAACTCTGCTCAGTCTACCTCCAGCGTCCAGGGTCCAGGAACCAAGAGAGATGGCACATCCAGATCTCGGGTCTTCAGGGTCTTCTCTCGGCCCCGCTTGACCGAATCATCAATGGGGGTTGGAACTTCCAGATCAAAGCTGGAATGGCTACCCACTGCAATTCAATATACGGGGGCCATTCTTATTCAGACAACCACAGCCATGGTCAATATTTGCCTGATATATTTGGTCTGGTTGTGTTATTTAATCTCTCTGGCAATTTTGTAGTACTTTCTTACTATCTCTATATGTGGAAACTCATCAGAGTTTGATAGTCCTCATCAGAGTTCAGTGCTTTTAATATGGGTAATTAATATATTAAGGTTAGAACTCTTTTCTTCTGCCCATGGAATTTCTTGGACATTCATGTTTCAGGTAAAATTTTTACCTTAGGTTATTGGACCTTACAAGGAATAGAGAGCAAAGAGGGGAGAACTGGTGAGGAACAGGGTCACAGACAGGAAGACAAGATTACAACCAACGTACAGAGAGATAAAAGTTCTGAGGTCAGGATCAGAGACTCTCATGTTCAATAGAGTCAGTTGTCATTTAATAGGTTTTCTGCCCTCCCCCCCCCCATAATAGATTTCTCCACCAATGCCGTAAGCCAGATCATGCCAAACTGAAAATGTCTAACAACAGGTTTATCTGAGCAAAGCAGCTCCTACAAGTCCTCCAGTCCCAGAGGTCAAGGCTGGAGAAGTCCCACCCCCAAACGAAAGCAGGGAGATTTTATAGGTTGTAGGTGAGAGATGATGATGTACCCAAGCTGGGTTTGTGCCCAAGTAGAGTCAAAAGCTGTCCACTTAAGCAGGGACTTGGGCTGCGGGTTGACAACAGGGGAGGAAGTTGAAATAGTCAAAGAACTGATCGTTCTGGTGTCTTTTCTTTGTTTGGAGACTCTCTGAGTGTGTGTGTGGGGGGGGGGTTGTAGAGAGAGGGAGACAGGAATGGGGTTTTCTGGATTATGCAAGAGTGAACTGGAGGTTCCAATGGAACATCTTCCTTTGTGGATTTCCATGGTTGGGAATTGGCCTGCTGTGTGAAATTTATTTGGCATCCTCAAATTAATACAGTGCTTCCCCTAACCTGTGGTGATGTGCGCAACGTTAAAAATTTTGTGTCACTTGGTGAGAAGGTTCTTAGCTCATCAAATAAGGTGCCACCTGTTACCCTGATGTAAAAGTCACATTCTAAGGAAAAATTCCTCATCTTCCTCTCCCTCTCTTCTGCTTTTCCTCCCACATGTGCACCCTTGACCTCTCTCTCTCTCTTCTTCTTCTCTTTCTCTCTTTCCTATCTTTCTCTTCATCTCTCTAGTATAATAAACTCTCCACGTGGATGCATCATCTGGATTGTGATTTACTGTCCGCTGCCACCATACCCACATGGAGTGCATCTGCCCAGCATGTTTCCCCACACACATGGGATACCCTCAGAGTCCCTGCCCTGTACACAATAATTCATAACATTGGCACCCAACATCACCAGGCAATCCCAGTGCTTTCTTCTGCCCACTAGCAGTCTGAGGAGCTCTGCGATCCTGTACCACTCACCATTTTTCAGGCTGGAGTACCGCCAGAGACTCTTCACCCAACTGGATAGGTAAGATTCCTCATTTCCCTTCTAGCCGTTTTCCCACAAGTGAGAATTCATCTCATTTCACTCACTGGTACCATGTATTTTTCAGGCTCTGAGCCCCTTGGCCTCCATCCCTATGTGATAGCATATGGAGACAGCTTGTGTGCACTCAATTCCATGGCCCATAGCCTTTGTTATGATGGTCCATTGGCTATCTTGAGACATTCATTAGTCCTTGTTGATTCTCTGGGATGCTGGAGGTCAGATTCGTCTCACTTTGTTGGCTGGTACCAGGTGTCTTTCGAGCTCATAGTTCTTCAACCCCTGTCCCTATGAGGCATATGGAGATGGCCTGAGCCCTCTCAATTCCATGGCCCATAGCCTTTGTGATGACGGTTCATTGGCTATTTTGTGCCATCATCGTTGGCCCTTGCTGACCCGCTGGACCTTTTACCTCATTGTGGAAAAATGCACCTACGGCCCCCTGCCCCTACCACTGCCACTGACCCATGGCCTGGGTGGGTTCCCCTGCAGCTGCTCACACCATGCCACAGCCCACGGTGGTCCCTCACTTCTGTCCGGTTGCACTGCTACTTCTCCTTCTTTTACAAAGTCTTTTTCCTATGTGCGAATGAAAATGTATAATTGATATGGCCATCTATATTTATTTCTGACTGACTTTTAAATGATTCAATTTATCTGTTCCTTGTCTGCTCAGTTTATTCTCTAAAAAAACAAACAAACAAAAAAAAACCCATGTGGTCAGGTGCCATACTTGATAGGGGTGATCACATGATCAGGCGGGCAGACATATGGTCAAACTACCATCTTAAATAAGGGTAATCACATGGTCTAGCCACCATCTTGGCTAGGGTCAAAACAGGCAGGTCATATGACCTCACCATGCTCTTTACTGAGGGCAGCATGGACAGGGCACACAGTGCTCAGGCCTGCTGTGGGATGGTCTGTATGTCAAATTTCTCTGATTGGTCAATAAATAAAACACTGATTGGCCAGTGGCCAGGCAGGAAGTATAGATGGGACTAACAGAGGAGAAAAGAAAGAACAGGAAGGCAGAAGGAGTCACTGCCAGTTGCTGCCATGACAAGCAGCATGTGAAGATGCCGGTAAGCCACGAGCCACGTGGCAAGGTATAGATTTATGGAAATGGATTAATTTAAGCTGTAAGAACAGTTAGCAAGAAGCCTGCCACGGTCATACAGTTTGTAAGCAATATAAGTCTCTGTGTTTACTTGGTTGGGTCTGAGCGGCTGTGGGACTGGCAGGTGACAAAGATTTGTCCTGACTGTGGGCCAGGCAGGAAAACTCTAGCTACACAGGCCGTGTATATGGAGGGAGGTTAGGGAATCACCTCCCAATGCACATTGTTTCACCCTTGTTTTATGGGCCGAGGAGAAGTCCTCTGACCTCGGCCAGGTGTTTGTTCCTCCATAGCCGCTCATGTGGACAGGGCCTGGAGGTGTATGCATTTCCCTCAGGGCATCAGCGGAACCACACGAAGGCAGTATCATTATATTAAGATTTTAAATTTCAGATTTTAACATTCATACAATTCTGATACACTTTGGGTCATAGGCTCAGGATTTTAAATTTTCCTTGCCTACTCATTACCTGCTTTTCCATAATTTGGATTTCAGTACTGTTTGATAATACTGATTTATCTAAAACTTCAATTTTTTTTCCTCACTTGTCTATTCCTAAGGATGGTATTTTTTCTCTCTCCTGGTCTTGGGACTCCTGCTTTTTCCAATTATTAAGAGCATGGGCCAAAAGTCTCCAAATAAATCACAAATCTTAATTCCCGTCTCTATTCTATATTTCAGCAGGCTGACAGAAACATCGAAGCAGCATCATTTGTGGACCACAACCTGCAGCGCTTTCCCTGCTACAGATGTCAGCAGAGACTCTTGTCTGTGTGATGTGAACCCCAGCCCAGCCAAACCTAATTGTTCCCTGCCTCTACAGCCAGGTCGGATGACCACATGCCTGGGTTTCCTCCTTACCTTTAACTAGCCACAGTCATCTTGACAACCTGTGCCCTGTTTCAGATTGAAGCAGCTATGAAAAATACATCACCCTGTGCTCCCTGTTCACAGGACAGGCTGCAGGGCTAGGTTAGGGATGGAAACCTTGGCATAGAGTCCACCAAGAGGGTCCTTTCCCTTTTCTCAGAGTTGGGCTGCACCCTAACTCACAAGTCCCTTTCCTCCTGTTCTCATTTGGCCTTGCGATCTTTCCCATCACTTCTCTTTGCCTTCGCAGGAGACAGCTTAAGAAATAATTATTTTTATATAAGTCATTCAGGATTATAATTTGGCTGTAATCAAAGATCAGAACTACAGCTACAGGGCCTTAAAATGGTAATAGATTCAGATATCACTGCCAACAGCTTAAAGAATGTCTCTCCTTACTCAAAGACTATCCAGGCTTAAGAATGTGAACCTCCCTGTCCTTGCTAACTTCACTAGGTTCTAACTATCTGGGAAACCTGTATATTCAGATTTAAGTCATATATATGCTCTCAAAGTTATAAATACATCTAACAGATTTTGTTCCCCAAGTCCTCAAATACCTGCAGAGATCTGAGAATATGGCATTCAATATAAAAGACTTTTTTATGATAAAGAGACATGTCAGCTCCTGGCAGCATCCTGTATCTCCTCTAAGAAGATGGATGGCCACAGAAGAACTTCCACCCAGAAGCTTATGGCAAGGCTGGCCATGCAGTGAAAAGCTGAGCTCCTGTCCAGACTTTGAATAAGTGGAACAATAGAGGACCGATTGCCCCATACTGCAAAGTCAAGGTGGGTCAGGCTCCCCAAATTTCTACTTCACAGAAAATATCTGTCAGCTCTTCTGGGCCTATCAGCTGAACAAGTGCTGCCTTTGGGACTTCTTGTCTCCCCAACAACCACAGAGAGACTTGGGATTGCTACCTTGGTAGCTGGAAAGCTGTCTCACTTCTTAAATTTATCCTTCTCAGATCTGACAATGTTTGATGACTAGGGTATCAGTTTAACATCTCCAATCCCAAGATTATATGTATATATGCTCTCCAATTACAGACAGGTATGCCTCACTCACAAACTTCATGGTATGGGATAGACTGATTTCAGATATAACTCCAGAGGTTCAAAGTTTTAATACTGATAAATGCAGCTTTGATAAACTGATAGAACATTGACTACAAAGAGTTCTTAAGAGTCCTTAAAAAGATTTTTTAAACCCTTTGCCATGATTTAAATCCATTCCAGCTGTCTTACAGATACTTACAGGTTCCTGGGAAAAGTTTTGCTACTGCATCAAAAAATCTGGTCTCATGAAAACTAACAATCTCCAGAGCCCATTTCTGAACTCACCTATTTTTGGAGGATATTTTGCAGATTAATTGTTCCCTCTTGACCTCCAGAGAAACAGCAGATGTCATGGCTTCTATACCCCTGATTTGGCATACCATTTCCTCCCAAGCTCCTGGAACAGCACTGCTGCAACCTGCCTCCTCAGCTCCCTTAAGGAATGGTCCTGAGATCTGCTGTGCATGACTCCCAGTTCCCCCCTCCCCATTTTTTTCTTGTCAGCTTGAAGTGACCTCGAGAATTCAGCACCCTTGTTCCCCCACTTGCTCCCATAACTCACCTCTTTTTATAATAATCAAAATGGAGGAATGAGGAATGTTAACATTCTGATCTGTCCCTTGAAATCCCACCCCTTGGTGCTGCCCTACATCCTGATGTAAAAGCCTCATTCTAAGGAAAAACTTCTTCCCTTCCTCTCTTCTTGTGCACCCCCCCTCTCTCTCTTCTCTTCCCTCCCTCCCTCCCTCCCTCCTCTTTCTTTCTTTCTTTCTTTCTTTCTTTCTTTCTTTCTTTCTTTCTTTCTTTCTTTCTTTCTTTCTTTCTGACTCTCTCTTTCCTGTCTTCCTCTTCATCTCTCTATTATAATAATCTCTCCACATGGATGAAGCATCTGGGTTGTGAATTACTGGGTGTTGGGAGGAGGGTATATAAGGTCTTCCTTGTTATTGAATAAAGGAGTTGATTATTTGCCTTTGATGGACTTCTGGTGTCTGTGTCATTGATGCTGTGCCTTCTCACCCCTTCCCCAAGGGAGCTGTTAGGATCCAAGCAATATCTGGCTTCTGTTACTTTGTTTCTCCCAGCACAGGTTCTGATGGTCTCCTTCTCTTCACTTGAGGACAGCACCCCCAATATGGTGTGTTTTGGTGAGAAGACCCCTCAGTGTTGTATTCTTCCAGTCCCTTTGGCAGATAAGCATTAGGACCCCTGCTTCTTTCCTTCTTTTGTGTTGTTTGTCTGCCCATCCTGTTAGGAAGGCACTTTTTTTTCCATTTCAGTTCTCACTGCATCTCCATGTAAGTGTTGACCCCCCAGGAGGTAGAACCAAGGCTCAGCTCCCAATCATCATTCCTCATCTGGAGACACTGTGTGGGCATACTGTTGTGGCCTAAAAAACTCACAAAAGTCCTCCACTAAGCTCAGGACATAAGTGTCTGATGCAAATTTTCATCCCATTGAAAAGATGAGTAATCTTTTCATCACCCCTGCCAGTTCCCTGTCATATACCTCTGGAATATTCAATGAGGAGGAGACACATAGTTGGGGCCCTGAGATATCTGTCAGTTTAGGCCCCATGAAATCTGTCAAGGAAAGTGTAACTCTCAGTTTGCCCCCCCCCCCAAAATCTGGCAGGGTGAACATAGCTTTTAATATGGGCCTCCTGAAATCTGTCAAGGAAAATGTAGCTGTCAGTTTGGGCCGCACCAAATCTGTCAAAGAGAAGGCAGCTGTCATTAAGTCATGTGCTGCTACCCCCTCTGCTCTGCCACCACAGCTTGCAACTACCTCTCCACTGCAGTATTCTTGGGGCAATCTACCCCAATACTGGCCTGCCTCAGGAGGTGGCTACTCTTCCATGGTGCCATGTCTTACAACCCTCACCGCCTGCACCACTGTCAGTCTGTAGGCCCATAGAAGCCTTCCCAGTCAATATGGGTCCAAATGCCAATGCCAAGCCCTGGATTCCCACCCCCATAGCTGATCTCCCCATCATCTGGAAGGCAGCCAATGAGTCAGCCTCAGATTCCCCCTACTTTCAGCAGGTCCTTCCTCAATGGTCGATGCAGTTACAAATGTATTTCCATTGGTACCATTTGCTTAAAGCTGTGTTGGAGCCTGCAGTCATTCTTAGCTGGAAATCAGCCTATGATGATCAGGCAGAATCCCAGGTCAGGACGAACATCTTGCTTAACATCCCAGTGACCTATGATATGCCCACAGGGAATGGGGGATATGTCCATCCTGTGCACCAGGCACAGATTGGTTTGAATGCCTATTTTCAACAGGTCTCAGACCTGGCCCTTAAGGCTCTACAAGGGGCTCAGCTCAGCCTACAAGCACTGGGCATCTCTGTCAAGGAACAAGCCTCTATCCCTGGTGAGATGGAGAGATCCTATCTCCCTCCAATGGCAGCTGCCAGCCCCCTGCTAACCCATGGGAGAGGTTATGCTTATGTTTTTCCTCAGAGTGCTACTATGCCAATATGCGTCCCAGCAAGAGATGTGTGCTTGGCCATAGATCAGCCAAGGTGGTGGCCATAGATCCATCAAGGAGAACATCACCCAGAATGAGTAATGTATATACTCTCTTTTCTTGCTCTCATTGCCTCTCTAATGGCTGAAGACTTGTGGAGCCTTGCTTTTCCTCATTTTGTATGATGCTTTTTGAGATGAGGAACATTAGTTTAGCAGGCCAGGAGCTAGCTAAATATATTAAGGGCTCATGGTGAGCTAAGTTTCTATATTATCCATTACAGCTAACACATGAAATTTTCCAATTAAATCAGACAAGAGCACAGGTTATGACCTTTGACTCTTTATTTTTTGAAAAGTTTGACATGATATAAAGAGGCTGTTAGATCCCTCCTATATTTCACTTATGTGTTGATTGGCAGGGTAGTGCTTTTGATCTTTCTCCTTTTTAACTGTCTCCTACAGCACATCCAACAACAACAGGCAGCCACTAAGGTGACTCTATAAGTGTTAATGGCTCTTAGACATCCAACTCATAGCCCCTCACAGGAGGTTATGCATGCCTGCCTTTCTGAAATTCTAAAGGCTACTGCCTGACACTCCCCACCCAGGGTAACTCCCCAGGGATGGATGCTCTTTGAGGGCAGGGTAGTCAAAGATGGGTAGGGGCTTGTTTGGCAAACCAACCTAAGACAGTTTGGCAAACCAACCTAAGACAGGCACAGTCTAGCTGCTGAGCCCCCTTGAGGAGGGGTCAACAAGGCCGGAACAAAGAACTCTGACTCCCACTGAGTGCTCATGTAATAAAATAAAAGGGTGGATATGTGGTAGGACCCATAGGGTCAAGGAAATTGCTCAGACCAGTTGCTAGGGCATGCACATAACATACTCCTTAAGAGCCATCATGGAGTCTGCCTGTGGGCCTAGCAACAGGAGCTGTCAGAGTTCCTGGTCACTGCCAGAGTTCCTGATCATGCCCAGCCAATAAGGGAGGACCACACAGACTGGGCACTGGGAGAAGGGTATATAAGGCATTCCCTGTTATTGAATAAAGGAGTTCATTATTTGCCTTCAACAGACTCCGAGTGTCTATGTCATTGACACCATACCTTCTCACCCCCTCTCCCGAGAGCTGTTAGAATCCAAGTAACAGAGCATAACACAAGTACAGCACAATTTGGAAAAAAAGGCTTCCTGGTGTAACATAATCCCATGTGCACACAAGGAGGTATAATCACATTGAAACTCTTCTCAAAGTACATGTCACTTCTTCAATGAAGATGAGTTCTAAAAGATAGACTACATGTGTTATGTTAAGTGCCTAGGAAAGGATTTGGTGTAATCTCAGTCATATGGGTAGAGTATTAGCTATCTCTGGTACTGCTTGTGGGAGCCTGGGAGAGGTAGGTATGGCCTGGCTCCATAGGTAGCACAGAGGTCATCTAGGCTATTAGATTCCTCCATTTCCAGGCTTCTGGGCACAAAACAGGTTAAACATCTCTGTTGAAGAGACAACCCTGCATGTTTAACATTCCTGGTTTTCCTAGTACTTATCTGTGAGCACAAGGACCTCTGTGATTCCAACATCTAGACTTCTTGGTCATGATAGTTTATTTCCAGTGGAATGGATATAAAAGATACATCATTTAGTCATTTATTAGCTTGATTTATGATTAATAGGAGTTTTTGAGACAGGGTTCCTAGCCTAGGCTGGCCATGAATTCCCTATTTAGCCATGGATAATATTGAACTTCTGATCCTCCTGCCCCCACATCTTGAGTGCTTGGATGATATGCATTCACCTTCACCCCCAGTTTATGTGGTGCTGGAGATAAAACTCAGGGCTTTGCTCATGCTAGGTGAACACTTCGCCAAATGAGCCACAGCCCAGCCCTGTGAGTAGTCTATTGGATCCTGCCTCTGTCCTTTTACCCCATCCCATAAAGTTATTGTCCAGTACACATGTGTTCACATGCAAATGCACACATACTATTAAACTAAATAGCTACTGCTGTAATTGTAATGATAAACCAAGCTCTTTGGAATTAATTGCTAAAAAAAAAAATTAGGAGATCCTGTCTCATATCAGAAGAGCCAACTGGTATGGGACAGAAGAAAACCAATAATCTACAGACCATTGTTGTCAAGATTCTATTTCTTTCTTTTTTTTAAACTTTATGGAAGTGTTTATTTTTTAAAGTCTAGTACCAGAGAACAGAATAGACAAACATGACAGTTACTACTCACAAGGGACAATGCCCCCTCTGGTCAGCTACATTGGCACCAATAGCAGAAAGCAAGCAAAAACAGGAGACCTGCAGTGACCAGATTACCAGGATGAAGCACACAACAGAAGTTAACTAGGTCATGCTATCTTTTGGCAAGGAATTCAGTAAAATAGCACAAGGACATTCTGGAAGGGCTTAAAGTCACATTCAGAATTAAGAAGAAAATGTTCAAAGCTAAACAGTGAAATGGAAGCTTTCATTAGCTGCTAAATACTATCAAATCTAAATAAAGCGTTTGGATAATGACTATCTCCACAGCACTTAGTTTCAAAGCTAACTTCAACAATTTCTGGAACTATCCAGCCCAGACGCTATCTTCTGTCTCTCTGCTCCAGCCCACCATGCAATGCTTGGGTTTAATGAAGGTGATCCTAAGAGCACAGAAGCAGTGAATGAGGTGAGAGAGGGAGCCTGAGAAGCATCGTTTCCATACAGAAGCCTAGCAGCCCCTTCCAGGAGGAAAAGGCATCTATCTTGGCTGAAAGCTGCCCTGAAAAGGTCATCAGATATGCGGCTAGTTACCAGGTAACAGCCTAAAGCTCTTGAGTAATGATCAAACCACAACCCTGCCATCTGCCCACTGAAACCTTTTATTGTTTTTGTCAGCGTTTTGTATGTAGTTTATTATGGCCTGGACGTAAATGATGACAGCCTGTATTTAAGCCAATCAGGAGCAAAACCACGTTGCATTCTCTTTAGGTCTACTTGGTTGAGAAAAAACATTTCCTGTAGTGACCTCATTGTATAATCTTTAACAAAAACTTGTAAGTTGTATTGATTATTCCCCAGGAGATAAGAGAGCGATGGTAATTCAGATGGGCACCTCTGAAAAGATTGATCAGTTTCCTGTCCCGTTCTACCCAGATTGTCTTGAGAACCATGGGGGAGAGACTGGAATGGCCCACCAATCTGAGACTGTATTTGAGCTTTTACATTAATCGGGAAGTTTAAGAACCCCAACATGGCACCCAGCACACCTCCACAGATAAAGTCGTTGACCAAGTGGCAGTAGGCAGATGCTCCTTAATGGCCCCCTGAAGGACAAAAAAAGGACATTGCTGAATCCATTTCAAAAAAGGGTAGGCACCAAGACTTGGTAATACTCTGCAATTCCATGACATTTCAGGCCCTGGAAGGCCTGGTAAGTGTTTGTGAATCTATCATGATGCTTGTGGTCCTGAAGCAAAGTCTGAACCCTTTCTAATGGAGTGAGAATGGCTTCTGTTGTCCCGGCAAGCACAGCTGCCACACTTCTGGTGGCAAACTCCAGAGCGCTGCTCACATGCTCGCGGAGCAGGTGAGACAGGTCCTCATACAGACCAAACATTAAGTGCCAGCCTGGTGGTCTTCTGCATCAGTGTGGGGAGGATCCCAACATACAAGTTTTGAAACCCATCCCTCGTCAGCTGAAGTATGGCATCGCGCATTTTGATGCCATACAGCTGCTGCCGAAAGAGGATCTTCTGTACAGGGTATGTGATGGCCACATTGTTGAAGGCTGTGCAGGAGCCACAGAAGAAATGCTTTATCTCACCTACGTTTGCGATGTGAGTTGACAAATCCTGGCTTGAAGAGGTCAATACTGGGGGCCTCTTATTATGCACTTCTGAGTCCATCTTGGTGCTTATGATCCTTCTTCTCTAGGAAATTTTTTTAACCTGTGAACTTTGGTCCTCTGCTAAGCATTGGGTCCTCAAAGACAATAAAGCCATGGACTAGTCAGCGAATCTGACATCGACTGAGCCTATCATTGATGATGACAGCTTTCTGGTAACTTTCCCAATGCTTCCCATTGTCAGCCTTCTCTTTTCTGGGGTCAATATTGATAACTGCATCCTACTGCGTGTTCAGTCCTCAACACCACGTGGCCCGCTGGATGGCCGGCTGCTGTGGATATTGCTCTGTATAAATAAAGACTGATTGGCCGGTAGCCAGACAGGATATATACTCAGGACTAACAGAGAGGAGAATTGAGGGAACAGGAAGGCAGAGAGGGAGACTGCCTGGAGCCGCCACCAGGACAAACAAGATGTAAGGTACCAGTAAACCACGAGCCACGTGGCAAAGTATAGATTAATAGAAATGGGCTAAATATAAGAGTAAGAGCTAGACAATGATAGGCCTGAGCTAATGGCCAAGCAGTTTAAATAATGTAAGCATCTGTCTGTATGTTTATTTTATAAGTGGGCTCCAGGACTGGCGGGACTTGGTGGGACCCGGAGAGAAAAACTTTCCAGCTACAGCCTGTGACTGAGCTGCCCACAGAGGTGCAGACCAGACCCAACCCAGGCAGGGGTGGGGTAAGATTCTATTTTTTTCCATACTTATTTTTAATATCTGGAAATCCTTCCTCAAATCACCCTAAATCCAAACTTTCCATTTTGATATTAATAATGTTCAAGTTTTCCACAATAAAAAAATAAGTCTTTACAATAGCAAGTCTCCAAAAGGAAGATGGGGCCCAACAACAATGATTTTACCCAGTCTGGAATGATGCCATTATACCTAAGAACATTACTCAATGATAAGCTTTGGACTGAAAATTCTTTAGGACAGTCCATCATATTACACTTCTAGCCAGAACCTCAGATAACTTGACCCATTACTCTGAGACTAGCTATAAACATTATAGCTAGTTGTATTGGGACTTAACCATTTGGCTTTCTTACATGATCCCACAGAAATACCATCACCCCCTAAACAGCAAGAAGCAATTTTAAGGAAATGATGCTCCCTCCTCCAAAAGTTTTCATTTTCTTATGGTTATGGATAAGTTGTTTATAGGGTTGAGGGTAGAACAATAAAATTTAGAGTCAAGATTCTTGTTTGAAAAAGAGAAAACAGGGAAATAGAAGGTATAGGATATTAAAATAGATTATTATATCTACTAATAAACTAATTTAGCAAACTATCAGCCTTAAATAATTTGCACTAGTATGGATTCTTATATATTGATACAAATGCAAACTATTTTTATATTCCTATTTAAGATAATTTATATATTGATACAAATTCAAAAATATAATTGTCATATCATGCACACATTCCTACTCCTAATTGAAATATTTTATGTATTGATACAAATGTAAAAATATATTCACCATACTCTATATACATAGTTATGCCTGTGTTTAGGATATTTTGTACATTGATACATGTTTAGAATATTGTTATCATATTGCACTATACATTTCTACCTCTATTTAAGATATTTTGTGCATTGTCACAATTTTGACTATCCTTATACTGTACATCTGTTTACAGACTGTTTACCTTGTTAATGTGAAGCCTTAGTAATTAGGTTATTTAGGTAGATAAGACATATAAGTTAATAGTCACCCATGCTTGTCATATCTATAGTTATGTTAGTTAGGTTTTCCAGATTTGCAGAAACATATATCAGATGAATAGATAATTTTCAAACACTTCATAGACCTAGAGAATATGGCATTTGAAGGTTTTTATAACTTAGAATTCTGTTGACATGAGATATGATTGCTCCTGGCAGCACCAATCTATTCCCAATGGAATGATGGGCTTCTAAGACACTCTGTTTGGAAGTTAGTCTTCTTCTTAACATAAAATGGCCTGCTGGACAAAGAACTGCCCCTGCCTCAATTGTTGACAGTGTGTACATTGTCTTTTCCAGATGAGCAGGACATAAGGAAAAGCAGCTACTGAACCTTGTCAAGACAGGGTAAGATGGTCTTTCAAAATTCCTGCTTCTGAAAATGGTCTGTCAGATATTCTAGGCCTGTGGCCAAAATGGATGCCCAATGGTGCTGAGAAACTTTAGGTGACTGTCCAGGCTGCTAACTGTCTCTGTCTATTCTTGCAATATTTTGGAAACTGTTTGGTTGCATTTTCTGTTTTCTCAGGTATTATTATGTTCTTTCTCGGGTCTTTAATGGGGTTGAAGACTAGATAGTTACAGTTATAATCCTCTCATATCTTAGCTAAAAACATTTCAGATACTAAAGTTAGATTTTTTTAGAATAGGACAACTATTGGAATAATCTTTGTAACATGCCAGTTACCTATGTTCTGGACATATCTGGATTTTAGTATATGTCTCTTGTTTGATGTTGTTCTTGCTGGTTATATTTCTATTTTTGTTTAGGCTATTACCTTTCCCCTCTCCTGGACAATACTTGATAATCATTCCTATTGTACATAGTTTTATATTAGGTTAGAACTTTCTTATTTAGACAAAAGGGGGGAGATATAGTGCATATCTGTTCTATGACCCTGAAGCACAGCCCTAGAGAAGTAGCAGGTGACTGCTCTATCTGCCTATGACCTTGAAGTACATGGCCCTGGGGAGTGGCCTCTCAGCTACCCTTAGATGACTTGAAATGCATGTATGTAATCTCTCTTCCCTCCCTTGTGGGACTTGGATGCTGGGAGAGTCTCAGGCATGGTAGAACAGTATAGGACTGTGCCTCACCTTTTCCAGGACCCTGCAGCAATTCCTCTGTTCTGTCTTGTGAGTTTTCCTTTCTTAATAAATCCCTCTGTCATTTAAGCAGACTCTGTGGATTTCTCGCATTATGCTGTGTCTCCTTTATTTGTTCTTATTGCATTCCTTCCTCCATCTCCTTCTCTTCAGTAAAACTATATACAATAAAAACAATTATTAAGTAAGAATTATAGTAACAGTATCTAATCCATTTGTGTTTGGCAAAACTAGAGCAAATACTTAATTATCTCTCTTATCTTGGCGAGTCTACAGTTTTGTATCTAATTTACTTTCTATTATAGCTAAGGAAAACTATAATTATAACTATTTAGTCTTCAACTCCATAAAAGACCCCAGAAGGATGAAATGTTACCTAATGACAGGGACATCAGGCTATCTAGACAGTCACTCAAAGTTTCTCTGCAATGTTGGGACATCCATCTTTGGCCTACAAGTCTAGAATTTCTGACATACTGTGCTGTGAAACAGGAAATTCTGAAGGACTGTCTTACCTTGTGTTGGCCACATTTACCTTTTTTGTGTCCTGCTGGTCCAGTTTGGACATTAACTGTCGGGAATTAAAAAAAGGGCAATTTCTTTGCCTACATGGCTAGCTTTTGCCATAAGAGAAACAAACTCCATATGGAGTTTCTTTGATGTCTACCATCTTCTCTGAAGTAGATTGATGCTTCCAGGAGCAGACATGTCTCAATGTCATACAAAGCCTAAGTTATTAAAAAATTTAAATTCTACTTTCTGTAGGTTTTTGAAGTGTTTGAAGTTTATACATCTATCTGAAATATATCTCTGTATACCTAGGAAACCTAACTGATATGACCATGTGTTTGATAGATATGGGTGACAATTATAGATGACTATTAACCTGTATTCTTTAACGATACATTATATTTTTAAATAAGTTATATAAGCACAATATTCCAAACAAGAGTAGGAATACACACACACACAGCATAACAAAAATAACTTCAATTTTGTGTTAATATACAAATATCTATGTTTTACCAATGTAAAATATTTGAGACTAGTACAGTTTTTTTTTTGGGGGGGGGATTAAAAGTAGATTCAATAATCTACCATTTTTTCCTATTTGTATATTCCCCCCCTTGCTGTGGAATGTTCTGTATAGCAAATGTGTTGCTCTGATTGGTCAATAAATAAAATACTGATTGGCCAGTGGCTAGGCAGGAAGTATAGGTGGGACTAACAGAGAGGAGAAAAGAAAGAACAGGAAGGCAGGAGTCCCTGCCAGCCACCACCAGGACAAGCAGAATGTAAAGACGCCAGTAAGCCACGAGCCATGTGGCAAGGTATAGATTTATGGAAATGGATTAATATAAGCTATAAGAACAGTTAGCAAGAAGCCTGCCACAGCCATACAGTTTGTAAGCAATATAAGTCTCTGTGTTTGCTTGTTTGGGTCTGAGCGGCTGTGGGACTGGCGGGTGACAAAGATTTGTCCTGACTGTGGGCCAGGCAGGAAAACTCTAGCTACACCCCCTTTCTTTTTATAATGTGATACCTGAATCTATTCTTCTTTGTTCAGCTTTTTCCTTGAACATTACAAATAACAACTTGTAACCAACCTCCCAAACAATGACACATATCCATAATTAATTTTTTGGAATGTGGGCATAGTTCTCTAGACTACTTCCTATTGATTGGAGGCACTGGTAATCTTCGAGGGACTCTAAAATTTAGCATTATGGTCAAGTCCTGGGAGGCTGGATCATCTCAAGCAGCAACCTTGAAGCTGTTCTGGTTATAGAACTCAGAGGAAACTGCAACAGAGGCACACTGAAACACTGGATCTTCTGGGCCAGCTGCTCCCATTGGAGCTGCCTGTTTTTTCTGCACTAAGTCAGAAAACCATCTCTTAAAGGAGCTGTGCCTCTACTCACCACCAGCAAACAGAGCCCACTGGAAAAAAGGCAGCTACCAAGGAGCTGTGCTTGACTCCATTCTTGTGTGCCTAGAATCCTTTTTTAAACTTTGTCAAGTTTTATGTGGAAATTTAGGCCACATGTTGGAACTCCACATGCAGGTGGAATGCTACATGTAGTTGGGTGTTTCCTATCCCAACCATCCAGTCCCAAATAACCAACTCAGTAGCTGAGTATGAATTATAAATGCTTGGATAGCTCAGGCTTGTTACTAGCTAACTCTTACATTTAAATTAACCCATTTCTATCATTCTATGTATTGCCACATGACTCATGGATTTACCTGCCATCTAACATGTCTTGCCTCCTGAATGGATGGCAGATGTCTCTTCTGACTCTGCCCTGCTTCTTCCCACCATTCTAGTTTGGCTTTCCTGCCTAACTTCATGCCCAGCTACCAGCCTGTCAACTTTTTATTAACCAATGAGAGTAATACATATTCAAATTGTAGAAAAGGATTATTCCATAGCATTTCATTTTAGTTTTGCTTTATTTTCATACAAAAGTTAAGAATGCTCACCAATTTTCATATCCTTATTGGCCTTTGATCTCATCTTGCATAACAGATATTTTATACCTATTGATCAACATATACCCTTTCCACTAGCTTCGTGGTAGCTACTTATCCTACATCCTGCAGATGTGTGGCTATTTTAGAAAGCTCATATAAGCATAGCCATACAGTCTTCATCCTATGACTGGCCATTTCACCTACTTGAGTGTCCTCTAGAATCATAAGTGTTACCACAGTAGAAGAATTTCTAACTCTTTTCCAAGTTGAATGATATTCCATTGTATGGCTATATAAAATTTACCCATTCATATGAGAATAAACATTGGCTCTACTTCTAGTAACAATGTCTCTTTAATTCCCATAATGTAATTCTGAACTTTTATTACTATTTCATTGCTTAATAGATGAGAAAATTGAGACACATCTTAGGAAGGTAGGGTTCAGTGTTCTTGTCATCCATGATCACTTCATATTACTTCTGGGCTCAGTTGTTTGGTCCTGATGTAGTTTTGTCTCAAGCCAATCAACTTTTTTCCCTGGGAATTGTAAGTGAAAGTAATGGTGGGAATGAGAAGTCAGGGAGCTATTGAAAAGATACATGGCTCCTTGTGAAGGGAGATTCCAGCCAATATGAATTGTGAAAGGATTTGATAAACAATGTCAGTCCTCATTGCTTTATTGTAGCTGTTTCAAGGATCCCACCAGATCCTTGGTCTCTCTGTGGTGTGGCTGTATGAAATGCATCACATTCTTGTTTAATATAAGCTTGTTCAAATTGCAGTCAATTGTGAACAAAAGTGTTGCTAATATGTAGTGCATTGACTGTGTTCTCTAGGCACATGTATGCCACTCAGATAGCAGCATTGAATGAATTTATCACAAACCTTCCATTTCTGTCTGCTTCATAACTTTGGGAATCTCTCAATTTGTGTTCTTTGAACACTTAACTAAACATTCAATATCAGCTGCAATGTTGTCAATTGAAGCTTATTTCTTGTGTGGAGCCAAAGGCTCTCAAGGGTGGCTGACACTACTCATGGGAGGCTGGTCTTCCATAATGCCAGTGTAGCAATAAACACTTTAGCCCTTACTAAACTTACGATTTTTTGAGACCCTGAAATTTGTTTACAATCTAAGCTTGGGCTCTGTATATGGCCAAGAATGTATATGACATATTTCTGACTAGAGTTCTCTGTTTCATTTGTTTTGATTTCAGATGAAAATTTCTCAGCATACGAATTCCAGAATAAACATCAATTGACATCATATCAATGTTTGTACATTAGAGCTATTGTGTGGCAATAGTCAGCCTAATTTTCAGATTGAAGAATGTATTCATTTGTTTCTTGTTGGCAAACTGTATTTTATGCTGTATATTACTACTCATATATTGTTAGATAAACAAAAAGACAGGGAAGAGATGAACAAAACTGAAGGAGAACACGTATTTAGTTCTTCAAGTGAACTCTGTAATTACTGTATCTTTTGAAACTACATCCACAAGTACAGGCACACAGAATGCCCTTTTAGAAATATCAAAGCATTGCATTTACAGATCTTTACAAAACCCCACACTATAAATATTATTCTAGTGTCAACATACTGCCTTTGGCTGTATATTGTATCCACTTTATCTTTTTCTATACTCTCTCATTCAGTGTATTACAATTTGATTTGTATTTGAAGCATTACCAATATTTTGTTATTACCCTTTTACGGCTGTGATCCTGGAGGAGACATTGCCTCATGCCTCATTCTCAGTGCAATGAAACAAAGCATGAATATTCTCTCTCACACACACGAATATTCTCTCTCACCCAAACTTCCACAGCCCCCCCTGCCACCTCAGTGTGGTAGGAAATCCTGTGTACCAGCAGGTGGCAGCAGAAATAAATGATCTAAACAATGCTGGTACATAGGGAGTCCTACTGTGATGAGGCTGAGTGAGGGACTCACTCCATTTCACTGCACTGTGCATACTGATCCATGAGAGTTTAAGAAAGGATCCTTTAGGGGATCAGAGTTTTAAAAATGTTTCTTTCGAAGACTCCACTCTTACATACTCATTTCTCTCTATTCTCCCTGATTTTGAAATTGTGGCAGAGTATTTGTTAATGAAGCAATATAAGTACCAAATTTATTACTGTGGGAGAGTGAAAAAGAATGGAAACTGAGTTTTATTTATCTTTTGCATTGGCTTCCCTTCCTTGGAGCTCATCTGCCTTGAAGATCTTTGGCAAACCTTCTAGCAGAAGCAGTTTGAAGAGGATTCTTCATCTTTGGCTGGAATGAAATCTTGAACTTCTTCAGAACATTACAATAGGCATGTTGGAAAAGACAGTGAGAAGTGCTTAGGAAGTGTAGAGATAATTGATCTCACTGGACTGAAGGGAGGATCCATACAGGTCCTGGGGACAGCATGGCATTGCAGTCCTCTCCCAGCAGTATTGGGTGAATACAGATAGAAACCAAAAATTGAGGTGTTAAGTAGATATGAAAGCACTTACAGAGGGCAGACAACTAAAGGGACCATTCCATAAACTTTGTCCTATGTGAGAGAATGTCACCCAAACCCTCAGGAAAGAAGGAAAAAAAAAACCCTGAAAGTCTCCAGAACTTGATGTAACATGGACTCAGTCTTAGCTCTCTTTAGATACAGAGAAAACAGGAGGTATTTTAGACTTACCAGTTGACATTTCTGATGCAAGTTATATCCTTTACACAAGCTTAGAGTTTCATTCTGCAGAAACAACCTGCCCAACAAAAGGTAGGATATCAACATAGCAAAGTTATTTCTTGATTTGACGAATGAGCTACTTTTCAGTTCTCAATTGTGTGCCAAGATGTCTCCTCCTGACAAGCTGTTGAGAGCCCATGGGCAGTGGCTTTTTTACTGAGATCCTCATGACATGTAAACAGTGTACCACATAAACTTGGCTAACACACTGTATATATACCTAAACTCTTCCCATTTACAACCTTAGCTTACAAGTTAAGAAACTCAATATATAGATTATAATTTTCAGTATATGACTTTTAAATGCTAAATATAAATCTACTTTCTAGCCAAAAATCACAACTGCCCTCAAGGTTCTTTTTTATAATTTTTATTATAGATTTATTATTTAAAACAATTGCTAATTTTAAATATATTTTGACTGTATTCATTCCCTCCCACAAGTCTTTCCAGATCATCTCCCTCTCTCTACCCACCTAACTTTAGGTTCTTTCTCAAAAAAATCAAAAACCAAAGTACAGCAGCACCCCCTAAACCAAGAAAATAACACAACACCTGTAGCAGGAGCCCCGGCAGTTCGATAGCCCACTTATAAAATAAACACACACATGCTTATATTATTTAAACTGTTTAGCCTAATGGCTCAGGCTTCTTGTTAACTGTTCTTCTATCTTAAATTAACCCATTTCTATAAATCTATACCTTGCCACATGGCTCGTGGCTTACCGGCATCTTCACATGCTGCTTGCCATGGTGGCCCACTGGTAGTGTCTCTCTGCCTCAGCCTTTCATTTCCCAGAATTCTCTTCTCTGCTTGTCCCACCTATACTTCCTACCTGGCTACTGGCCAATCAGTATTTTATTTATTAACCAATCAGAGCAACACATTTGATATACAGAATATCCCACAGCAAACACCCAAACAGAAAAACAATACAAAACACCCACTATAACCAAACAACAACACACAAAACCACTGTGATGTCCATATATATTGGTCACCTATTCCTGAACATGAGGCCTGCCTTAGAATGGTTGATATACTCAATGTCACTCCATTGGAGAAAACTGATTTTTCCTCTCCCAGTAGTTATAAATGACAGTTCAGTTGTTAACTTATACCTTTACCCTACTAACTAGGCATTTGTTTCTTCACTCACTTTTAAAAAATATAATAAGATAAAACAAAAACTATCATATCAAAGTTGGAAAGGACAAACTAACAGAAGGAAAAGAACCCAAGAGAAGGCACAAGAATCAGAGGCTCATTTGTTTGCAACTCAGGAATCATAAAAACATTGAACTTCCAAGTATGTAACATATAGTCAGAGAACCTGGTGCAGACCCATGCTTTCTCCCTCTGTCTCTATGAGTTCATACAAGCTGTACTCATAGAGGGCTTTGTTTTCTTGGTGTCCTCCATCCTCTCTGGATCTTACACTCTTTCTGCCTCCTCTTCCATGTGGTTCCCTGATCTCTGAGGGGAAGGATTTGGTGGAGATCATCCATGTGTTCCTGGGTGTTACAAGGTCTCTCATTCTCTTCATGTTGTCTGGCTATGGGTCTCTACCTGTATTTTCCTCCATCTGCTGCAGGAGGAAGCTTCTTTGATGATGACTGAACAAGGCACTAATCTATGAGTATAGCAGAATACTAATAGGAGTTACTTTATCACTACTTTTTTTCTTTTTTTAGGTCAGTATTATTTATTATTTATTATTGATTTTATCCTAGGTCCCCGAACTCTTAGTCTCTGGTTCTTTGTCACTCAAGCAGTGTTGGGTATGGGTTCTCATGGAGTGCACCTTAAGTCAAATTAGTTATTGGTTGGTTACCCCCTCAGACTTTGTGCCATCATTGCCCTAGCATATCTTGCAGACAAGACAGCATTGTAGATCAAAGAGTTTGTGGCTGGGTTGGTGTTTATATTTCTCTTTTGGTACCATGCAGTATACCAAAGACCAGAACCTAACAGTGACAGCTCTGTTTAGGTACTGGCTCATCATCTCCATGGGGCCTTGCTGTCAGTTTGTGGAGAGCAAACTATAGTCTAGTCCATAGCCTGGGTTGTTTAGGGATTCCCATGAGGCCCCTTTGCCAACAATTAGATGTAACCTAATCTTGATACTAGAAGCTTCCTTTGGTGATAAGAGATGGCCACTTGGGGCTCCATCTTCTCCCTTATTTAGCAATTTCATTTAGATTACCTTCATTTACGTATATATTTTAGTTAGTTTCTACTGTATTAGGTTTCCATATTGACCCCCAAATGGCCCTTCATTTTAGCTGTCTCCACCTGCATTCCCTCTTATGACTCCTTCTCCTCTCCCACTCTCAATTTGATCCTCCTGTTCTAGCCACTCATCCAACAGTGCTTATCTAGTTTATTTCTCTTTCCTAATGAAATCTGTCTGTTCCTTCTAGTCTCTCTTACCCTCTGTGGTTCTATAGATTATAGCTTTGTTATCATTGACTTAATAGCTAATATCTGCATATAAGGGAACACACACCATATTTGTCTTTCTGGGTCAAAAAAGAAGAAAAAATGCAGTGATAAAATGATGTCTAATGATATTCTGCTATACTCATAGATCAGTGCCTTGTTCAGCCATCATTAGAGAAGCTTCTTCCTGAAGCAGATGGGACACTGCAGATACATCACTCAGGAAGGTGTTTTTTCCCTAGTTCCATCCATTTCCCTGCATTTTTCATGATGTCATATTTTAACAGCTGAGTAATACTCCATTGTATAAATGTATCATATTTTCTTTATTCATTCTTCTGTTAAAGGACATCTAGGTTGTTTCCAATTTCTGGCTATTATTAATAAAGCATCAGTGAACATGTTTTAGTAAGTGTTTTTGTGGTAGGATGAAGCATCCATTGGGTATGCCCAAGAGTGACAGAGCTGGATCATGAAGTAGATTGATTCCCAACTTCCCGAGGAATGGCCATATTGATTTCCACAGTGTGTGTACAAGTTTGCACTCTCAGTAGCAATGTGTGAGTGTCTGTCTTACTCTGCACCCTTGCCAGCAGGAGCTGTCACTTGTTTTGTTGATCTTAGCCATTCTGACAGGTGTAAGATAAAATCTCAAAGTAGTTTTGATTTGTATTTCCCTGATGACTAAGGATGTTGAATGTTTCTTCAAGTGTTCCCTCGTCATTTGAGATTCCTCTGTTTACCATTTTAATTAGATTATTTGTTTTCTTGATATCTAGTTTCTTGAGTTCTTTGTATATGTTGAATATTAACTGTGGTGGTTTGAAAGAAAGTGGCCCTGAAAAAAGTGGCACTATTAGAAGGTATGGCCTTGTTGGAGTACACGTAGCCTTATTGGAGGAAGTATATCACTGAGGGTGGGAGGTCTCATATATGCTCAAGTCATGCCTGGGGAGACAGGTTAATACATGTTGCCTTTGGATCAAGCTGTTCAATTCTCCAGCACCATGTTTGCCTGAACACTGCCATACTCCCAGCTACCATACTCCCCACTGTAGTATGAATCTTAAAGAGTCTTGCCAATTCCTCAGACTGGAAGCCTCTGAGTCCTCATCCAGAATGAATCTCAGCTGAACTGTGCTGCTCCAAACCTGAAAACTTAACCAGCCAAATGCTTAACCAGCCAAATGCTTCTAGTTTCTGGTCCTCACGTCTTATATACCTTTCTGCTTTCTACCACCACTCCCTGGGATTAAAGGCTCGCTTTCTGGGATTAAAGGCATGTGTCACCATGCCTGGCCATTTCCAATGTGGCCTTGAACTCATAGAGATCCAGAGGGATTTCTACCTCTGGAATGCTAGGATTAAAGGTCTGAGTGCCACCATTTTCTAGCCTTTGTATCTAGTGGCTGTTCAGTCTCTGACCCCAGATAAGTTTATTAGGGTGCACAATATTTTGGGGAACATAATACCACCATACCCCACCTTGATGATAATGGATTAAACCTCTGAAACTGTAAACCACAACCTCGATGAAATGTTTTCCTTTATAAGAGTTGCTGTGTTCATGGTGTCTCTTCACAGCCATAGAAACCCTAACTAAGACAGAAGTTGGTATCAGGGACTGGGGTATTGTTTTGAGAAGTCTGACCATGCTTTTGTTTAGAGGAATTGGACTTTGGGAATTTGGGTTAGGAAAGCAGTGGAATGCTTTAAGTGCTGCTTAATGGACTATATCCATTGAGGAGCATGGAAGACAGTGGCGCTAAGAGTGACTTGAACTGGGGTGGGGGGCTTGATCAAGATGTTTCAGAGGAGAAGAATTTTAGTATGTTGCCTAGAAATCATTCTTATGATATTTTGGTAAAGAATGTGTCTGCCTTTTGCTCTTGTCAGAGGAATCTGTCTGAGGCAAAAGTGAAGAATTTTGGATTAATTCCCTTGGCAGAGGAAATCGCATTATAGCATAATATAGACTCTTTCATGTGATTATTAATGGTAACTCTAATGAAGATTTATAATGAAAAGGAGCAATCTGAGGAGGGTAAATTACAAGAAGTAGGGTAAAATTTAAGGAGAAAGGGAGCACCAAAAAGTGGAATGGAGCTAAGTCTTGTGTTCAAGGAGATAAACAGATTAAGAAATGGATTAAAGGGAGTGGTGACTTCAGGGCAAGATCTCACCCAGCCAAGTTCATAACTTGTGAAAAATAATTAATGAAAAGCTTAGAGACAGTTGTGGTAGTGCATGCCTTTAGTCTCAGGATTTGGAAGGCAGAGGCTGCCAGATCTCTGAGTTTGAGGCTAGTCTGGTCTACAGAGCAAATTTCAGAACAGCCAACTTTAGACAGTGAAGGAAATCATCGAAAACAGAAAGCTGGTAAAGATGTAACTGAACAATGGGGCCATGTTACAGTCCCAGAAAGCAGCAGAACTTAGCAGCTTCAGCCACATGGTTCTGGCTTTAGAGTTAAGGACAGAAGAAAGAAGCTATATGGAATTTGCCTCTGCAACTAAGGAAAGCCACTGAGGTGAGGCATATTTCGGGGTGTCCCTGCATGGAGGCCCGGAGAAGTCATTGTGGGAAGCCATGAAGGAGAAGCCTGGATTGCCTTGGAGACTCCAAGATGTTGGAGATGCCAGAGCTATGGGAGATCTGCTGAAGAGAAGCTGCTAACAGGGATTGGAGCCATCCCAATAGAAAGAAGTATGTTGCAGTTAACAAAGCTGAAAGGAGTTGGAGATCTGAAGAACATTTTGACATCAGACTTGGAATGTCAGAGTTTGGAGTTTGCTCAGATGGTTTTTGGTTTTGCTTTGGTCCAGTATTTCCTCAATATGCTCCTTTCACTACATTTTGGGACCATAATGTATATATTATGCCATTATATGTTGGAAGCTTTTGATTTTGATTTAACAGGAGATTACAGTTAAGAGACCACAAGAATCTCAGAGGAGACTTTAAAATAAGTTTGAGACTGTTATCGACTATGGGACTTTTGAAGTTGGACTGAATGCATATTTGCATTATGATATGGCTACAAGCCTTTTGGGGCTAGGGAGTGGAATATTGTGGTTTGAAAGAAAATGGCCCTCAAAGGAGCTGGCACTATTAGGAAGTGTGACCTTGTTGGAGTAGATGTGGTCTTGTTGGAGGAAGTATGTCACTTTGGAGGGAGGGCTTTGAGGTCTCATATATGCTCAAGCCATGTCCAGTGAGACAGTTTAATACATGTTGTCATCTTGAATCAAGATGTTCAATTCTATAGCACCATGTCTGCCTCCACACTGCCATATTCCCAGCTACCATACTCCCTACCTTGATGATAATGGACTGAAACTCTGAATTGTAAGCCATCACCTCAATTTAATGATTTCTTTTATAAGAGTTGTCATGTTCATGGTGTCTCTTCACAGCAATAGAAACTCTAAGACCTTAGCCCTCTATCACATGTGTAGTTGATAAAATTTCTTCCCATTCTGTATGCTGTCATTTTGTCCAATTGATGGTATCCTTTGTTGTATAAACACTTCTCAGTTTCATGAGGTCCCATCTACTATTTATAGATCTTAGTGCCTGTGGCAATGGTGCTCTCTTCAGAAAATCTTTTCCTGTGCCAATGAGTTCAAAGGCATTCTCCTCTTTTCTGTCAGGTTCAGTGTATCTGGCTTTATGTTGAGGTCTCTGATTAATTTAGATTGAGTGTTGGGCAGGATGATAAGTATGGATCTATTTAAATTCTTCTACATGTAGACATTCAGTTTAACCAACATCATTTATTGAAGATGATGTCTTTTCCAGTGTGTATTTCTGGCTTCTTTATGAAAAATAAGGTATCCTTAGGTATATGAATTTGTGTCTGGGTCTTCAATTTGATTCCATTGATCAATGTGCCTGCATGGTGCCAATACCATACTGTTTTTATTATTATAGCTTTGTATTACAACTTTAAATCAGGGATGATGACATGTTTAGTAGCTCTTTTATTAATCTGGACTGTTTTAGCTTTTCTGGTGTGTGTGTGTGTGTGTGTGTGTGTGTGTGTGTGTGTGTGTGTTTCCATATGAAGCTGAAGATTATCCTTTCAGGATCTGTGAAGAGTCATGTTGGAATTTTGATGGGGATTACACTGATGGCCTTTTTTTGCCATGTTAATCCTACCAATCGATGAACATGGAATATATTTTTGTCTTCTGACATTTTCAGTGACTTAAAGCTTTTATTGTACAAGTTTTTCACTTGTTTGTTTAGAGATATCCCAAGATACTTTATGTTATTTGACTATTGTGTAAGGTATTTTACTGATTTCTTTTTCAGTCTATTTGTTATTTATATATAGGGAAACTACAGATTTTTTTTTGAGTTAACCTTGTATGTAAAGTGTTTATCAGCTGCAGGAGTTTCCTGGTGGAATTTTTAGGATCACTTATGAATAGTATCATATCATCTGTAAATAAAGATACTTTATCTCCTTCCTTTCCAGTTTGTATCCCTTTGATCTTCAACTGCTTTATTACTCTAAGACTTCAAGTACTGTATTTAATAGGAATGTAAAGATTATACAACCTCATCTTGTTCCTGATTTTACCTGAATTGCTTTGATTCTTTTCCATTTAAGTTGATGTTGGCTATGGGCTTGCTGTAAACTGTCTTTATTATATTGACATTCTTTGTATACCTATTTTAGTTAGGGTTTTATTGCTGTGAAGAGACACCATGGCCATGGCAATTCTAATAAAGGAAAACATTTAATTAGGGCTGGCTTACAATTTTCAGGGGTTTATTCCATTTTATCATCATGGCAGGATGCATTGCAGCACACAGGTAGGCATGGCACTGGAGAGATATCTGAAAGTTCTACAATAACTCAGACACCAGGAAGAGATGGTGAGCCACACTATGTTTAACTTGAGCATCTGAGACTTCAAAGACCACCCTCCAGTGACACACTTCCTCCAACTAGGTCACACCTACTCAAATTAGCCACATGTCCTAATAGTACCACTCCCAATGGAGGCCATTTTATTCAAACTATCACATGCCCTCACTCCCACTGCCTTGTAGTCATATCATAATGCAAAATACATTTAGTTCAACTTCAAAAATCTCCATAGTCTATAACAGTCTCTAACTTGTTTAAAAGTCCGAAGTTCAAAGTCTCTTCTGAGATTCATGCAGTCTTTTAACTGTAATCCCCATAAAAATCAAAATAAAAAGGCAAGTGACATACTTCCACCATACAATGGCACAGGATATACATTACCATTCCAAAAGGGAAAAAAGGGAGCATAGTGAGGAAATGCTGAACCAAAGCAAGACTGAAAAGCAGCTGGGCAAGCTCCAAACTTTATATCTCCATGTCTGATGTCAAATCGCTTCTCAGATCTCCAGCTCCTTTCAGCTTTGTTGACTGCAGCACATTTCTTTCTCTTGGGCTGGTTCCCCTTCCTGTTATCATCTCTCCTTGGCAAGTGTCCCATGGCTCTGGCATCTCCAACATCTTGAGGTCTCCAAGGCAAGCCAGGCTTCACCTTCACAGCTTCACATAATGGCCTCTATAGAACTCCAACTTTGTGGAATATTATTTTAACTGAGCAAAATGTGTTACATTTGTTTATGCTGCAGAATATTTCTTTAACTGTGTAAAGATGTGTTGTATTTGTTTAATTATGTAAATATGTGTTGCATTTGTTTCACATTGCTTGCCTAGGGTACCTGATTGGTGTAATGAAAAGCTGAATAGCCAGTAGTTAGGCAGAAGAGGGTTAGGTGAGATTGTGGGTAGAGAGAATAAGTAGCAGGAGAAATCTAGTTTAAAAAAGAATGAGAAGAGAGACAAAGGAGAAGAGAACGAGGGAGAAAGAGAGGGACACACCCAGGGCAAGAAGCCAGGCAGCTACCAGCCAGCCAGATATGAGAAGCAATGAAACTAAGATACAAAAAAGCCCAAGGCAAAAGGTAAGATAAAGAGAAACAGGTTAAATTTAAGTTAAAAGAGTTAACCAGAAATGAGCCTAAGCTAGGCTGAGCATTCATAACTAAAAAGAACCCTCCATGTCATGATTTGGGAGTTGGTTGGTTGGCCAAAAGAAAAAGCTGGGTACATTCCATGCAGGGACACCCTGACACAGGCTTCACCTCAGCAGCATTCCTTAGTCACAAAGGAAGGTTCCATAACCCCTTTCTTCTATCCTTGACTCTAAAGCCAGAACCACATGGTTAAAGTTGCCAAGTTCTGCTGTTTACTGGAGTTGGAACATGGCTCTTCTGTTCAATTACATCTTCACCAGCTTTCTGTTCTTGATGGTTTCCTTCATTGCCTAAGCTTGGCTGTCCTGAAACTCAATCTGTAGGCCAGGCTGGCCTCAAACTCAGAGATCCACCAACCTCTACTTCCAGAGTGCTGGGATTAAAGGCATGCACCACGACAGCTGGCTCTGAGCTTTTCTTTAATTCCTTTTCAGAAGGTGAAAGCTTAGCTGGGTGGGATGTTGCCCTGAGGTCACCACTCCCTTTGTTCCATTTAACATCTGGATATCCTTTAATCTGTTTATCTCTTTGAACACAAGATTTAGCTCCATTCCACTTCCTGGTGCCCCCTTTCTCCTCAAATTGTACATTTTGTAACTTTTCTTGCTCAGGTTGTCCCTTTTCAGTATAGTTCTGCATAAGCACACCCACTAATAACCACATAGTTCACATAGACTGTTTTGAGATTTTTTTCCCCTGCCAGCACAATTAATCCAAAACTCTTCAATTTAGCCTTAGGCATATTTTGTTTACACAAGAGCAGAAAGCAGTCACACTGTTTGACAAAATATCATATGAATGATCTCTAGCCTGCATAGTTATATTCTTCTCCTCTGAAACATTTTCAGCTGAGCCCCCAGAGTCCAAATCATTCTAAGCACCACTGTCTTCCATGCTTCTACTAGTATGGCCGCTTAGATCCCACTTAAAGTTTTTAACTGATTTTCTAATCCCAAGTCCCAAGTCTACATTTCAGCAATAAGAAGCATTGTCCAGTCTATCACAGCAATACCCCACTCCCTGGTACCAACTTCTGTCTTTTTTAAAATGTAATTTATTTTTAAATTTTTTTTTAGATTTATAGATTATTATATATACAGTGTTCTGTCTGCATAAATGCCTGCACACCAGAAGAGTGCACCAGATCATATTACACATGGTTGTGAGCCACCATGTGGTTGCTGGGAATTGGACTCAGGACCTCTGAAAGAGCAGCCAGTGCTCTCAACCTCTGAGCTGTCTCTCCAGTCCCAAACATAATTTCTTTATTGAATCTTTGGGAATTTCACATTATGTACCCTAACTCTGCTCACCTCCCAGTCCCTTTATATTCTCCCCCCACCCCTGCAGTGCTCCCTAAAGATAATTATAAAATCAAACCAAACCAAACAAAGCAAGCAAGCAAACAAACAAAAACAAAAACAAAACAAAAAACTCATAGCTCCTCCATCTTTCCCACCTTTCTAATACTTCATTTGTCCTGGTGGCATTGGGACCCACGGTGTGTTACACAGTATGTATGGTCTTTTGTCCAATCCAGCTTTACTTGCAAATGTTCTTTGCAATGAGTCATTGGTCTGGTTCAAAGCTGCTGTTTCTGGTGCATCATCATCACTGGATCCTCATCAACATTCCTCTTGGATATCCCATGGCTGCCCTGTGTCATGGAGATCCTGTTAGTACCATTGCATAGGACCATTCACTTCACAAGCTCCAGCAGGTCCTAGATGGGGTAAATGTTAGGGTGAGCCAATGCAAGGCCTAGCTGTGGTCCTGGGTCATAATTGAAGCTGGTCAGTCCACACCACTGGGGCCATCCCCCTCAGGTGAGGGGCATGACCAGCTATTCCAGGGCCATTGGAGGGCAGGCCAGCTCAGCATGACCCTCTGATTTCATCACACATGACCAACATCTATCTTAGAGTTTTATTGCTGTGAAGAGACACCATGACCATGGCAACTCTCAGAAAGGAAAATGTTTAACTGGGGCTGGCTGGTAGTTTCAGATGTTTTGTTCATTATCATCATGGTAGAAAATATGGCAGCACACAGACAAACATGGTGCTAGAGAGGTAGCTGAGAGTTTTACATCTGGATTGGCAGACAACAGGAAGATACAGTGAGCTAAACTGGCCCTGGCTTAAGCACCCGAGACCTCAAAAGCCCACCTCCACGGTGTCATGCTTCTCCAACAAAGCCACATGTACTCCAGCCAGGCCATACTTTGTAATAGTTCCACACCCTTTGGACCTATGGAGGCCATTTTTATTCAAACCACCACAGTCCTTAAATCTCCAGCTCTTTTATCATGAAGATGTGTTGGATTTTGTCAAAGGCCTTTTGTGCATCTAATGAGATGATAATGTGGTTTTTGTCTTTCAGTTTGTTTTTACAGTGGATTACATTTATTGACTTATGTATGATGAACCATTTCTGCGATGAAGCTTATGTGACAATGGTGGAGGATCTTTTTGATGTATTCTTGGAGTCAATTTGCAAGTAATTTATTGATAATTTTGAAATAGTATTAAATTCTCTTTCTTGATTAGATCATTTTATGGCTTTGGTGTCAGAATAACTATAGCTTCATAAAATGAATTGTGCAATTCTTCTGTTCCTATTTTGTGGAATAATTTGAAGAGTATTAGCATTAACTCTTCTTTGAAAATCTGGTAGAATTCTGTGCTAAAACCATGTCTTGGATCTTTTTTGGTGGGGGGAGACTTTGAATGACTGCTTCTATTTCACTAGGAGTTATAGGTCTATTTAAATTGCTTATCTGATTTTTGATTTCACTTTGGCAAGTGGTATCTATGGGATAAATTATTCATTTCTTTTAGATATTCCCATATGATGGAGTACAAGTTTTTAAAGCATGTCCTTGTGATTCTCTAGATTTCCTCTGTGTCTATTGTTATGCCACCCTTTTCATTTCTAATTTTGTTAATTTGGATAGTCTCTCTCTGCTTTTTAGTTAATTTTGATAACAGTTTGTCAATATTATTGATTTTCTCAAAGAACTAACTCTTTGTTTCATTGATTCTTTATATTTATTGGTTTTGTTGTTTCTATTTTATTGATTTCAATCCTGAGTTTGATTGTTTCTTGCCATGTATTCTTTTTGGGTGTATTTTCTTCTTGTTGTTCTAGAACTTTCATGTGTGCTATTAAATTGCTAGTATGAGATCTCTCCTTTTTTTTTTTATTTAGTCATTTAGTGCTATGAACTTCATTGTGTCCCATAGATTTGGATATGCTGTGCATTCATTTTCATTGAATTCTAGAAAGTCTTTGATTTCTTTTTTTTCTAACTTGTCCTATTCTGTAGAGAATTGTTCAGTTTCCATGAGCTTATAAGCTTTCTATTATTTCTGTTGTTGATATTCAGCTTTTTTCTGTGGTGGTCAAATGGGACGCAGGGTGTTATCTCAATTTTCTTGTATCTGTTGAGACTTGCTTTGTGACCAAGTATGTGGTCAATTTTGCAGGAAGTTCTATGAGTTGCAGAAAAGAAGGCATATTCTTTTGTGTTTAGGTAAAATATTCTGTGAATTTCTTTTAGGTCCATTTGGTTTATAACTTCAGTTAGCTCCAGCATTTTGCTTGTTTAGTTTTTTTGTGGATGACCTATCAATTAGAGAGAGCTGGGTACTGTAGTCTCCCACTATCAGTGTGTGAGGGCCCAAACATAATTTAAACAGGGTGCCTTGTTTGGGGCATTAATGTTAAGAATTTAATATCCTCTTGGTGAAGTTTTGCTTTGATGAGTATGTAGTGTCCTTCCCCATCTCTTTCGATTAGTTTTGGTTTGAATTCCTGTTATTTTGTTGTTGTTGGTAGTGGTGGTGGAGGTGTTTGTATTTGTGTGTGTGTGTGTGTGTGTGTGTGTGTGTGTGTGTGTGTGTACATACTTTCCATCTTCTGACTTTGCTTGTCTGGAATTATTTATTCTCTGTGTTTTCTTGAGTATAGTTATTCTCCTTACGTGCCTTCAGGTAGTTTTTATATTATTTTATTAATCAATTAATTTAGGGTGTATGGGGTATTTGAGCTCTCTGTGTATTGTTGTGTGTGTGTGTGTGTGTGTGTGTGTGTGTGTGTGTGTGTATGTGTGTAATGGATGTACATGGTTATTCAGATGCTTGTGACAATGCGTGAACATTTGGAAACCAGAGGAGCTTGTCATTGGATGTCTTCCTCTATTGATTTTCACTTTATTCTCTTGAGATGGGGTGTCTCAGGAAACCTAAAATTTGTTTCAGCTAAATTGGTGGGCCAGTGAGCTCCCAGAGTCTGCCTGTCTCCTCTGCTCTCTCCACCTTGCTGGTGTTATAGGCATGTGCAGTCTTGGTTGACTTTTATGTAGTTGTTAGAGATTTAAACTCAGGTTCACTGTGGGAGCCCGTTTTCAGGTTCCTCATGGCTTTACTCAGCAGGTCTGCATTGAGAGGATGATTAGGACCACAGGCCTGAGTGCAGGTGTCTGAGATGGTCTGCACTTGACTGTGCTGGGGGGAGGTCTTTTGCTCCATCCCTTGGCGTCTCTATAAAAACCCTGGTACAGGGACAGTCGGGCCCATTGGAATAGGTTCCAGGCCCTCTTGAGGCTATCCTGTATTTTCTATCTGTTTATCTCCACAATCTAAATCCTTCTATCTAATATTTCCTGCTGCTTGAAGTCAAGAAAACTCTGGGGAGCTGTGGGGTTGGTGGGTAAACGCCCCGCAGTTCACATGCTTGCATAGGCAACAATCATACCCACTGAACCATCTCTTTAGCTCTCTCATCTGACTAATATTCTTCAAAATGTTACAAACCAGATTATCAGTTTCCAATAATTAAAAAAACAGCTCCATGTATCTGTGTTTGGTTGCTAGTCATGTAAACAAACTGAAGATGAAAATGATAAAAAAAAAAAAAAAAAGACATGGAATGCAGCTACGAGTTTTAACCCTACAGTTCTTCCACAGCCTGACACTAGCGAATCATATTGTACAATACACTGAATTCCTTGTGTGTGGTCGTTCCCCAAGGGCAATACTTCTGTAAGCATCATTGGAAACCCCCTTAGAAACAATGATTGCCGACTCAAAACTAACGATGGTGTCAGAAATATGTTTAAATGCAAATGAGTTATTTTTGTTATACAGAAACATAGGTGGTAAAGGCCACACAAACTCCTACAAACGCTGAAAACTTTATATGGCTCTCTCTATCTATCTAATACTGGGAATGTTTTCCTGAAAGTTCAGTAAGGCCTTTACTCTGAACGGCACTTTGTAATTTGACCAGTAGGGGGCAGCCGCAGAGCAGTGCTGGGATTTCAGTGACTCCAGGCTCTTGGAGGACACTTCTGTAACCATTAAACCATGTGCATCCATTATGCCATTCCTGGGTTCTGGATTCATGTTCTTATTACACCAATCTTTTCCTTACGATGTGTTTATTTCCTTTCCATGTTCAGGACCTGAAGTTTGTTTTGCTGTTGTTATTAGTGAGACTATCTTAAGTTTAATGTAGTCTGACTTGTTTTTAAAACACTCCCAGAAAAACAAAGGATTACAGTTTTCTCTGTGTGTTTGAAAAGTCAGAATATAGCCTAGACATATCGAATGAAGGCCATATCTGTGAGTTCACAAATAGATGTCCAACAAAGAAAAAACAAGTAACTCTGCCCGTATTTAGAATTACCTTAGAAAAGCCAAAGTCTTGGTTCTAATTTCCTAGTTATTCAACTATTAAATCCCTCCTGAGACACAGCAGAACACAAATGCCCTTTGGGGGGAGAATTTCTGGTACTTTCAGAGAAAAATTGTACATAAATAGGCATGTTGGCAGCACCATGGCCTCAAGTCGTTCTTAATTCCCATCCATCTGCCCCCAGGATGCAGTGAATCATGGAAGTATCAGAACTAAGAACAAATGAAGGTGTGGTAGTGTTCATTCTTTTAAAAAATGGGTGAAAGTTCAAAATGGTATGTTCAAGCTTTTTTTTTTCTTATTGTTTTTGCATAGTGGTTGGCATGGAAATCAAACAATACAGCATTGATATTCAGCCCAGCGAACATCTCACCGCCTCCGTGCACCAGCCCTATGCTTGTCCGTGATGAGTGAAGAGAACAGAGTTGTGGCACCCATGTCCTATACCTACAGAATGTGATGCTCTCAACCCCTCTCTGCATCTTTGGTTCCCAAAGGGTGTGGCCCCTGCAGGCCAGCAGTACCAGGATTACCTAGCACTTTTGAGAAATACAAACTTCTAAGGCTCTCTTCGGGTGAAGCCCAGCACTGAGTTTTAACAAGCCTTTCAGGTGGTTCTGCTGTGCATTCAGCCTTGATAGCCTGGTCATCTGCTGCCGCAGGAGACAATATGTGGTATCTTATGGTGCTCTTGGGGAAGTAACTGGGACTGCTGCTCTCTTCTTCCCTGGGGTGGAGCTGCAGGGAGGCAGCAGAACTCATCTGCTTACCTGTCCATCTATGCGAGGAGAGGTCAGTGCCCTGTATTAACACTTTCCAACGTAGCTCCCGGTATAACATCCATCAATGTATTCCATGCCTTGTTTCTTTCCATTTGATCCACAAGCAAGCCATCATATTAGAAGGAGCCTCTGAAAAACGTCTATCAGAGGAGATAAACTGACATGGTGTGAGGGTTAAGACTCTGAGAACCTTACAGTCTTCAGAAGCCTGTGTTCCTCTGATGGTGGTATAAAGAGCTGGTTTTTGTTTTGTTTTCTGCAGTTTTCCCATATTTGTTTTCCTTGATTCAGAAATAGCAACATGATCCTTATAACAAAATTTGACAGTTAATAACAAGAAACACAAATCAAACAGCTGTTCACACATGACTCACATGGCTCTTGTTTTAGAAATAATGTTTTAGAGCTGGTGATACAGCCTAGCATTAAGGGGTCTTGCTAGTAAGGGCAAAGCCTTCTCTGCTCAATTCTTAGTACCAAAGGAAAAAATAACTTTTACATACTGATTTCTGAACTATACATAGTTCTAAGTGTTAAATTATGTAATGTATTATATATGTATAATGAATTATCCCATGTTTTGAGAGTTTTTATTTGGAGTTGAAACGTAAAATTCTTGCCCACCCTTCTTTGCCTGTCTCTTTCTGCTTAATTAAATTTCCCTTTCTGGTCTGCCTCAGTTGCCAGAGACCTCTCTTTCACTGAGTACCCATAGACCTCACCATTTGGTCTTCTTACCTGACATGTTTTGCAGGCTTCCTAGTTATCTATATTGTGTACAGCCAGACCTCCCAAACATGCCTGATCTAATCTTAATTACTTGCATGCTCTTTTCTCAACTGCCTTGTGAAAAACCAGCGTCTTATTCCTCTTTATCTCAGCTTCACTGTGGGTAATAATTAAGGGTGTGGCTCACATCTGCATGGAAATGTGGTGCCTAACTGTAGAATCAACACATGTTGGTAATATCATCTGCTTCTCATATAGCTCTCAACATTTCTGCCTATTCAAGAAGTGATTCAAATTTGCATTGTAAAACATTACATCCTCTATATAAGGTCAAATTTTTCATTGATTTTGCTCTCAGATCTGTCATGTAAAAGTCTCATAGAGCCAGGCATGGTAGTGCATATCCCTAGTAATCACTGTACTCAGAGGCTGAAGCAGGAGGATCAGACTTTGGTGATCAACCCGGATACATAGTGAATTCGAATGAGAATACATAATAGGACACTGCCTCAAAATTTGAACAAAGAGAAGCCAGAGACACACGAAGTAAATTAATAGTTGACTGGAGCTAGAGAAGTTGAAGAGAAGCGAGGATGGGCGCTCTGTTTACAGGCAAGAGGATGTTGTAAATACAAAACTGGGTTAGAATTTTGTGAATATATTAAGACTATTGAATTGTGATTTTAAATGAAAAAATTGCAGGGTACATGGAATCTCTCTCAATACAGCTGTGATTTAAGGTGCCCCAAAAAGGCTAGAGAAAGGGCAAGTTTGTTCCAATATTTTGTCTTCAGTGTTGGTAGGTCTGTCTCCACAGCTATAAAAAATTACATAACAAAAAAGAAAGCTTGAAATGCTGAAAATCTTTATGAAACACTCATAACCATTTTCCCTTGAGCTTTCCTTTTTCTTAGACTTATGAAGAATGCCAAACCTTATGCTATCTCTGGGTAGATTTCATTTCTAAATTCTAAACCATTTTGAGACCCAGAAATGGAAGCATCCTCAGTTTGATTTTTGACTTGAGACTAGGAAGGCTTGGTTGCATATTTTAAAATCTGTTAAAGAAATGGAATAGTAGTGTTTGCGATTAAGCCCCACAATGACCTTGTCTATTATTACCAATGCTTAGGAGGTATTGCTTATTATCCTGGTTTTATGGCTGAGGTGACTGCATCATGGACATTACGCACAACATCATTCTGCCCATAAGAACAAGGCCAGTCTAATCTACAACATTACTTGCTAAATACCAGGTTTTGCCTCCACCAGAAAAATCTTTCTTCATAAGAATAAACATTCTCCATGGCCAACGCATGTTCCTTGTACAGACATGAAAAAGAAGCACCGGTGAGTCTTCCAGGGTTGAAAATGAAAGGTGATGGTAAAATGCTGGGGTAGAGAGGATTCAGTCCATAGCTACTTATAAGCTCACCGGACTGGAGCTTCGCTATTTATAGCAAATCTAGAGGCAATATGGTCTACTTGGAAGAGCTTACCCAATGACGACAATTGGTGTCAAAGTGTCTCTCACCCTCTAGAGACCCAGAGAACATTAAATTTGGTGAATAAATACAAGGCTTATATTTTCCCAATCATATAGGTATACTTTTATTTACATATGATGCTTTCTAGGCAGAAATTCAATCTGCTTTGCAAATGTTTTTCTGTTTTCTCGGGGATAAATGGTGTTAAACAGTGCTATATGCTACTGTTTTTGTTACTCAGATAATTAATTCCATAGCCTTGTCTCAATGTTCCCTCATTGTCTAAAGTGATTTAGGCACTTGTCATAGAGCCTGCATGAGTGAGAGAGCTTTGATTTATCCTGATGTTTGCCTTTTAGGAGAAGTAGAGGAAGAGAGACAATAAGCAAGGCAAAATAAACAAGGGCAGCGGGGGAAACCTGATGGTGCTGAGTGCTAATAGGTTAGCTGGACGGATTTGGCTTAGAAAGAGATTAAAGTAATCCCTCTGGGTTTATTATGCTGATTCTAAAAGACAACTCGCCACTTTCAATCTATTGATCTTGCTACAAATGTCAGCCCGATTGTGGTAGAGCATCTCCACTAGACTTTTTGCCTTGTTTGTAAAGACCTGTTCTAGTTATGTAGCCCAGGCTTGACTCAAAAGTACTATGTGGACTAGCATGGCTTCAAACTCAGATCCTTCTGCTCTGTCTCAAAACTCTAGGATTATAGGTATGTGCACACACGGCCAGAGGGAGTTCTTTATAATCAGGCAATTTTATAGCAACAAAAATCAGTGCTTGTGTAGTGCTATGTAGCATAGACTAAACCATAAGGTATGCACACTAAAAGAATGTCATAGGAGCAAGCAGTCCAGTCCTCTCAACACTGCCTGCTCAGCAGCTTCAACCACTACCCTGAGGAGCTGGCCAGCTAACACAGCTTGATTCAATAATGCACTCATCTGGTCTTGCCAGATAAAATATGTTCATTTTCCCCCCTGTGAATCTGGGGAGGATTTTTGTTGTTGTTGTTTTGTTTTGTTTTCTGACTAATTATCTGTTAATCTTAAAACTACAGGTAAAACCAGAATGAGGATAATGTGATCTTTTTAGTTAGATGCACTCTGGGAAACAAAGGAAGAATAGTGAGTTCATTTCAGTGCCTGAATATGAGGCTTTTGGTTGACTTCAGTTGACTTAGTGTGTGTGTTTTGGTGGTTTACCATAATCACTTTTTAGTAGAAATTGTGTTAAGTGGGAATAAATCTATGTTCAGTTAAGATTTGGTTCTGCTTGTGGGAGCAGCCAATCAATGTGTGATTTGACTTAAGGCCTACTCCAGGAGAAGGAATTCATACCCAACAGTACTTAGGTAACCAAGAATCAGAGACTAGATAGCCCAGAGACCTAGGATAAAACCAAACACTACTGACTGGTCTATTAAAAAATGGTATCAATGAAATGACTCTTAATAATATTCTGTTGCACTCATAGATCAGTGCCTTATCCAGTCATCATCAGAGAGGCTCCCTCTGGCATCAGAGAGGAACAGATGCAGAGACCCACAGCCAGATATTACACAGAGAGAGTGTAAACAGGGATCTCCATCAAATCACTCCCCCCAGAGCTCAGGGAATCCCTAGGAAGAGGAGGCAGAAAATTTTAAGAGCCATAGAGAATGGGGGACACCAGGAGAACAAGGCCCTCTGAAACAACCAAGTAAGGTGCATATGCGCTCACAGAGACTGAAGCAGTAAGCACAGGGCCTACATGGGTCTGAACCAGGTCCACTGCGTATATATTATAGCTGATAGCTTAGTGTTTTTATGGGGCTCCTGTCTGTGAGAATGGGTGGGTCTTTGACTCTTGTACCTGCTCTTAGGACTCTTTACTTCCTGTTGGGTTGTGCTGTCCAACTTCAATCTGACAGTTTTTGCTTCATCTTATTATATATTTTGTCATGTTTGGGTGTTGTCTCTTGGAAGCCTGTTCTTTTCTAATGAGAGGAAGAAAAGGGAGTGGATCCAGAGGGGAGGGGAGGTGGGAAGTGACTGGGAGGAGTGGAAGGAAGGAAAACTATAATCAGGATATATTGTATGAGAAAATAATCTATTTTGCATAAAAGGAAAAAATGGAAATGGGCAAGATAAAATGCCATAATTTTCTTTTTTATTTTAAAAAGAGAAAGAAAAAGCTGATTAGGGATGTGGAAGGACCTAGGAGGGTTTAGAGAAGGGAAATAATATGATCAAAATATATTATATTTTAAAAATTAAATAAATACAATTAAAGAAAAAAAAGATTTGTTTCTCAGAGGTTAGTGATGACCACACAGCTCTGTGTACCCTCTGTGTTCCCTCCTGGCAAACACGGCACAGGAGAACAGAAACTCTTCAGAAAGAAGGGTTTCAAGCAAGTCCTTAGGAATACCATCTGCTCTCTCAGGGTGGCGATGTGTTCTGAAATTCATCAAGTGTCTCCAGATACACTGCAGAGGAAAGTGTAACCTCTTTATTATTTTCCTTCTTCTGCAGGTTGTCTTTAAACAAAATGTTTTTTCAAAGTGATCAGATCAGGGTTAGAGAGATAGTTCATGTGTGAATACCAGAGTTTAGATCTCCAGAACCCAGTATATATATAAAAGCAGTGTAGCCTTATGCAACCACTCTCCAGAGCAGGCCCCAAGCTCAGGAGCAGCTGCCCAATTCAAAACAGACTCCAAGATTTTTGTGCGCTTTTTTCTGATTTTTTAAAAATATTTTCATTTTTATTTATTTATTTATTTATTTATTTATTTATTTATTTATTTTTGGTCTTTTTTGTGGTTGTTTTTTGAGAAAGAGAAAAAACATAAAAATGAGTGCAAAGGAAGTGGAGAGGATCTGGAAGGATATGAGGGTAGGGAAAGAATATGGTCAAAATATATTGCATGAAAACCAAATTTAAAGTCAATAAGCAAAAGTTAGGGTAGGCTTGGAAGCTGCCTGTCATCCTAGCAGAGACAGAAGCAGAGACACAGGTCCTGGAGTAGCCTGGCCAGCTGGAGTAGCTAGGATTGCTGAGCTTCTGATTCAGTGAGAGATTCAGTTAATACTGTGCTAATCTTAAAAAGAAGGACTTTATGGATCACATACCAGACAATGCTCAAGAAAAATATATGCAATATATAGAATAGGTAAAATGAAGAGAAAAAATGTATTATTTGAATGAAAAAGTTATCTTCTCTAGCAAATTGCATAAAAGCCATTTGCCCTGAGTATTGTCAGGTTACTGAATTCCTAGATCATTATTGATATCTTAATATCCACGTTCGAGCCTCAACAAAGGTCAAACACTGTGCTGAGGTTTGAACTAAGTTGATAGGTTAGTCAGTGTGTCAGTCGTCACTATGACAAATTCCCTAACATTAGTTAACTTCAGAGAAGGAAGGGATGCTTTTGGCTCACAGTTTCCAAGCTTGTAGTCATGATCATCTAGTTCTAGTGTTCCTGGCCTTGTGGTGAGAAAGAGCATCATGGTCAACAGGACAGACCATGGTTGCCAGGGGACAACAGGGAAGCAGAGGAAGACAGAAAGAGGGAAGGGCCAAGGATAAGAAGTGCCCCTCAAAGACACCTCCCTAGCAACTCAATTCTTCCAAACAGCCTCTACCTTTTACTGTTTCTATTTCATCTTAACAGCCCACTCATATATGACTCCATCATTAATTAAGTCAAATTATCCAGTCACTTTCCCAAAACCCTGCTTCTGAGTGCTGCATTGGGTACCACGCTGTCAACACATGATCCTTTGGGGGGTTCACTTCATATGCAAAGCAGAGCAGTTGGTGATTCATAATTTTTTTGTCATTTGTAAAAAATTTATTTATTTATTTTACAGCCCAACTGCAGTTTCCCCTCCCTCCTCTCCTCCCATTACCCTCTCATTCCCCCCTCAATGCACCCTTCCTCTGTTTCTGTTCAGAAAGGGGCAGGCCTTCTGTGGGTATCAGCAGAACATGGCATATCAAGTTGCAGTAAGACTAAAGACCTCCCTTTGTATCAAGGCTAGGCAAGGCAATCCAGTATGAGGAATAGGCTCCCATGAGCCAGACAAAGAATTAGGGAATTTCCCACTGTTAGGAGTCCCATAAATAGATCAAGCTACACAACTGTCACATATATGTTGAGGGCCTAGGTCAGTCCCATGCAAGCTCCCTTGTTTCTGATTCAGACTCTGAGCTCCTATGAGCCCAGGTTAGTTGTTTCTGTGGGTTTTCTTGTGATGGCCTTGACCCCTCTGGCTCATATAATCCTTCATCCCTCTCTTCAGCAGGATTCCTTGAGCACAGCCTGTTTGGCTGTGGGTCTCTGCATCTGTTTCCATCAGTTACTGGATGAAAGCTCTCTGATGACAATTGGGGTAGTCACCAATCTGATCTCAGCAGATGGCCAGTTCAGGCTATGTGTCCCCTATTGCCAGAAGTCTTAGCTGGGGTCCATCCTTGTAGATTCCCTTGTATCAAGTTTCTACCTGATCCCCAAACACCCCCTTTTCCAATCACCTCTTTTGTACTCTCCCCCTTCACCCATCCCAAACCCAATCCCCCAAGTTCCCTTCCCCACCCACCCCTAATCTATCCAGGAGATTTCTTCTATTTCCCCTTCCCAGGGAGGTCCATGCATCCGCCCATTGGGCCCTCCTTGTTGCCTAGTCTCCCTGTGTCTGTGAATTGTAGCACACAATTGTAGGATTTACTGTACATCTAATATCACTTCTGAGTGAGTACATACCATGTTTATCTTTCTGGTCTGGGTTACCTCACTCAGGATGGTTTTTTTTTTTCTAGTTCCATCTATTTGCTTTCAAATTTCCTGATGTTTTTAGCAGCTGAGTAATACTCCATTGTGTAAATGTAACAGATTTTCTTTATCTATTCTTCCGTTGAGGGGCATCTAGGTGGTTTTCAGTTTCTGGCTCTTATGAATAGAGCTGCTATGAACATAGTGTCATTGTGTCATTGTGGTATGATTGAGCATCCTGTGGGTCTATGCCCAAGAGTGATATAGCTGGTCTGGAGGGTGTTTTATGCTTTTTAATTGCTGTCACAGAACACCAAAGAAGTAGCTCTTACTTTGGTTACAGTTACTTCTTAGTTCTGCCTGTTACTGGCATAGCATATTCGAAGTTCATTATTTTTGGCAATTCTCTGTGCAGCCAAGTAGGTCTAGCTTTGGTTCATTCTCCCCTTTTTCTAATTTAGCTTTAACTGTAAAAGGAAATGTACCAAAATTATACGTAGGCACTGCCTTTAATTAATCATGCTTACACCCAGCATCTGGAAAGTATAATGGAACATCTGCTTTGTATAGATCCACCTAAGGATTATTAAGATCTGCTATTTTATGTCTTTTTATAGTGTAAGTATCGTGTGTTAGCCATCCTTAAATATAAATGATGTGAAGAGAAATTTAGCAAAAAAGTCTCTAGTGCAGTTCATTAAAAGAAACAATCCAGATCTACGAGTCTTTTTTCTAATTAACATATATTTATTTCTTGATTTGCCTTGGAAAGGGTGTGAAGGGTAAAAGAATGATATTAGGTAGTCGAGAATGTTAAACTAAAGTTGGTCATTCTAAGGAGCAAATAGGGTACAACAGAGACTTTCAAAGCATGGGCAGTAAGTGAAGAAGAAGGATAAATTCTCTCCTAATTAAACATTCTGTAAGTCTCTGAATTATATTTCAGGTCTTTCTTATCTCCAAAGTCGATTTAACAACATGTCGATTTAAAATCTGTTATATTTCTATGTGCACTCGAGCAATGTGGATTTCTCACTTACCTATCTTCTCACTCTAGTTTAAATAAAGTTCTAGGACACTAGTATAATGTAATTTTCCTTAACTTTATTCTCCTAGATTATCAGTGACCCAGAGGATGAATATTTTTGTCTTTTCACCAAATCACTGTATTTACTAGCAACTTTTATTTTACAACTCACAGTCATACTTATGTATATTAGAGATCTTAATTATGAAGACTGTAAAAAAATTAGTTATTGATAAGGAATACAAGTACTTAAAATATTCCTGTATGGTTTTTTTGAGTTGTGAAGAGTAGAAGGAAAAATGAATGGCACTTTAATAATCATGAAAATAACTTAATTAGTAATGAGTACACAGTAATATTTGAGTACTTCTGGAATTGTGTGATTTTTCAAATAGCTAGTATTAAGGAGCCAGTTCTCTATTTTTTTGAAAATAGATTCTTCTTTCACACACTACACCTCGACTACAGTTTTTCCTTCCTCCAACGCCTCCCCCCCACCCCGCGCCCACCACCTCCCCTTTACCCTAGACACACTCCTGGTCTATTTCTGCATCGCACAGAGGCTTGACAAGGAAACCCAACAGGAGTAAAAGAGTCCCGAGAGCAAGGAGAAGAACTAGAGACACATCCACTCCCACTGTTAGGAGTCTCACAAAAACACCAGCTAACAGCCATATAAACATGTGTGGAGGACCTGATGCAGACCCATGGAGGCTCCATGCTTGCTGTTTCAGTCTCTATGAGCCCATATGAGACCTGCTTATATGAGTTGATTTGCATGTTCTGCCAGTGTCCTTCATCCCCTCTGACTCCTACAATTTTTCCTCGCCTTCTTTCATGGGGTTCCCCAAGCTCTGATGGGAAGGAGCAGACGGAGACCTCCAAGTTAGATTCTCTCTCCTTATAATGTGTGGCTGTGGGTCTCTGCATTTGCTCTCATCTGCTGTTGGAGGAAGCTTCTCTGATGATGACTGGACAAGGCACCCGTCATAGCAGAATATCATCAGGAACTATTTCATTGATTTTTTTCCAGTCATGTTTGGTTCTCTCCTGGTTTTTATCCAGCCTCTGGTTCCTGGGCATCCAGGCAGTGTAGGTCATGATCTCCCTTTCCTGGTGTGGGCCTTAAGTTAAGCCAGACATAGGTTGGCCACTCGCATAATTTCTACACCATCATTAGTTCATTCTACTTCAAAGGTAGAGGCTAATTTCCTGACTTTATCCAGCTGCTTCATAAACATGGATTGTTTCTATAAAGTGTCTTAGTACTAAATGACTCCAATGGAAGTGTACAGAAGATAGTCACGAATATCTGCCCTGAAGGAAGATCAGTTTTATCCATCCACTCTTTTGTGTGCTCTGTAGATCAAATTCAGGTCACCAGTCCTTATGGGCTGTGCAATTTAGTTTTTTGTCAGCTTGACACAAACTAGGCTCATCTGGGAAGAGGAGACCTCAATTGAAAAAAAAAAAAATACCCCAGTCAGATTAGCCTGTTGGCCTAATTTTGAGGCATTTTCCTGAATAATGATTGATATTGCAGGACCCATCCCACTGTGGATGGTGCCATTGATGGGCAGGTAGTCCTGGGTTGTATAAGAAAGAATACAGAGGTTACAAAGGACTTTAGCACATAGCGTCGAATCCCACAATGGGAATGACAGCTGATGTTTACTAGGCTCTGACACTGTGCCCTGGGCTCTGCTAAGCACTTGTTTGGTGCCTCTTGTTGAAATCTTGTGAGTCTGGTACAGCTACTGTCCTTACTACAGAGGTGAATAAGCTGAAGCTTAGAGAGGTTGTGCAGCTTACTCCAGGTCACATAGTAGATAGGTTATAGTCCATAGTTTAATTATGCAATTTTCAAAAAATTTACCTCTTCCCCTATTTAATTCCTTGAATAATAGGACCAATCATATCCTTCAAAACATTCCATATGATAAATGTTGGAGAGAAGAACATGCAGAGATAATCTTTCCCGGGAACATGATGTAGATAGGAGATGTAACAGGAGTTTAATCAGATACATCTGCTGGTAAACCCTAAATTCCACCAGTCCTCCATTTTGTGCAAAGAATAGCCTACTACACCTCTTAACATTATGTAACCATGAATATAAGTAGGTATGTTTTGAGAGTAAAATGAGCGAAGCATTAGATACTGTTGCAGTGTGTGGTGCATATCATATATTTACTTTACCTCCAACTCCAGCTTTACAAACAATGGTGTGTGTGTGTGTGTGTGTGTGTTGTGTGTGTGTGTGTGTGTAGTGTGTGTCTATGATGTGGGGAGGGGCAAAGGCATGCCATGGCATTTATGTAGAGGTCAGAAGAAAATTTTGTGTAATTATTTTCTCTTTCCACTCTTAGTGTACTTTGTAGATTAAATTCAGGTCACCAGCCTTATGGGCTATGTAATTCAGTGTTGCTGTTGGTTTTTGTTTTTTTTTTTTTTGTCAACTCGACACAAACTAGGGTCATCTGAGAAGAGGGGATCTCAACTGAAACAAACAAACAAAAATGCCTCCATTTGATTGACCGGCTGGCATAATTTTGAGGCATTTTTTTTAAAATAATGATTGATGTGGTTGGGCCCATCCCACTGGTGCCATTTATGGGCAGGTAGTCTTGAATTGCATAAGAAAGCATGCTGCGGAAGCTATCGAGAGAAAGCCAGTGAGCAGTTCCTCCATGGCTTCTGCTCCAGTTCCTACCTCCAGGTTCTTGCCTTAATTCCCCGCCTTGACTTTCTCTCGTTGATGGACTGTGACCTAGGATGCACAAGTAAAGCCAGCCCTCTCCCTTTCACCAGTTGCTGTCTTCTGTGTTCTCTCCCAGCAACAGAATAACAAACCAGGATGCAGGGCAAGCACCTTTCCCCGCTCAGCCATCTCTGCAGCCCACTCTGGCCTCTTTCTGTTGGGTCTCGAAGTTGATATTTTATGCAAAAGAATTTAGTTTGAAGTAAGCCACGGCCATATTTTTTTTTTCCTGAAAAATGATACTGAAGAATTAGAAGCAGAGAGAGATGTGGAGAGGTCCAGGCTTGATGCTTTTATACAATCACACTCACTTACTCTCTTGCTAGGCAGTCCTCCAATGGCCCATACACCTCTCAGTGGGCGCCATCTCTTCAATGTTCTATAATCTCCCAATGTTACTGTCCTGGGGACCAAGAGGCTTCCAATACTTGGATGTTTGGAAGAACATTTAAATCAAACCATATGCAAATTACAACACCAGCTCAACTTTATCTTCCTTGCAGAAATCTACTTCCCATACCTTCCCATATACCTGTGCCAAATCCAAGCTCTTTGCAATTCTGAGAACATGCCACAATGTTTTTATTTTTGACCACACTGATCTGTCTGCCTGACAGCCTTCTTTGCCTGCAAGGACAGAATTGAAAACATACAGTTTGCTGGGATAAAATGTTTTACAAGATACCTTTTGGGATAGAAATACATTCAAAAATAATCTTTGCCACTAGCCTTTTTTTTTTTTTTTTTTGTATCTGCAATCTTGGCATCATGCAAATCAATTTTTCAATTTTCTTGTGTTTTTCAGTATTTTCCAATGATTTTCACATTCTTTTTGTGTTTCCTATTTTTTTAAATTCAAAATCATGTTTTGAATGAAATGTAAAATAGAAAATACTTTTTGACTCTTTGTGAAGTTTTGGCAAAATGTTAGACTGATCTGCTTCATTTTTTAATGCCATGAACTTAGACATGATATTATTCTGTTAGAAGTGTCCTATCCACATCTTCTTCCTCCTTTCAGCTGTCCTTCAAGTCTCTGCTTAAAACTTAGTATTCACAGGAGCTAGTGAGGTGGCTAAGCATGGAAAGGTGCTTCTGGGCAGCCAAGCCTGTCCCTGATCACTCACCCAGACCCAGATGGTGGAAGGAGAGAATTGTCTCCTCCAAGATGTCTTTAGTTCATCATCCCTGACACACACACACACACACACACACACACACACACACACACACATACACACACACAAATAAATATAATTCAATTAAGAAATCAGAGTTCCTGAGATGCTCCTCTTGATGTTATGTTACATTTTGCTTTGTGTTTCCATTTTTGTAGATGGTCTTTTTCTTTAGAGCATGAATCACAGTCTACAGTGATATGTTTGAATGGTACATGCGATATAGCATTCAAAGATATAAGCACTGGAGGCAGGCTGTTTGGGTTCAAGTCCCAGCTCTGTCATTAAAAGGCTGCACGACCTTCAGACTCAACATTTTTCTTCCTCAGCTTTTTCTCTGAGTAAAATAAGGCTAAAATGAGTAATGACTTCACCCTACCATTCCGAGGATGGGATGAAAGAATGTATATATGTACTTTACACAGAGCCCTGGCACACAGGAGCAATCCATTTTCTTTCTAGTTCACATTTATTTTTAATTACTTAATATTTCTCTCTCTCTTTGTATGTAATCTCCATGTGGGTAGGGGAAATGTCTCTGAGCTGGGTTGGAACCTTCTGCAAACTACCGTGCCTGGCAGATAATGATCTATTTGAGTGAGTAAATGAAGTAACAGCAACAGCAAAGACTTTAATGTATTTAACTACAAAACCACATTAGACATTTGAATTCAGCCCTAAAATTAGTACTTTGAATTGCCTGTTGTTATATTTAAAGAAACCCTAGAAAAATACAGACAGATTTCCTTGGAGACTTTACATTAATTGAATATGGCAAGAACATTAACAGCCAGCTCTCTGACCCAGTTAGAAAAGTAGCCCTTTGCATTGAGTTTAAACCTATATTGGCTCTACCCAGAAGTTTCTGATAACAAATGTCCAGTTTGAGTCATCGACCCTATACAATACCTGTGTCAAAATCTTCCTATAGAAGATTTGGGAGTTGTTTTTGATTTTTGAGAGGACAAAAGTCCTCAGTCATTGAAATGATGGCTGTCTCATGGAACTCATCTTTCAAACTAGCACATTGTATTGTCACTGAGGGCATGTATATTTCAACATTGTTAATTGACTTATTTCATATGCCAGTTAAGTCCAATAGACTCTGTTACTTTTATATCTTTCATCGTAATGAATTCAAGGGTGACTTTACCCTTGAAAGAACACAAAGTGTCAATTCCTAAATTATAATATATATACATATTTTTTAAAGTTCCCCTATAACAGTGAAAGTAGCTTTTTTTCTGGTCCCTCTTTCATTTTCTGTTCCATCTCAGTGGAAACAATGAAGTCTTTAATGTTATTGTCTGGAACCACAAGCCAGTTCCTAATGAATACTCAACTTGTATCTTTTTCTATTTTTTCCTATAAGTAGTTATTTTCACATTAAGTTAAGATTTATTTTTCTTTAAAATATGTATTATTTTAAAAATAAGTCATGTGGAATATGAAGCAATGTCACTTTGACAACTGACATTGCATCATGGGCTGAGTCTTATGCCAAATCTGATTCATGCAGGCGGCAGCTATGGTCAGCCAGTCCTTGTTCCACTTTGCATTTCATACTCAGCCAGCCTGAATCTGACTGACTTAATTTCATTAATTCAGGAAAGCTTGCTCTGGTTTCCACATGTGCCAGAAATTACCATGGTTCACTGAGATGGCCGAAGGGAAGCTAGCTGAAGAAACCTTTATAAAGCATAGAGATGTAGTGCCGTGGTGATACAAACTGATACATTAAATGTCCCCCATTTGTTGTGATAAAGGCATCTCATGAAAATGTTTTTACTCTTTTTTTTTTTACAATGTCTTGTTTAAACAATAGACCATAAGCATAAGAAAATGTGCTGTACCCTGCCCCCTGTATTCAATAGAATAATTAAATGCATAGCTGAATAACTAAATGCATTATCTGAATATGTCACATGTGGCAATGTCCTCATTAAGTGCATAATGCTGGGCTATCCAGTTGGTTTTCATGTTACAAGTCTTGACTTGCCTTTGCTAGGTATTGCCGTAGCTTAGGCTACCATAACAACACCCCAAAATTGGGTGGTGTGAACAACAGGAAATTATTTTCTCATAGTTCTGGAGGTTAGAAGTTCAAGGCCAAGGTGCCAATAAGGGTTGGCTTCCTGGGACTTCTTTCCTTAGCCTGTAAAAGATACATGCTTAGAGATGACTTGTCACAGTACTGTTCTGTGCATGGGTGAAGAAGATGGAGTATGCTAAAGTATGCTGAAGTAAGGCCCACCCTAAGGGGCTAATTTTAACCTAACCACCCCTTTTAATACCTTATGTACAGGTGCAGCCACATACTAAGGTCCTGCTGGTTCTAATGAACATGGGCCAAGAGACAAAACTGAGCCAAGAATGTTCAGAGATTTTGATGTCTAATACTGACATTCACAATTTCTAGTAACAAATGCTACAAGGTACCAAGGTTTTTCCAAATATGACCACTGACACACTCTTCTTAAGTTGTAAATGCAGTTTTATCTTGAAATAGCTGCTTATTCTGCACTGTATGTTTGAAGTTGGATTAAAGATGGCATTTAGAAAGCAGTTTCTTGACTGTGCAATAAATGCAACTAAGATGTATCAATCTGGATAGCTCCTAATACATTTGTCCCAAGGCAGTCTGTAAAGATTCAAGGAGTCATGCTTACTTATGTTCCTCTACCTAAGACAGTGCCAGGTATAAAGTAGGTAGTCATAAGTAGTAGCATCATTTACTGAATGGATGGTTAATGGTTTTCTAGAAACATAAAACAAAGACAGAATACTCTTCAGAATTGAGTATCCAATAAGCTACAAGAAATATACCCAATTCTATGGACTACTGGAGCGATTTTTTTTATTGTTTTGAGACAGAGTCTTTCTGCATAGTATAGGCTAGCTTTGAGCTGGTAATACTTATTTTTATGATTTCTTTTGTATTTGAGATTGTAATATAATTACATCATTTGCCCCCCCTTTCCTCCATGCAAATCATGCTATATCACTCCTTGTTCTCTTTCAAATTCATGGCTTCTTTATTCATTAATTGTTGCTACATACATATATATCTATGAATATACATATAGATTCCTACATATAACCTACTCAATCTTTATGATGTTATTCTTACATATATTTCCAGGACTAACCAATTGGAAAGCTAATTGGTGTGGTCTTCCCTGGGTAAGACTATTTCTCCTACTCTCAGTATTTTTTAGTTGCCTGTGTGACCTGATGATACCCTTGCCTCAGCCTCCCATATGAATCTGTCTATTCCGGGATCACCATCTTATTTATTCTTATTATTTGATGGTTTTGTGAAAATATATAATGCATTTTGGTTGTTTTCATCCTGCCAGTCTCTCCTCTAATCCCCTCTCCATATGCTGAACCTCTTCCTTTGTCAACACTGGAGGGTTTTTCATTGTTTGTTTTTTCTTTAAGACTTATCCATGTATTCATATATGAAAGGAGTTGAGATTTGTCCATATATAAATGGAATCACTTATGTCATCAAAACAAACAAACAAATAAACAAGCAAACCAAGTAGCTAATAATAATCTAGGCAGTATGTTATGGAGGACAAGTGCTTCTGCATGGTTGTCCAATGGTGTTGCTAGAATCACCAGATTGCACTGAGGCTACTATTACCTTATAGAAAAAAAAAAGATAGCAAAAGCACATCTAATAGAAAGAAGCACTTCTACAAGGCCATGTCTAACAGCAATTTTCATTCAACCTTGGTTACCTTGGGAACCCAAACTCAGGTCCATACCCTTGTGCAGCAAGTTCTTTACCCGAGGAACCACCTGCCTGCCTAACTCTGATTTTTCTTAAATTTAAATTGATACCCATTTAAGTTACATCAATTTATATGAACTTTAAACTTAAAATAAAATTTTTGGTTCTGATACATTTCATTTAATCCTGGTAAATTATGTCTTTAAAATTTCTACTAATAACTTGAACAGCTGTATGGTTTTTGTTTGTTTTTTTTCTTTAGTACAAATCAGTATTCCAAGTTGTTGGAGAGACACAGATATAAACATAGGTGGTGATGTGGTTATTTAATGGAATTCTTAAAAAAGCAGAGTTACCTTTTAGCATTGACCTTATTTAACAGTAATGGTCTTGGTGAGATTCTGAAAGTACAAAGGCAATGCATGGTCAGAGAAAACATAAGTACCATCTTGGCCAAACTACAAGCAACCAAGTTCAATAAAATGTCTTAGATATAGGTTTTTGAAGAAATCTTGACTGTTAGTATGGTCGAAAACTAAACTGTACTTGATATTTTCTGTAGAAATTGTGAGGCAAACAGAAGAGAGCTGGGGAAAATATGGAGAATGAGATATTGACATGTGATTCTAGTATGCTGTAGGTAAAAGGGTTTGTCCTAAAAACATGTTCAGATGGAGGTATGGAGTAAGACTAGAATGCTGCCTGTTCTTGCTTGATAGAATGTTCCACGAGATACCACTTTGTTTTCTTACCATTAGAGCTCAGAAGGCTAAGGTCAGGCATTGGCTTGGTTTCACGCCTCCTGAAGCTCCTTCTTTGTCTTGCAAATAATATCCCTGTCTTCTTTGTATCATCATGTGGACAATGACTTCTCATGATATCCTCACACAGGCCCTGCCTTCTTAAGTCTACATGTAGACACTGCCTCCTCACAGTGCCCTCATAAAGGCTGTGCCTCCCATTTTCCTTACATGGACACTTCTGTTGTCTTCACATGGACACTGGACACTGCCTGCTCACTCATTACATCCTCACAGGGACACGGCCTACTCATGTCCTCAGTTGGCATTGCCTTCCCACTGCGTCCACATATAGGCTTTCCTCTTCTAATATTCCTGGGTTTTTCTCTGTTCTGAATTTTCTTTTTCATGCAAGGACACTTATAAGACTTGCCCACATGTCTTCATTTTAATTTAATTATTTTGTCTTCAAAAGCAGCTTCATGCTGAGGTCATAGGAATCACTACTTGAGATTGAAATTTGAGGAGTGCATACATTCAGTCCGTAACAATGTAATAGCCCTGCTTGCTGTCACCTTTGCAAATCATCCAGTCTTTCTCAATTGATTTTCCATATGCATTTTCTTTTTGAGCTAAACTCGGTTGATCCAATGTCCTTGAGAACACATACTTGTAGCAGGAATCTTACAAAGTTCTTATTAATAAAATCAAATCTGAGCCAGGTATTGGGGTGAACTGGAAGATCAGAGAACCAGAAAAAGCCACAGCTAACCTCATCTCGCTGGATCCTCAGCTGAGCTTGTTTCCTCAGACTGGAGGCCTCTGAGTCCTCATCCAGAATGAATCTCAGCTGAACTGCTGCTCAAAAGACTGAATGCTTAACCAGCCAAGTGCTTCTAGTTTCTGGTCCTCACGCTTTATATACCTTTCTGCCTTCTACCACCACTCCCTGGGATTAAAGGCTTGCTTTCAGGGATTAAAGGCGTGTGTCACCATGCCTGGCTGTTTCCAATGTGGCTTTGAACTCACAGAGATCCAGAGGGATTTCTACCTCTGGAATGCTAGGATTAAAGGTGTGAGTGCCACCATTTTCTAGCCTTTGTATCTAGTGGCTGTTCTGTCTCTGACCCCAGGTAAGTTTATTAGGGTGCACAATATTTTGGGGAACACAATACCACCACACATACTGAATATTCCTTTTGTCACTTAAACTCTAAGATACTCTGTACCTCCCACTTAGCATGCCTTCACCTAGAATCACTTAATGGTTTCCTCTGTGAGCTGGGTTTCTTGTCACTGAAAAAAAAATATCTGACTTAACACAGAAGAGGCTCAGAGGCTCAGAGTTTTGGGTCCAGTTCATCCTGGTGGGCAAGGCATGGCAGCTAGGGTGGCTGGAACAACTTTGTTATGGAAGTGGGATGTCACAACATGGTTTGCTCCTATCATAGTGGATCAGGAAATGAACAGCTCAGGCCAGATCCCAGATGAGTTTAACCTTCAATGCTCATCCATGTGACCTGTATCTACTAGTAGGCACCACCATGTCCTCAGGGTTCTACAACTTCCCAAAAGAGTATCAGCAGCTGGGGCTCAGGGCTCAATGTATGAGCCTGTGGGAGGTATTTCAGATTCAAACCAGAGTACTCTATTTTTTTAAAAATGTACTCTTCTCTCATATAACACTGACCATGGCTTCCACTCCCTCCACTCTTCACAGCCCCACCACACCCCATACCTACTGCTCCTCTGTTTCCCCTCAGAAAGGTCAAGCATCCTAGGGCTATCAACCAAACACAGCATAACAAGATGCAATAAGACTAGGCACAAACCCTCATATCAAGGCTGGACAAGGCAACAGTAGGAGGAAAAGGGCCCCAAGAACAGGGAAAAGAGTCAGAGATATCCCCACTCCACTGTTAGGAATCCCATAAAACCCCCCAAGTAAACAAACCATATGCAGACGACCCGTGAAGGCTCTGTGATTGCTGCTTCAGTGTTTGTGAGCCCCTATGAACCTTTCTTAGTTGATTCTGCAGGCCGTGTTCTTGTTGTCTCCTCAGCCCCTCTGGCTCCTACAATCGTTCTTCTCCCTCTTTCACAGAGTTCTCCGAGCTCTGCCTAATGTTTGGCTATGGCTCTCTCTGCATCTGTTTCCCATCAACTGCCAGAGGAAGCTCCTCTGATGACTATTGGGCTAGGCACCTATCTATGAGCAAAGCAGAATATCACTAGGAATCATTTCATTGACTATTTAATTTATGGTCAGTAGCCGGGCGGTGGTGGCGCACACCTTTAATCCCAGCACTCGGGAGGCAGAGCCAGGCGGATCTCTGTGAGTTCGAGGCCAGCCTGGGCTACCAAGTGAGCTCCAGGAAAGGCGCAAAGCTACACAGAGAAACCCTGTCTCGGAAAACCAACAACAACAAAAAAAAATTTATGGTCAGTCATGTTTGGTTCTACCCCAGGTCTCTGGGCTATCCAGCTTTGGGTCCTAGCCATCCAGGTCGGTGTAGGGAATGGTCTCCCTCGTGTGGCATGTGCTGTAAGTTAGACCAGTCATTGGTTGGCCACTGCCACCAGTTCTGAACCATCATCGCCCCAGCATATCTTGCAGCCAGGATAGGTTGTAGGTTGAAGGTTTTGTGGGTATATGAGTGTCTCAGTCCTACCACTGGAAGCCTTGCCCAGTTACAGAAGATGACCAGTTCAGGCTCTATATCCTCCTTTACTAGGAGTCCTCATTGGGTCACTCTCATTGATTCCAGAATGTTTCCACTGCACTATCAAATCACAGTACTCTTAAACTTCTCCTTTCATGTTTTACTTTTCTGAATGTACTGATTATCTAGTCCAGTGGTTCTCAATGTGGGGTTATTGATCTCTTGGAGAGCTTTGAATGACCTTTTAACTGGGGTCACCTAAGGCGATCAGAAAACAGATACTTAAATTATGATTCATAACAGTAGTAAATTTACAGTTATGAAGTAGCAATGAATATAATTTTATGGTTGGGGATAATGGCATTAGGAAGAACCACTGGCCTAGTCAGTCAGACCTGGATCTTAATCTATTGGACTGTTTCCTTTATCACCTCCCTCTGTATCATAGCTTTAGTGGACTCTGCCTCCAGAATCTCCTGCAAATCCCTTCTCCATCCATTATCATCTCATTGCTTTGATCAGTCCCTTTATTTAATCATTTCCTGATTGCTATAATAACCTCTGTTTGACTTCTGACCTGTCCGTGCCCTCCTTAGTACATTCATTTCTTCTTTTAAACTTTTCCCAATGCTTCGATTGCCCCAGGTCAGCTCGATTAAGGGGCTCACAAGGCATCTTTGTATGCTGATCTAAAAACAACATCTACTCCATCTACATCGTGATATCAATCTGATCCCTTCTTTACAGCTCATGCAATAATTCTGCCTCTTGCTAAAGTGACCATTTCTCCTCCAGTTCTTTCTCTCCCAGTCACTCTGCCCTGGTGAACTCAGGTCTACCTGTCTTGGTTCTGACATCTCCTTTGCAGGGCCTCCAGGTGCTTATGCCTGCTTTGTCCTGGAGACTTAAGCATTTAGCAGGCTGCTATCATTATTTGTTTTACTGTTCATCTCCTGTACTCTCCTGAAAACATCTCAAGGAGACAGTTTCCTAATTGTCAATTTTTATAGTGTTAATAAATGTTATGGGATTAGGAACACTGTTTCTGGAGTTTGTGCCTGGTCAATCATTTCATCATAGGAAATTTAAATCTGACCCAAAGTAAGCAATAAACGCTAATGTAGTATTTTTTCTTGAGTCAAGGGGGATTAATATGTTTTAAAGAGAACAGGATGGGTTATACTTTTTAGATGCTGGGAATTTCTCATCACCAAGCAGCATCAACAATAGAAGTAGAAAGAGGAGGAGGAAGAAGAGGAAGAGGGAGAGAAGAAGAAGAAGAAGAAGAAGAAGAAGAAGAAGAAGAAGAAGAAGAAGAAGAAGAAGAAGAAGAAGAAGAAAGAGGAGGAGGAGGAGGAGGAGGAGGAGGAGGAGGAGGACTCTTTTGCATTTTCTTGCTCAAAAATTCCACAGGGACCAGTGAAATGGCTCAGTGGATACAGGTGCCTGCCACCAAGGCTGAGGGCTTAAGTTTTTATCCCTGAGCAAACATGGTGAAAGAGAACTGACTTCCACACATTGTTCTCTGACCTTTACATACCACCCACAGGGCAAATGTATGCCCATCCCAAAAGGAAACAAAATAAAATGTAGTAAATAAATACCATTCTGGAAAGACTTAGGTATGAAGGTGAAGTGTTATATAATGAAAAACATTTTATAATTACTGTCATGTCATCTTAATTTTGGATTGACTTTCCTCTCTCTCTCTCTCTCTCTCTCTCTCTCTCTCTCTCTCTCTCTCTCTCTCTCTCTCTCTCTCTCTCTCTCTCTCTCTCTCTCTCTCGTGTGTGTGTGTGTGTGTGTGTGTGTGTGTGTGTGTGTGTGTGTGTGTATGTTAGACGTGCATCTATGTGTTCCTTTGCATATGTGTACAGGTATATAGTTACTTGTGTGTGTGTGTGTGTGTGTGTGTGTGTGTGTGTTTATCAAATGTAGAGACCAGAGACTATCAGATCTCTTCCTCAATTTCTCTCTATCTTATTTTTGAGTCAGGGTCTCTTAGTGAACCTGGAGCTTACTGTTTTGGCTAGCTAGATTGGCAGCAAGCTCCAGAGATCTGCCTGTCTTAGTATTCCCAGTTTTGGAATTACTGACACTAGCTGTAACTTTTTTTTATGTGAGTGCCAGACATTCAAACTCAGGCCCTCATACTTGTGGAGCAAGTCCTTTACTGACTGAGCCATTTCCCCAGGATCCCTTACTTCTCTTTTTAATAGATTCATATTAGCATATTGTATAGGGCAAAGGATCACATAATAAACCCCATTGCGTGCTCAAGTATGATTTAGTTAGGATAAAAGAGCTTACTCTTAAGAAAAGTCTAATAGCACTATTTAAGTGCCTCCTATCCACAGTATTTTATAATTTACTGTTGGAAAGATTCCCAAACATCATTATACTATCATTATAAACAGATCAGTTAAGAAGATATACAATGTTTGCTATTGGGATGTTTTTGGCATCAGTATTATTTTTACATTTATTTAAAAAATATCCAATGTATATCATTCATTCTTTTTTTTATTTCAAACAAAAACTATACTTTTAAGTCTTTGGGTCTTTATTAATTTCTTTGTGTTAGAAATCCTACCTTTTTCTTCACAAAAGCAAGCATGAAGTTAATAATTTAAACATCAAGGAAATAGGACATAATAAGCATTTGATATATATTTGTCAGAAGATATCACATAATATTTACCTTTTAAATATTGATGTCATAGTCTATAAACCACATTAAAGAGAATGGTTTCAGGTTATTTCTGATGAGGTGGAATTTCAAATCACCAAAGCAAATCAACTGAATCCTTCTGTTGGTAGTTGATTTTAGATCTCAGAATATTATTCCTGTCCATACTAGGGGTTCAAATTACAGATCATAAATCAAATTTTCTCTAATCCTTTAAGTGTCAAACAATTCTTTGAGAATAAGCCAAGTACTTTTCTCTTTTACATAATGGGATATGAGTTCAGATAAACACTGACGAACATAGATAGGAAAGAATTTTTCATTAAAGGAGTACAAAAGGGTTGAACATGTAACATTTTCATAAATTCACTTAGACTTAGAATGCAGAAACAGCCAAGGAGCAAGGCATAAAACATTTTTTGTAAGCAATAACAAACATTTTGCAAAATATCCCTCCAAGGCATGTCCTTTGACCACATAATAAAAATGTAGCATTAAAAGTAGTACAGCAAGAATAAGGAATCACTTATAAGCATGAATGTGATTTTCTTTAAATAGAAAAAGGCAGACCCCACTTTATGTATACACTGTGGTTCTTGGGCAGCTTTGTTTGAAAAGAAACATCATTGACATCCACATGATAGTGTTACTTTTTATCAACAGTAATTTTAGTTTTAAATTTAAAATAACATCTTTAGAGGAATTATCTGTGCTAGCAAGTTTGAATTAAAATCTAAGGTCAATCAAAATATATCACATTAAATACCTGCTTGCTCTCAAATAATTTGCATATTGATTGGCAAATATAAAAGCTTATATACATCTTGCTCTGTGATTTAGCATTAATGTGAAGCTGGATTAGCATGTTTTGGAAGGAAGTGAGTAACCAGAACATTATCAAAATTCTATTACATGCTTCACTGTTAGAAATTGAGTTGTTAAAAATATTTATGGTTTTGATTTTAATCTCACAATAGTGCGCCATTAAAAAAGATAACAAATAGTCCAAGAAAAGCTTTGGGACATTTTAGCCTCCTGGACAAAGAATAGAAAGGAGCCAGGATAGTGATGGAACATATAGCACAGTGAAATGATCCTTGCTGATGTTTTGAACCAAGGTCCCCTAGGGAGGTAAATAAACACAAGACTTCAGAAATCAATACACCTACTCTATTTAGACCCCCACAGGCTTTTGCAAGATTTCCGAGTCAAAGATTGATAAAATCATAACAAAATCAGTTTGCTATTGGGTTTTAGGAAATGTTGGCTTTACTTCTAGAAATTCTATGACATGTAGAGCTGTCAAAGATGATAGAAATGTCTCTGCAATGTGTATCTCGAAGATCTCTTTTGGAGGTATGATAAAGGAACACAGAGCTACACTGAGGAAACTTACAAAGGGAAAAGAAAGAAAGAAAAAAAAGAATACCTGTGAAAAGGAATATCATACATAATTGTATTTTGAGAAGGACCCATGCTCTAAATGCATAAAACATAAAATTACAGTGATTTCTCACTAATTTCTCACTTTGTTACCAATGAGAGGTCTTTTGTTTCCTTAATTGAAATAGATTGTATTACTTTACCCCTCTTTTTTTCTTCTTCCAGCCAATCTCAGCTACCCTCCTTTAAACTCCTTTTACACTACCCTCCATTCTCAAGTTGGTAGCCTCCTTTTCTTGGATTATTATTTACACACACACATACACACACAAAAAAAAAAAAAAAAAAAAAAAACATGGAAACTAGACCACAGGAAAGAGGCTTGCTGGTTAGTCCCATCCTGAATTATCTAAGTCTTATTTCCTAACAATAGGGGCCAACAGTCAACCATTGAGAGACAACCAAGGGCTACATTGATAAGCTATACTGTTTTGGAACTACCCTGACTAACCATTCAAAAGGAGGTCTCTTGTGCCTAGTACTGGGGTTTTAATTAGTCTATGGTTCTTGTGGGGAGCATTGTCAGCCCAAATGGCTTAACTTACACACACACACACACACACACACACACACACACTGTGTATACTTTTAGGTAAATATAAAATAGTATAATTCCTTGAGGAATTGCTTTATCAAACAATTGACAACTGGGATCACAGAAAACTTAGAAGTTTCTGTACAGTTAAGGAAACATTCAATTGAATGAAGAAAATTCACACAGAATTATAGGAGATAATCTTTCTCAACCATACATCTGACAGAGGACTAATATTTGGAATATACAAAGAATTTAAAACGCAGAGTAAAGGAAACAGATGAGTGATTCTAAACAGAGAGTTCTTGATAGAAGAGATAGCAATAATTAAGAAATAATTAAAAACCAATCATCATCCTAAGCAATTAGAGAAATGTAAATTAAAAGAACTTTGAGATCTCATCTCACCCTAGTCAGAATGGCTAAGACCAGCAAAACTATTGAAAACAAGTGCTGTAGAAAGAGGAACCTTCATCCACTGTTGGTGGGGATGTAACTGGTGCAGCTAATTCTGGAAATCACTATGTTGAATCCTCAAAAAGTAAAATAAATCTACCATATGATCCAGCGATACCATTTCTTGGCATATGCCCAAAGAACTTAATCTCTTACCTCATAGATACGTGCTTAGCATTGTTCATTGCCCCCTATTCACAATAGCCAGAAAATGGAAGCAACTTAAATGTCCTTTAGTAGACAGATAAATAATGAAAATGTGGTGCATACGCACAATGGAATACTATTCAGCTGGAAAGAAAAATGAAATAATGAAAACTGCAGGTAAATCGATGGACCTAGAAAAGATAATTTGAGTAAGGTAACCCAGACCCGAAAGACAAATACCACATGTTCTCTCTCATCTGTGGCTCCTAGGTCCAAACCCTCAGATGTGAGTATACAACATAGGGTAATCACAGAAACCAGGAAAGAATAAAGGGACCATCGGTGGGGGAGGGGCCTTGGAAGGGGAAAAGTAGACTATTGATATATGAAGTGGGAAACAGAATAATGGGGAGGGGACTGTACCTGGGGAGGGGAGAGGAAAGTCAACCCAAAAGAAGAAAGGGGGCACAAGGGACAAATGACACCATGGTTGTTTGATAAAGCCTCAGGGAATCATATCATTTTATATTTACCTAAAATATTTCCTTTTTCCTGTTATTGTGGCAAATGAGAAGTACCTTGGGCAGTTTGGTCTCTATTTTCATTTCTGCCTTCCACAGAGAGTGAATGCTTGGAAGAAAGGGATGGCATTTGATCGGACAGTACATGCATGATGTAATAGTGCGCGCGTGCGCGCGCGCGCGCGCGCACACACACACACACACACACACACACACACACATTTGCTCATTATAAGATGAAACAGAGATTTTTCTCAATTTACAAAATGAGATGGTTATTTCTGTTCTTTTAAAGCAAACCTTATGTTTTAGGAGAAGCATTTTTTTAAGAAATTTTTTTTTATTTATTTTACATAACAGTCAATGATTCCCCTCTTCCATCCTCCCGCTTCTCCAGCCTCCTCCTTCCCACCCACCCATCATTCCCTTCTACAAGAAGGTAAGGCCTTCCATGGGGAGGTACATTTAATAGAGGCAGGTCCCAGCCTCTCCCCCTGCCTCGAGGCTGTGCGAGGTGTCCCATCATAGGCAGTGAGTTCCAAAAAGCCAGCTTATGCACCAGGAATGGATTCTGATCCTACTGCCAGGGGCCCCTTAAGCAGATCAAACTACACAACTGTATCGCTATACAGAAGGCCTAGTCTAGTCCCATGCAGGCTCTATAGCTGTTGATCTAAATTTCATGAGTTCCCACTAGTTTGGTTTGGTTGTCTCTGTAGGTTTCCCCATCATGACTTTGATGCACTTGCTCATAGAATTCCTCTTCTTTCTCTTCAAGTGGACTCCTGGAGATAGGCCTGGTGTTTGGCTGTGGATCTCTGCATCTGAAGAAGCATCTTTTTGTTGATCTCCAAGGTATTGGAGGTACTAGTTTTTGATACATTTTCCTGTGATGAATTTGGAAGGGATGACCTGAGAGAGGGCTTTGCATGGTTAGGATATCCTGAAGACAAGTCTGGAGGTAGAGGGACTCATGGGCCTCTCCTTCTCCCAAAGGTCTGTTGTGAAAATGGATAAAAATGGAAAGGAACTAGACATAAGTCAAAGCAGGATGCTCTGGAGTCTAGGGCCACTCACATTTGACTTTTTTGGCTAGCCACAATCTAAGATGAATAAAAAAATTAAACTCAAAACAGAGAAACCAACTAAGTACCTCTTAAACAATGTAATGTTAAATGACTGTCTTTATCATTTAAAACATTTATTTGGTGTGAGTTTCTCAATGGGTGGCACTTTGCTGGTTTCTTTGGTTTATGAACTGGGTCCCAGCATCTTAGGTGGTATCATTACAGACCACTGAGTATTGAATAAAGTTTTAAAATCCCTAGAATTGAGAAATAATATCATCTAAGTGATTCCTTTTATTTGTTTTTGTTTTTGTTTTATTTAAGGCATCATCTCTTGTAGCCAAGGTTGGCCTTGAATTTTGTTATAGAGCCAAGAGTGAACTTAAACTCGTGATCCTTCTGTTTCAGACTCTCAGTGCAAGCTGACAGGCATCTCCATTGTGCCAAGGTCTGGCAATCTTTAACATCTGAAATTAACAAATTAACTTGTCTTCTATTTGAGAATTTTTGAGTAATGACTGAATAGTTTGAAGATAGAAAATAATGAACTAGTGAAGAAATTTAGCTTTCATTTAAATTTTTTTTTACAAGCATTCATTTGCAAGATGGTCATCGGGAACTCAGAATTTTCCATAGACACATGTTATACACTGACTGACAAAACATCCCAGATTCTAGTGTATCAATAGTGTAAGTAGCATAGAACTTGTTGATCATGGCTAACAGTATTTTGTTGTTGTTTTATTTGTTTTAAGATATTGAAATTTAGTCTTCAAATTGGGAAAACATTAGCTATGACTTAAACATTTCTTTAAAGAGTATTTTAAGCAATATATATATATGTCAGTTCATATATGTATATATACATATATGTGAAAATGTTTAGTATAATTAGACATTGAGGAAAAACAAATTAAATCTACAACTTATTTGCCACTTGATCCAAAAACATGCCTATCAGAATGCATAAAGTTAAAAAGAAGATGTGCCAAAACCAAACGCAAATAAGAAGTCAAGAATGTAAATCCCCATGCATTTTCTTTTGTGGAAATACAAAACAATATAGACCTTCTGGAAAAGAAATATGGCAGTTTCTTATTTAGGTATAATCCATTTGTTTCCTGTTGATCATGGCCTAAGAGGGAATAAAACTCAAATGAACCATCTGGAATCGTCAAAAATCAAGATACCAAGAAATTATTTACTAGACCAATGTAGCAGACATTTATACTTCTCACTTATATTTTAAATGGAGCTCTTCAATTCATTCTAAAGAACACAAATAGGATAGAAACTCATTTAGGTATTGAAACCCAACCCATCAGTAGGTGTTGGTTGGACAGTAATATTCATCCACTGATAGAATAAAGATTGTAAAGACTGCATCTGGCATTTATTCCAGGGGCCATTTGTGAGACATTAGAGAGAGGCAGGAATTTCAAAGGGAAAAGGAGGAATTTACCAGATAGAATTGTAACCTCGTGTAGCTTATGGCAGAGAGGGAAGTTTCATGAGTATTTTATATTCCTCTGCTTACTGTAACATTTGTCAGAGGTTGACAAGGTAAAATCCTTTGGAATCAGACCAACTGTTGAAAATGAATTCTTGTGTATGTACTTTATGGCAAAAGGTAGCATGAAGGTTGAAAGAAAAAGAATTATGCTTAGATGCATCAGTGTTTAAGATTTAGATAAGTGATCTTAGTTCTTTACAGTTTCAATTTCCCATATACTATTGCACTTGATATAATTAAGCATTGGGATTCTGAGAATCCTGAAGAGCTATTATGAAGCTGTTCCTATCTGGTCAAGTGGTGATGCTATCTAGCCAGTTGGAGCTAGCTAGCATACTGGTCTGTTTCAACTAATAGAACTTCGTTAATGAAGTTACTCCCAGGGATAAGAATCTTCTACTTTTACCATCATGTGTTATTTAACTGGGATCTCTTGCAATACATGTGATTAATCAACACAATTCTGTTCTGGCTGGCAGTAGTTTGGAGGGAGGTTCCCAGTGCAGGGAAAGACAGTTCTGGAAAGCCCAAGGGTCAGACAAGACTTTTAGTAGGTCATGTTCTGCTTGCTGTCTACAGAAGAGAACTCTATTCATCAATTGCTTTTTGTTGAGATCAGTTTTATAATAACTGTAATTTCCAAGTCAGAAACATGGTCTCTACTATCTCTATCCTCACAGACACTCTCAATCATAATGCATAAACCTTAGTACAAAAATCAAACTTCATTCTCAAGTATTTTAGCACCATAAATGGTTTGTATGGCCCTGTGGGTCATCACTTTCTTAATTTACTGAAAGTCTGAGTGCATTTAATAAATGTTAGACATTCAAAGCCAAGGCTAGTCATCGTTGGTTATTTACTTCACTTTCCCTCTGCAGCAGGAGAGAAAGCCAGATTCCCAGAGCTCTTCAAACACCCCTCCTCCCAGTTGGGGGTAGGGAGCGAAAGCTTCTGCCAAAGCAGATCTTGTGCAGCTCTCCCTGCCTCAGGGCAGCCAATATTTCTAAACACAGAATCAGAATGAATACCCAGTCCTGGAACTTTGCATTCCTGATGTGCCTTGAAATTTGGAGTGGCCAAGGAGCGAGCAGGATAGCTCAATAGTCAACTCTGCTTCTGGGGTGACTTGTGCTTTTTTTTTTTTTTTTTCAATTCTCTTCTACAGTTTGTTGGCATCAGTCTATAGGAGGCACAATGGGGAGAAACCTAGAGTGTTCTTCTGATGGTCCATGGGAAAGACACGCATGTATTGAATGAAAGGTTTTTCTGAATTGTTAAAGAAAAGAAGAGATGCTATTAATTTCCAAATGTTAAAGTCGTGATGGAGGAACCAGGTGTAAGTTGGAGTGATCAAAAGGGATAATCCACTTAAGCTAGGGGGACAAGGGAGGGAGCTCTTGGAATTTTAATATTTATTTCCAGCAGGAGCTGTCTTTTCCCCAGTGATCATTTGCTGAAATCTTGGCTTGAACTCAAATCTATTACTTGTGAATCTAGGAACAAGGCCGTGGGTTCTAATGAGAGCACCAGATATCACTGAATGCTGAGAACAGCGGCCATGTCTTCATGTTGCCAAGTGTTTGCATGGATATCAAGGAAAGGGTGTAGAGAACATATAAGAGTAACAGAAATTGTGTTCAAGTAGCTGTACTAGGCAGGTGTCTGGAAGCCTGTGTCTCGGTACAGTGAATCCATTGCCTAGATGCTAGGAAGAGCTTGCAGACACTCCCTCCCTCTGCGTGTTAAAAATACATCCAGTGATTTGACAACATGGTTTATCTTTCTGTTTTAGCAAAGAAGCTACTATCATTTTGTTAACACCACTCTCGGGGGTGCTTGGGCCACCCAGAAGTAAGATCCTCCAATCTCTTCTTTCTGTGGAGAACTCTCCTGAGATAAGAGCAAACCTATCAATTATCTTCCTGAGAACTGACAACAAATACTTAACTTACCACACTGAAGTGTTATTGTAATAATTGTTTTGTTTTAGTAAATGCCTATTACATTTTAAACAGTGCAAACGTTCAAACACACTAACTTAGAATTATAAAATACATACATATTTTCTGATGTTGGAATTATCTTTTGAAATAAAGTTGACTTTGTTTCTGAATTCTATCCCTACAGGTAATGTGAAAGAGCAGGCATTTCAAAGGTAGGCCTGTATTTCTCCGATTTCTATTTTTACACTTCTGTTATACTCCATTTATATGTATGTATAACCCACCACAATACTAAGCTGACAACTTTCTAGCTCAAGATGTCTTTACCATCAGTTTTGGAGCTAAGTTATCTCTTTTGAATCTTGCTTTAAGTTCTAAACTGAAGCGAATTATTTCTTCATTCATTCATTCATTCATTCATTCATTCTAAGCTGAGTATTAAAGCCAAAACCATAAACATGGTAGGCAAGTGCTCTACAATAATTGAGCTGTATCTTCAGCGCTCAAATTATCTCACTTCCACTCATCTTTCAAATTACACTAATGAAAATACCCACCACACCAAGTTGGTTTAGATTTAAATGAGTTAATTCATGGAAAGTTCTTTGTTTGTTTGTTTGTTTGTTTTTCGTTGTTGTTTTATTTTTTTTCGAGACAGGGTTTCTCCATGTAACAGCCTTGGCTGCCCTGGAACTTGCTCTGTAGACCAGGCTGGCTTTGAACCCAAAGAGAACTGCCTGCTTCTGCCTTCTGAGTGCTGGGATTAAAGGCATGTGTCACCACCACACTGCTCTCATGGAAAGTTCATAGAACATAGTGAAACTCTCATGTAATGAACTCTAAGCTCCTAGCTGTTGATTTTACCTAAAATTACTATTTTACAGTTAAGAGTGGTAAAAGTTAAAGTTAATATTCATTAATCTAATTCCAGAGTTACTCTTTTTTGAACCTCTTTGCCTTGCAATTTATGGCTTATCTGTTTTCTGTAACTATACGAATGGCAATTCTTATTAATGTTACATCAAAATACACCTATGCCTAGAACTCTGAAATATCCTACTTTGGTACAGTTTTATCTCAGTCTTTGAATAGTTTGCAGCTCAGCTGTCATATGTGGTCTAGACCTACCTGAAAAGTCAGTGTTTTTGAGCATTTGAATATTACACACAAGGAAATATGCTTGATTTCACCCCTTTTCACTGCACTATGTGGCTCACATATTTAAAAAGAAATCTAGTCCTAATACTACAATGCAGCTAGATCCTGTATTACTCTATGGCCCTTGGGCTCATGTAGTACAATGCTCATAGACGTAGAAGCATCATTATTAGGGAGGTATAGCATTACTCTTGAGTCTTATTTTGTAATTTATTTTTAGTTCTTTGAAATCCTTCTTTCAAAGAAGTAGATGAAAACCTTAAAAATATGGTACTTTAAAATTTTTCCTATTTCTACTACCTATCCCCCTTACCACTAACTAAACCTTTCCAGTAGGCATTTCTTAAGGAAATGAAGTGCTCATTATAATTCTTTTAACTGTTGGAGACAGCAGGACACACTTCTAATCTGAACAAAACAGTCGGCAACATAGAACACTGTTCCGAGAACCATCCATAAGCTCCCAAGAACTCTGGCTACCCTGTCAAGCACCTATCTGTAAACTGCATCCTGCCAGATGATGACTGTGGCCCTGTCACCCTGGCCAGCCCCATAAGTCTCATTCACACTCCTTTAATTGGCAGGTTCCCACTCTGGGCACCTCTGTGGCCCTTCTAACATTTTTTAGCCAGATAACTTTGCCCTGTGCATTTGGCTGGGAGCCTGCTACTGTGAGATTTCTTTGCTCCCCCTCCCATTGATCACACCAGCTCATACCCTTGAAGTTCCAGCCTAAACATTTTGCAAAGCACATTCCAGGGCAGAAAGGCATGGTAGCTTCAGGGAGTTGGCTAGTCCCTTCATCTGGACAAAGAAGGGGTTTGGTCATTGAAGAGGAGAGGGGGTGACAGAGTGTTTTCCTTGGACAGAAAGGAGGAGATTATCTTCCTATCAGCTATGGAGGACTTGAGGAAGCTTAGAGTGTGTGGCGTTTGGCTTCCGACACAATTGTGATTGTGGCAGCCTTGAGTCCTGATAACAGCTTTGGTGACCTTTGAGTCTGGAAACAGTTTCACTGATTGAAGTCATATAAGTTCAGCTAAATTTGAATGTGTTGTAAATATTTATCTGGCAGCCTGACATACAGTTGTTTCTGAAATTAGGGGGTAAAGCCTTATCTTTCTTAGCATATAATTTTTGAAATACTTTTCTGGATGGAAATTTAAGATTATGCATATAAGAGAGTTATTGTTTTATGCTAAAGTTCCTCAGGCTGGGAGCCTCTTTTAGAGAACAGAGGATATTGTCTGGCAACTTTGATTTTCTAAATATATTGGAGACAGCAATGAATATCTGCTGAGGGACCAAGCCCCAGTGAAACATAAACAGACTAATCCAGCCTGAGCAATATATTTCCCCTTCAGTTTCCAGAGACATTTTGGTATAGAAGAGTGAAATCCAATGGGTATTTTATGTGAGAAAAGTGTTAGTGAGCAACATTCCATTCCAGTGAATTATGAAGCTGGGTAGCAGCAGGAGAGGTGGGAGGCAAGCCAGTTTTCATGAGGTCATCCTCTGTTACTTTAAAGGCTACTCTGAGCCTAACCCCCTATAGGTACAGCTGCATCTGAGACACCAGGAGCACATACCTACCAGGGCAAGGTCCTGGCAAGTCCCCCATCCCATGTACCACTCCTGTTCCATGAGCAAATGCAGCATCTTTACCAGCAGGAGGTCATAATGGAAAGAAGATTGCCAAGAATGAAAACGTCCAGGCTTGGTTGAACCCGAGACCAGTACTGATTTGACACAGCCATGGTTAAAGGATTAGGCTTGTCTTCATTATTGTGGTCTCATTGACTGTAATAGCCATTTAATTACAGTAGTGCCCCTATGTGCAGGATCTATGTCCTAAATACCTGTTTACCCACAGGAAGATATATCACCTGTTCAGTGCCTGAAACTGCAGATGGCAGCGAATCCTACATGTATTATTTTTTTTCATGCGTGTATACTTATGATATGTCTCAATTTATATATTAGGTATAGCAAGGTATCAATGATAAGTAATAACAAAATTAATGAAATAGAATAATTAGCACCAGTAAGATAGTTCAGTGTGTAAGAGCGCTTACTGCTGAGCCTCACAACCTAAATGCAAAGCCCAAACGACCATCACATGATGGAAGGAAAGAACCCACTTCCGTAAGATCTCCTGTGACTTACACATGAGCATAGTGCATGTGCCCATGCAAACAAACACACACATCTGTACACAAAAGTAAAGAAACTATTCTAAGATATAATAATTACAGCAATATACTATAATACAAGCTATTTAATACTTGCTGACTCTTTACTTCTGATATTTTTTATGTGATCTTTTTGGACTATGGTTGATCCATAGAATCTGAAAACACATAAAGCAAAAGTCTAGTTAAGGGAAAAACTATTATTTAATTCCCATAATTTCAATCAGTTTATTAGCTGAGACCACTTTTTAATTTACTCCTGAGATGCCACTGGAAAATGTTATCAGCAGGCAACTGCCATCCCACCTGAGATAGTCATAAGGCTGTTCTACTGGAAGAAATGCTAAAGCCATGCTGTGGATTCCATCTGTGGTGTCTACAACCAGCATTCACTCATTACAGGTGTATGGGTGTAATGCATAACAACATCTGAACAGATTTTTGGCAAATTAGGCAGCAGACAATCTCATCTAGGAGGGAGGGTGCAGAGATTCCCCCATCTACTGACCATTATATAATATTTCAAATGGGATATGCTAGTGAAATGTTTGAGACATCAAAATTCTTCATTGAAGTAGGCATTACCAGAAATTTGAACCTTATTATGGAGCTGTTTTGGCAAGATGAATTGTGTTATACAATTGAGTATATAAAATAACACAGTTCCATTTACGGCACTCATCCTATTGAATAGAAGTGGTTAGAACTTAAAATCCAGAGTAACATTACTTCATATGTAAAAGGAGACATTGCAATATAATGAAGGAGTAGCAATTTTGTTTATATTTGTCCCTTCTGTGGCTACTACACATGTATAAATTGACCATGGCACTCTTTCTAAATAAATCCAATTTTAACTTCAGATTTCTTATCCCATACAGCCTTATAAAGAATCACTACTAACTACTTCTCATAGACATACATGAATTGGATTTTACAAGCCTAAGTATAAGTATTCTCAGAAACCATGTTATTGAAACACCATTCTCTTTTAAGTCTTGCCTGGATGCTGTTCGTGAGGGTGGACCTAGAACTCTAGTACAGACATTCATAATCTCTACTAGAGAATAGCTTTGGAACTGAATCTCTAAATGTTCATGATGAAAATGACTTATATTGGTTCTCCAATTTCATCCCATTTCCTACTGGTTTTCCTCTTGGGAAAGAATGGACTCTTTAGGTGGAGGCATGGCATTGTCTTTTCCCCTAAGAGTTAATTCAACTGGGCAGGTCCATGACTTGGCCAAGGGACCACCCCTTAGGAAGGAAGTACCACCCTTATGAAAGTAGATTCACCTTAAGTATGCTAACAAGATAGGTGGAATAATTATCCATTTCTTTAATGTGTGCATTCTGCCTTCCTCAAATTCCTGCCTTCCAGCACAATTGTTTATTGGATATTAGCCTCATATCTTTGTAATTCCATCCATTTTTCTGAACTACTCAAAAAAAGCACAGCTTTCCCTTTTCTTCCATAACTAGTTTAAGTATGTTTCTCCTACACATTAGGTCTCCTTACTTTTTCTCAAAAGTTTTCCTTTCCATCATTTGGCTGCCTGGCACAATGTGGCTGACTTCCATGATGGCTTAACTCAAGTGGCATTGTTTGTTTCCTTTTTCTTCTCTTTTTCTCAATTCTCCTGTGAGCAACTGTGGAGGTTTACAACTTTCATACCCTTGAGTTTTCCTTTTGAACACTAATGAAGTTGTCCTTGATATGCAAACACATTATTACATTTGTGGTGTGTGTGTGTGTGTGTGTGTGTGTGTGTGTGTGTGTGTGAGAGAGAGAGAGAGAGAGAGAGAGAGAGAGAGAGAGAGAGAGAGAGAGAGAGAAAGAGAGACAGACACAGACGCACACACACACACACACACACAGAGAGAGAGAGAGAGAGAGAGAGAGAGAGAGAGAGAGAGAGAGAGAGAGAGAGAGAGAGAATGTGTGTCGAATCTAGGAATAACTTGGAGGAGTCAGTCTTTTTCCATTGTTTGGGAATGAGGCATTGAACTCCCATCATCAGGGTTAGTGGCAAGTGTCTTTCATGCTGAGACATTTCGCTGGCCTGATGACTATTCATTCTTAAGAATAGATTCATATTTCCTACATTTTCACAACCCCGTTTTCATAGTATTTCCATGCAATCTAATATTTTTGAGCAGAAGTGAAATTGGTAACAAGTGTATTTTTGAAAGAAGTACATTCAACTAGTACAACAAACACACGTGTGGTTAATTTTGCCCTTTTTTACACCATAAAGCTCCCTACTTACAACAGACCTAGTGCTTTTGTGTGTAAATTCAAAAACACACTAAAAATAACTTCAATTAAACCTCATGTAACTTAAATATTTCCTTACAGATTATTGTAGGAGCAATTGTTTTAAAGCAATAACTGCAATTTCTCTGCAAAATACATGATTACATAACTCTTCTACAGACTCTAATGCTTATTTTAGTCAGGTTAGCACAAGTTATACTGTAGCAATGAGGAACCTGAATTTTGGTGGCTCAAATGATGATTTACTTCTTCACTAAAATTCTCTGCAGATTTTGGCCAACTCAATGTAGTAATTATGGCCACTCAGCAGAGGCATCTGTGGTTACCTGATCAGAGGAGGAAATGGAGACAGAAGGCACCTGAGAATTAAATAACTCTGTAGGACAAATATACTTCACTTCTGTGCACTCATTGGCCAAAGCAAGTCACAAGTTGGGCCTAACTTCAGCGAGGAGGAAAGTACAATCTTCCTATCAGAATCTTGATAGAGGAAACAAAAAATGTTAGTAACATATGCCAGTGGCTTAAGCCTTTTGTGTCAAGTCAACTCTCTTCTTAAAATATATGTATCTTGCAGGTGATCTTATGGTTCAAGTTCAGATAATGAAACAAAATGGGCTAGTTTAAATACTTAAATATTTTGCTTGCTGACATCAGGTGGCTTCTGGGGAAGTCTAGAAAGTTGAATCTGGAAATCTTAAAACAAGGGCAGTGTTCAGCCACAGTAGTAGACTCCTCAGTGAGAGAACTGAGCTATCCTACATGGGGATAGGAAGCTTATGCATGGTTCCTCTGAGGAGGAGGCTGGGGTCTATACAATGCTGCAACCTCAAGATTAATTCAGCTTCTAAGCAAAAGAGTTGTGTAGACATAACTCTCAAGTGGCTCCAAGACTGTGATTGTCTCAAAAAACATCTGAGCATAGGAAGTGAGCCAAGGTTTCTCTCTAAATGAACATAGACTCAAAAAATTCTAATTGAAAATTAACGTGTCCATTCTCCTCTGAATATGCCATTCTTAACCAGTTTTTACCTTTTGGTATTACAAATCATTTTACTTCATAAAAACCAATGTGGGCATTTGTACTATGTCATATTTTTTTCTAATCTCTTTATTGTAACTACCTTCTCTTTTCTGCAAGAATTTTAGTACCTAAAATAGGAACAATTTTTTTGTTATCTCATCCAGTATACAAATAGAATTTTACATAGACTACCTAGTCCATACATAGAAGAGACATTTAAAAATTCTGGTAAATACATACTTGTAAAGAAATCAGTAAGGATACATCGACCAATCTTCAAGTTCCACTGTGTTCATTCTATCACATCTAACATTAATGGAGCGCTTGCTTCATTCCAGGTGATTGATAGGTATTGCACTAAGGTCTATACTAAGCTTAATTCACACAACAAACGTATGGAGTGCACATACCTGTCACTCAAATTTTACAAGGGAGGCAACTGAAGCCCTGAGAGGTTCAGCAGCTTGCCCTGTATGACCCAGCTTTGTGGCAGCTAAATTGGAATTGAAACATAAGATGAGTGAACTCCAGAATTTCACCACTGTTCTGTGCTCCTTCACCTGTTTTCATGGTAACATGAAAAGTCTAGAGAAGAGATGGGCCCCAAGGTACACGAAGCAGAGTTGACGGAACTGGAACAATTTATAATTTACTTAGGAGAGCTGATTCTTGGGATAATGACATCATGTTCACTACTGCTGCACATTCTTTCAAAACCAACATCAGATGAGTTCTATGACACACTGAGGAGGGAGGAGATGGGAGATCTCTCTAATGTCATTTCATATTTCAGTGTCACACTTTTAAGGAACACTAAAACAGATAATATGCATATTAAGAAATTACTTTTTTTTTTGCTGGATATGGGAATACATGCTTATAACCTGAGAATTTGGGTGGCTGAAATGAAAATATCCTGAGTTTGAATCTAGCCTGTGCTACATGGTGAGAATCTGTCTCAAGTAAGACAAAACAAACAGCTCACAAAAGTTCAATGATGAGAGATAGCTTTATTTTCTTAATGTTTACTAAACACAAGACATGAAAGGGCATCACCTTTAGAAGGCTCACAGAGGCTTGGAATAATTTACTCTGCAATGCCAGGGTGAATAAACACCTAAATATAGCTTTGGATTTAAGCAGGAATGGGAGAATTAAATTCTATTATAAAAACATAAAATTCAATTCCTAATCTTAAATGCTGTCTTAAAAAGCTTATGCCAGAGATTAAAAGGTCAGTGTGTACTGACTGTACCCACAGATGGTGGTTTTTGCATGAACTTGCAGTAAAGACATTAGTAGGCAAATTATGCTCTATTATATCTACATCTCTATTAAGAAGATGGCATTTAAGCTAATGCTAAACAGTCAATGCAATGTCGGTAATTGAACAATTTAGTCTAAGGCTACAGCTTTGGGTTATGTCATTTTAATGTGACATTTTGACATAATGGTATCCTAAATGGCCTTTAGTAGGGGTATAGTTTAAGAAATATATGCCAGTTTACGGGAACTGTAAGGATTTACACTGGCGTTAATGGTGACAGAAAAATGTCTCTCCCCTTATTTACCACTAGGATATATAGGAGGTGAAATGCACCAATGAACAGTATGTTAATTACTTATAAAGTTCTCTTTTAAGAGATTTTCACATTCAGCAGAATCATTTCTGCTCTAGTCCAGCCTAGATGTGCAGCTATTTGATAAGAAATTTTTGTTGTTTTTTTGGGCTGTGTAGTGAGTACCCTCACCTTCAGATGTTAAATCACACCTATAATAGCTATAAAGAATGTCCATCACAAAGGCTGATAAATCACAGTGAGGGGAACAGGATGAATGGCTGAAGCATTCTTTGGTTGTCAGGTCCTTGGAGTTCAAACACGAATGTGTCAAATGCTGCTGAACTCTGAATGCCTGGGCACATCACTTGACCTTCCTGTGTTTCCATTTCCTTATCTACATAACTAGGCTAATAATACTGATTGACCTCATAAGGTTTAATTAGACCGTTGGGAAGCTCTCTGAAAGTGCTAAAGTATCATTTGTTGGCACTTAGCTTCATGAAAGGTTTGTGTTTTTAACACACCGTGCTTTGAGGATGTGTCGGTAGGTCTGCCAATTTATTCCCCCACCATATCTCATTTGGACTCCCTTTGAAGTCAATGGGAATCAGGCTGATTGAAGGTGCTTAGCGGAAGCTTTGGGTGTGCGTGTGTTTTGTGGTGTGTTTGTAGTGGGCTGGACTTTCCCTCTCCAGAACAAGCCATTCTTTACTCTGGAAGAGGCTTTCCTTGTCTCCTCTGTGTTCTGGGAGTAAATGAGTGCTTACTCATGGAGCTAAACCCCAGAGAAGAAAATTTTTGGCAAAGATACAAAAAGAAAGTTTAAATTATTTAACAAAAATTAAACTGTGTTTTAGGGAACATAAAGGGTAAAAGGCTCCTTTAGGGGAGGATTATATCTTATACTTTTACAGAATACACAGCGGCTGCTCAATATATTACTGTTAAGTAAATGCATTAGGGATGGGCAAAAATTACGATACTCATAGCATTTACAATGATTATCATGGAATATTTGATAAAACTTTTAGAATATATTTTGTGACTTTTATGTACTTCCCATCTCCGGTTATACCAATCACCAGAACACATTTAATTTCACTTGTAGAAATGTGTTATGTGACATGCTTTTGCTTAAAGCTTAAAAGCAATTATCAGAATTCCCATTACAAAATTGCGTATCTTGGAAAACATCACCACAACTCCATGATTCTCTTTGCATACCAATTTAATCATTGGTCTCTATTCCTAATTTTTTCCTCTGGTCATTTTTTTTCTAAACCTGCCAAACTAAATGTTCCTGAACATCACTTTCTTTTCTTAAAACATAGATCAATTTTATTATTTTACATGTATCACATGCACGCACACAGACACACACAGACACATACTTATGCATACACAGGATAGCCATTGGGAAAAGAGGGTGGCAGAAGAAGAGAGGAGATATTATATTTCCTCCAGAATTGCCTAGAAGTAATGAAGAGCTCCATAGCAACAAGGAGCCAGGAATTCAGTTTACATTCTCTAAGTACTGTTTCCCACAAAGGGGTCATTTCCACAAAGTGGAATGTGTGCAACTCATTTTTTTAATGGAAATTAGATTATTTTCTCATACAATATATCCTGATTATAGTTGCCCATCCCCTCATCACTCCCAACTCTCTCCACCTCCCCTTCTATCCAGATCCACTCCCTTTCTGTCTCTCATAAAAGAAAAGTTTCTAAGAGATAAGAACCAAACATGACAAAACAAAAATGTAAAAAGATGAAGCACAAACTTTCATATTGAAGTTGGACACAGCAACCCAACAGGAGGAAAAGAATTCCACGAACAGGCACAAGAGTCAGAGACCCACTCGTTCTCGCAGTCAGGAGTCCTATAAAAAATTAAGCTAAAAGGTATAATACATATGCAGAGGACCTGATACAGACCCATGGGAGCCCTGTGCTTACTGCTTCAGTCTCTGTGAGCTCATATGCATCTGCCTAGTTGATTGACAGGGCATGTTCTCCTGGTGTCCTTCTTCCCCTCTGGTTCTCAATATTTCAGCCCCTTCTTCCAAGGGATTCCCTGAGCTCTGAGGAGAGGGATTTGATGGAGACCTCCCACTTAGACTCTCTCTCCATGTAATGTCTGGCTGTGGGTCTCTGTATCTGTTTCCATCTACTGCCAGAAGAAGCCTCTTTGACTGTGACTGGAAAAGGTGCCAATCTGTGAGCATAGCAGAATATCATTAGGAGTAATTTTATTTTATTTTTTACACTAGTCATGTTTTGTTTTACCCTAGGTCTCTGGGCTAGCTACTCTCTAGCTCGTGGTTAGCAGGCAGTGTTGGGTGTGGGTTCCTACTTGTGGAGTGGCCTTAAGTCAAGCCAGACATTTGTTGGCCACTCCCACAAGTCCTGTGCCATCACTATTGTAGCAGATTTTTCAAGCAGGACAGATTATAGGCCGAAGGTTTGGTGGCTGGGTTGGTGTCCTCTTTTCTGTTTCTAAAGCCTGCAGAGTGCTTTCTTACATCAAAGAGACTAGAATGTAGGATTGAAGGTTTCATGTAGGCACTAGCTCAACTTTTCTATGTTCACTGAATTATGTGGATGTGGTCTTTGGCAATGTGATTCCCACGGTCAGTTTTCAGTGAGCAACCCTTGGTCTTAGCATCAGCTTGGGTTGTTTGGGGATTTCCATAGGACCCCTTACCCAATTATTCAATTGAATGCAACCCAGTCCTGCCACTGGAAACCTTACCTGGCTATGAGAGATGGCCAGTTGAGACTCTGATCCACCTGTTACTAGGAGTCCTCATTAGGATCACTTTTTACATAGTCCAGGAAGTTTACACTGCACTAGGTTTCCACGCCTCCAACCCATCTCCCCGTCCTCAACATGATCCCTTCTGCTCCTGTCCCCACCCACTCCCAGTCCACCTGACAAAATCTATTCTTTTCCCCCTTCCCGGGGAGATCCATGCATCTCCCCTAGACCCTTCCTCTTTACCTAACTTCTTTGAGTCTGTGGATTATAGCTTAGCTAGCATTTACTTAACAGCTAATATACTATTACAAATGAATACATACCATATTAGTCTTTATGGCTGTGGGTTACCTCACTCAAGATATTTTTTTTTCTAGCTCCATTCATTTGCCTGCAAATTTGATGGTGTCATTTTTTTAACAGCAGAGTGATATTCCATTGGGTTAATGTGCCACATTTTGTTTATCCAGTTTTCTTTTGGGGAGAATCTAGGTTGTTTCCAGTTTCTGGCTATTACAAATAAATCTTCAGTGAACATGACTGAGAAAGTGTCCTTGTGGTAGGATGGAGTGTTCTTTGGATATATGCCCAAGAGTGGTATAGCTGGGTCTTGAGGTAGATCAATTCCCAATTTTCCGAGGAACTGCCATATTGATTTCCATAGTGACAGTACAAGGCTGCACTCCCACCAGCAAGGGAGGAGTGTTCCCTTTGCTTCACATCCTAGGCAGCATGAGTCATCACTTGTATTATAGTTCCTAGTCATTCTGACAGGTGTAAGGTAGAATCACAAAGTAGTTTTGAATTGCATTTTCCTAATAGCTAAGGATGATGACCATTTCTTTAAATGTTTCTTAGCCAAGTGAGATACTTCTACTGAGAATTCTCTTTTTAGATCTGCATTCCACTGTTTAACTGGACTTTTTTATATCTAGCTTCTTGAGTTCTTTACATATTTTGGATATTAGTCCTCTATTGGAAGTGGAGTTGATAAAAATCTTTTCCCAGTCTATAGGATGCCACTTTGTCCAATTGATAGTGTCCTTTGCCTTAAAGAAGCTTTTCATTTTCATGTGGTCCCATTTATTAATAATTGATCTTAGTGCCTGTGTTATCAATGTTCTGTTTAGAAAGTTGTCTCCTATGCCAATATTTTCAAGCCCATTCTTTAATTTCTCTTCTATCAGGTTCAGTGTATCAGGTTTTATGTTGAGATCTTTGATCCAGTTGGACTTGAATTTTGTGCAGGGTGATAAATATGGATCTATTTGCATTCTTCTATGTGAAGACATCCAGTTTGCCTAGCACCATTTGTTAAAGATGCTGTCTTTTCTCCAGTGGAACACCACTTTAATTATGTGTCTTATTTTAATAGCTTTCAATTGCCATTTTATTGTGTAGTGCCTAGCTCTAAAGTTGCAACTTATAGTCTTCTGTTCTGGTATGATTTTTGTCTCTCCACAATTATTTATTGACATACTAATATGTAATACCTTAGTAACTGTCTTACTTTGGGTTACTGTTGCTAAGATGAAACACTGACCAAAAGCAAGTTGAGGAGGAAAGGGTTTATTTGGCTTACCCTTTCATATCCATAGTCCACCACTGAAGGAAGTCAGGACAGGAACTCAAATGCAGTGAGAACCTGGAGGCAGGAGCTGATTCAGGCTCACAGAAGGGTGCTGCTTATTGGCTTGGTCCCCGTCACTTGCTCAGTCTTCTTCCTTATAGAGTTCAGGACCACCAGCCCAGGGATAGATCCACTCACAATGGGCTGGTCCCTCCCATGTCAATCACTAATTAAGGAAATGCTTTCTGGAGACTTGCCTTCACCCCAGTCTTATGAAGCCATTTTCTCAATTGAATTTCCCTCCTCTCAGATGACTCTAGTCTGTGTCAAGTTGACATAAAATTAGCCAGCACAGTAACCATATTTGGAAACATGTCCTTTAAAGTAGACATTAAGAAAATATTTGATTGTAGGTGATTATGATTGACATCCTTTCCTGAAAAGGAAAATTTGAAAATATTATGAAGGCATGGGGAAAATATGATGATTTCAAGTGAGGGAGAGAGAGAGAGAGAGAGAGAGAGAGAGAGAGAGAGAGAGAGAGAGAAGAGATATTTATTAGAAGAAACCAATCCCATTGAAATATTGGTCTTAGAGTTCTAGTTTTCATAATTGAAAACATAAATTTCTGTTGTTTTAGCCATACAAACATGGGTATTTGTTTAGCAGACTACTGAGCAATTTATCAGTATCTCAAATGCTTCCTATGCGTTCTACCTTTATATCTCTAGCAATTTGACTTTGCATCATCTGCCTATACCAAAACCATTGTTATTATATTTTATCTTTTTCTCTGTTATTACCCTGTTTATGGAAGGACTGGTGATTTTGCACAATCCAGGGAAGAACTCAGAGTTGGGGACATACAAGACATGATATGCCACCTTTCCCTGTTTAAAAAAATGAATCCTTCTGTTTGTTTTAAAATGTTTATAGGCCTTTAGGTAAGATGGCAAAGATGGATACTTTTGGAAAAATTAGAGAAGGACAGCTTTTCTCACTTTCATACTCAGTAGGTAACAAAGACTGTCAGTGCACATATTCAGCTCCACTCTTAATTTGTATCTGAGATGAGACTATATAGAGAAGCTGTAAGTATACTACCAGGTAGACGCTAGAGATACTTTTGTTGACCAGACTTGTCTATGCTAATACAACTGGTACAATTTTCTTGGGGGCCTGTATTCTTTACTTTGAGTTTGCTATTGGATGTGGTTCTTTAAGCAACAACTGCCAACTTCATCACACCTCTGTGCTTGCTTTCTGGAGGCCATCAGGCTGGTGTACCACTCAAGTTCCCCCTGAGTAGTACTGGGTTGGGAAAGGGTATTGGACCTGCACCCAAGAATCCATGGCTCCTACTTGCCATTTGTATACAGTTCTATTGTCATTGCAAATGGCCTCAGCAGGAGGCAGTGGGGTTACTAGAATATAGTACACATTCTGGGGAAGGTTAACTGATGGAACTCTCTCTGTGAAGCTATGGGGAATTGACTATCCATATCAAGGTAGACTTCCTAGTACAGCTGCTTTGGGGTTCCCTGTGCTGCTCCTGTAGGCAGCCCCTCACCCATACTCTGCAAGTAAGCCCAAATGCCTTGCTTATTAAAATTGAACTTTGGGGGAATTCTACTTTATTTATTTATTTATTTATTTATTTATTTATTTATTTATTTATTTATTTATTTTGTTGGGACATAAGGAGATGGTAGATGTTGTTTTAATCTTTCTGTAAAAGTAATGACAACAAAGTTCCAAGTGATGATGGCCCTATCCATATTGTCTGGTTTCCATGTTATTTCTTGTTTCTTCCATGGTCTTTGCTAGAAATCAGGCCTTACTCCAAACAACAACCTTTTTGTTGCAGTGCATAGCACGGCAGCTTATGTAGCACCTGTCAGCTTCTCTACCAACTATGGACCTTTATACACTGCACCTGTGTTTTAAAATGGAACACATATCTCAAGATCACTACAGCTCAGACATGCTTCTATCTTGTGATGACATGAACCATCCAAACGTGCACATGTTCTGTGTCTGAGTTTCAGCCTGAAATGATCTAGGCATGGCAGTCTTTCTAGAATTTATGACTTTGACCATGGCATCTCCACTCCTGAGCTAACACCACTGCTAACTTAGGCCTGTTATACCTGCTCTGCTTGTATTCCTGCTGTTTTTAGTCTAATAGGGTATGTCATGTCAGAGTGTTTCAACACTGACTCACAAATGACTGTGCAGAGATAAGGGAGTCTTCTTAAGTTGTAGAATCAAGGCAAAGGCCAATTCTTATCTATAAATATGTTCTCTCGGGGATATTTCCTTTCTTTGAACTCCTAAATTATTTTCAGTCTATACTACAAATTAGCTTTTTTTTTTTTATACAACTGACCTCACATTTTTCTTATCAATTAGTTCATGTGAATTTTCTTTTGAAAACTTTATTATGAAATCCCAGTCATGTGCATTCATTGAAAATGTATTCTGAGCATAGCAAAATATAAAACCTCGGAGAGTTTAAAAAAAACAAAAGACATCCATTTTGTCTTGCTGCATTAGTTACACTCTTTGTGAATGTGTTTCAACTTTAGGTGACACAGGTGTGTTTTGTCATATTCCTTTCAGAGTGCTTTTCGGATGCATGAGTTTAAAATTTAATGTAATTGTGTTTGCCAGTGGTTTTCACTTTATATGTATGCTGAGACACAGCTCCCATTTCATGGACTCAGTTGTTGGCTTAAATGCATTGCCTTTTGATTCTTAATATTATTTAAGATTTTTAATTTGTGTAGCACATTATTAAATTTGCATGTGCATGTACATGTTGAATACACAAGAGAACACCTGACAGAAACATGAAAATGTTAATGGAATTGAGAGATTAAGTCATGGCTAGAGAGTAGTTATGTGGCTCCTTCTATATTTGAATGTGAAATTTTATATTTTGTATCCAGATTCTCTTTCATAATTTGAAATACTGGATGGAATGGTAACAAAAATAAGGAAATTTAAAATATCTGTTTCTGTGCCACCTTGTCTTGCTAATATTTTTTTCCTGAGCATCTGGCTGAATTGTCTCTCTGTATCTCTTTCTCTCTCTCTCTTTTTTTTTGATCTTTACTGTTCTCCGATTAGATCATACAAGGAGAGTGTCATGTTCATCATGACATCTGGAGACAAATGGATGCAAATGGATGGAACTAGAAAATATTGTCCTGAGTGAGGTAACCCAGACTCAGAAAGACAAACATGGTATGTACTCACTCATAAGTGGACACTAGATATAAAGCAAAGGATAATCAGATACAACCCACAGCTCCAGGAAACAAGGAGGATCCTGAGGGACACATGCATCACTGGGGAAGGGGAAATAGAGGAGATCTCCATGAGTAAACTGGGGATGGGGGGGCAATAGAGGGGTGGGGATGGTGGATAAGAACATGAGGGGACAGGTTAGTCAAGCTGAGGGAGGGACAGGTTGGGAGAGCAATGAAAGAGCTATCTTAATAGAGGGAGACATCATGGAGTATGGGAGAAACCTGGTGCTAGGGAAATTCCAGAAATCCATAAGGACAACTCCAGCCTAGACTACTAGTAACAGTGGAGAGAGTACTAAACTGGCCTACCCAGCAATCAGATTGGTGACTACCCTAACTGTCATCATAGAGCCTTCATCCAGTAACTGATGGAAGCAGATGCAGAGATCCACAGCCAAGCACCAGGCCGAGTTCTGGGAGCCCAGGCGAAGAGAGGGAAGAGGGATTATATGAGCAAGGGGAAGTCAAGATCATGATGGGGAACCCTACAGAGACAACTGAACCAAGCTCAAAGGAACTTACAAAGTTTAGACCGAGAACTGTGGAACATGCATGGGACTGGACTAGGCCCTCTGCATATGGGAGATAGTTCTGTAGCTTGAGGGGCCCCTGACCGTGGGATCAGGATTTATCCCTGGTGCATAAGCTGGTTTCTTGAACCCACTACCTATGGTGGAACACTTGCTCAGCCTTGATGCAGGGGGAGGGGCCTGGTCTGCCTCAACTAAATGTGTCAGCTTTGCTGACTCCTCATGGGAGGAAGGGATGTGGGGGGGGGGGAGGCACGCAGGGAGCAAGAGGAAGGGATTGTAACCTCCCATGCAAGAGATAGGGAACTGGGATTAATAAAAGCTCTAGAAAGTTGGATTTTTTTGTCATATAATACATCATTCTGATTACAATCTTCCTCCTTCAACTCTTCCCAATCCTCCCACACCCAAATTCCCCTTCTTTCTCGATTTTATTAGAAAACAAGTGAGTATCTAATAAAAAAAACAGATAAAATAAAAAGAAACAGAACAGAATAGGACAAAAAACAGAAAAAAAAATGAGCCAAAGAAAAAGCACAAGACACACTTAAAGATTCAGAGAGATACATATTTGCACACCCAGAAATCCATAAAAACAACAAAGCCAGAAACCATACTATAAGTCAACCAGTAAGGTAAAACAAAATACCCAGATAATGCATTATGAAACTAAAAACTTCCCCAAATACCATTGAGTCCATTTTGTGTTGGTCGTCTATTACTGGGCTGGGCCTGTCTTAACTGTGGTTTGTGGACCGCGAGACTCCTTTGGAGAGAACTCATTTTCCTTTATCGAGAATCTTAACCCTTTGTTTATGATGCCTCCTCTTTTACAGCAGTCTCTTCTTGGATGTTCCCCCTCTGATTTCTTTTGCCAACCAATCTGTTCATCATTCAAGATTCAATTTTAACCCTTTCCCTGTCATCCAGCTTCTATGATCCCCAAACTTGCCAGACTTTCTTATATGTCAAACATATTCTACTTCTAAATTCTACTTTCTGCTGTATGTAGCTGTTTTTTTCCATTAGCTATTTTTTTAGTGTGTTATAATATTTAATTATTTTAATTAAAAATTGTTTTTTTTGGCGGGCATGAAACTTTATAAAATAAGCATTTTTTCAAAACATTCTCCACCCCATGATCCTCCATATTTCCCTCCTTGCCCCCACGTTGAAGTTTTATTTTACATAAGCGGTTCTGTGAGCATTATTCCAGGATCACCGCGGACCTGCTTGAGTTTTTTTTTTTTTTTTTCTTTTTTTTATTCTTTGTCTCTTTGTCTTCACGTGCGGGACAGGTCTCCCCTGGCCCAATTAGCATGGGTGGACTCTCACTTGTCGTGTGATGCATTAATACGTAGCCAGGTTGGTAAGGATTCTCCCCCTCCAGGTTGAAAGCGTATCTGGGGAGAAAATGAATCTTGAGAGTATGTAAATAAATGATATAAAAAAAAACTTGTTTAAATTAAAAGAGTGATGTCTAAGAGCAAGTAGTAATGAGGTCAAATAACAAACAATTAAAAGTTTTCAATATCTATAAACAATTATCTGCGTTGTTTAAAAGATATATTATTTTGACTGTTTTAGTCTTTAGAACAATAAAATTATTATTGTTACTACTTTGCATTCTGTTATAGAAACTCTTGAGAATTTCGTACATCCATGTTTCGGATTCGTATGCTTATCCAGTAATTTTCACCAAATCATTCTCCATAGCTGACCTGCAATACGACTTTGTGTTTTTGTGATATTATTTTTTATTTAATTTACAAACAATTTGATGTTCATTCAAATTCTTGGCTATGGTTCATTACATTGTTATGCCCATCTTGAGGTCTAAGATGGACTCTAAAACCATTGTCCTGATTACTTAGAAATCCTTTGGGTTAACAGAGGGAGGCCCAGGATATCTCTGACTTTACAAAGTGCACAGTGTCAAAGGCTAGGACGATCTTAAGTGTGGTTACTTCTAACCTTAAGAGAATTAAATAGCTCAGCAGTGAAAGTGGGCTTCCTCAGTTATACCTCGAATTGTACAGAATCATCTTACATTAACTCAAAAGGGTATTTGGGGAACTCAAAGATGTTCTGGATTGAAACGTAGCGAAGAGTTCACAGCTTCAGGCTTTGCGGGCCGTACATCTAGAAGACGAACCGGCCAGGTGTGGGTCGAAGAAATAAATAAAGACACTACAGTTGGTTTAAAACTGTTTTTAATAATTTGCTTAAATGTGTCTAGTATATTTTCTCCAATATTATTGGAATTACAAGTTCTATGAGCTATAAAGAAACAATAGGTAACTTTTGCCATTTAAAACGCTCAATTTTTCTTTAATGTTATAAAACATGAGGATATGTTAAATGAGTCATACTATTAAAATGAATATTAAGTGAATTGGTAGATTATATAAATTGTGAGCAGTATGTTTTTGAACGTTTGACGCTTTATGCCGTCGTTGTGGCGCACGCCTATTGAATCCAAACTCGAGCAGACCAGGCGCCTCACGTGAGTTCGAGGCAGTACTGGGCTAACCCAAGTGACGTCCAGGAAAGGCGCAAAGCTACACAGATGAAACCTGTTGAAAAACATAGAAACACAAAAAAAAAAAGTCTAGGCTTCTTATGATTCTGTGTAATTTTAGTTGGAAGTTGTCTGTAGGTGCCCCATGTGTCTGTTTGCCTTTAGCCTTGCAACGCCCTCTCATGCCAGTTCTCTACGAATTATGTGACAGGCATGGTGTACAACATGCGTGGTCTAGCATGGCGGCATATAACAGGTGGTTACATCAGTTCCCAGATCAACCTCAGAGCATAGTCCTGAATGCATGCCTGCTCTTTTAAAATCAAAAGAAGATGTATGGTACTAATTGTGGGTTGACAGACCAAAACGGGATGCGCCAATAAACATGTTTAAAAATAGTTAGAAAGTGATTTGTGATAAAACAATAGCTTACAATTTAGTATAGAACCGTAATTTCTGAGAACTCGCTAGGAGATGATAAAGAGAAGATAATCATCTGGGAATATAATAGGGGGTAAGAAAACAATATGAGACTCATATCAAACCCATGGCAATTTATAAGGGCGTAGCTAGTTCTGTCGTCACCCGTAAATGATATAATCCTGGGCTTTGGAGTCCATTTGTGAGGGATCCATCCTTTAAGGAAGTCCTCAACCTGACTCATTGTTATTTTCCCCATAACAATAAAGGGGAACCCTTGTAAAGATGCTGAGAGATTAGGGTGACTTCACACACAGTTTCCACATCATTTTCCGATTGAAATATTTTCAGTAGAACTTTTCGTAAAAGAAAATAAATTTCACATAACAATTAGTGTTAATATATAAATAATAAATGACATGAGTCACTTGTTCTTTTTTTTGTTCTAGGAGTGAGATTGTCTTTTTCAATCTAGGCGTCTGGAAGTGATTATTACTTTATATAGGGGGGCAAGTGGGGATGATATTCGATTTATAGTTACAGTCTGTCACAATGTGCTATCGTTGCCAGAAGAACAGATCGGACTAATCCAAACTAGGTCAATGCCAGTCAGCGGGATACACGATAATTATAGGGAGATCACACCGATAACTCAGGTACCGCTGCATCCGGTGGAGCTTTAGCCATGTTAGCTCTGTAAGGTATTGGGTGGCTCCTGATCGCTTATTCTTACATGGGCCTTATGGGCCAAATTCTGTAGCGGTTGCAAATTGCTGTATGAAAGCTCTAGCCGTAGGACTGATCTGGTGCATGACTAGAGAAGAGAAGAAGAATGGAGCGTGGACGACGCGGAGATTGGGCAAAGAGCTAATTCTCTTCCGCATATCACGAATAACCATAGTCTGATCTACACATTCTGATAGTATGTTCAGGGGAAACAGTCCTAAAAATAGCTTGAACAACGGGAAAGAAATGACAATTTCTTTTAAAGGTTGTCTCGGTGTCCCAGACCAGAAATTAGTTTTCGGATGAGTGCTTGGTTAGGCATTTTTCTATTATCATATGGTATTGGGAGCAAGAGGAAGTACTTTTTTTCTGTTTGTTTTGCTTTATTTCTTGTTCTCTAAAAACTTGTGACCTAGCAGAGAAATAGATTATTATCACATAAATGGAATAGGTGAGGAGACAGATATGTGGGAGAATCAAAGCAGGACAATACTTAATTTCTGGAGAGAAGAGAAGTTTGAAAGAAGGCTTCTTAAGGTGAAGATTAAAGTAAAAATCATGTAAGCCAGGGGAAGGGAAGGCTTTGCAGACAGACATTTACTAGATGCTGTGAGAATAATGGCTGCTCCTGGCTGGGGAGTGAAGAGTGAGCTAGGATGTACTAGGAGAAACAGCTACAAATAAGCTTGTGGAAGTTTGCTTGAAAATGTGAACAACATAATAAAAAGAAAAAATAATGAAAATATGAACCTTGTCATCCAATTGGTGGCTAAGCCAAAAACAAACTCTTGTTCCTTATATTGCTTTTGGTCGTTGTCTTAGGAATTGTCAACGATGTTCAATTATCGGAAAGACCATTTTGAAGGTATTTTCAGATTCATCTTCCCTATGAGAGTTCCATGAACATAAAGGGCAAGACTTGCTGGTTTTCTTTTTAAATTGAAATTATTAGCTATAGTTAAAGATATACAGAAGTTCATATTTGTGGGTGCATGATATCTGAGTGCATGTATACATTGTGTGGTTAAGTATGAAAGATAATAAAAATCTCATGTGAAAATAATTATAAATTAAAACTAGTCAGATGTATTATTCTCACCATCCCTGTTCTGTGCATCCTGGGAAGGAAGGCTTTCCACCTGCATGAAGGAGGAGGCTTGATCCAGGGACTGCAGCTCCTGGTTTAGGATTCTGTGCATGAGTCACAGCTCCTAAGGATAAAGGTCTTGAATAAATGTGACCTAGCCTACTTCTTCATCTATTACAGAAGCAATAACACGGAGAATAGGTGGTTGCGCTTAGCTTTGAGGAGGCAAATCTTTCTATTTAGATGCATTTCAAAATTACCCTATGAGTTGCAAATGCATTTCTGGAATGAAATACTATTTATGGAAAAAAGATTTGAAGGGGTATATTTGCTTGTCATCATATGACATGTGCAAACACAATTTTAACCTTCCTATCCCACGCCTATCTTGGCTCATGACAGTCAGGAA